>NC_091292.1:44969654-45093835 GCF_038502225.1 Cherax quadricarinatus | reverse complement strand
GATGAAGGCAGGTTAACTTAGTGATGAAGGCAGGTGAACTTAGTGATGAAGGCAGGTTAACTTAGTGATGAAGGCAGGAACTTAGTGATGAAGGCAGGTTAACTTAGTGATGAAGGCAGGTGAACTTAGTGATGAAGGCAGGTTAACTTAGTGATGAAGGCAGGTGAACTTAGTGATGAAGGCAGGTTAACTTAGTGATGAAGGCAGGTTAACTTAGTGATGAAGGCAGGATTGAACTTAGTGATGAAGGCAGGTGAAGGCAGGTAACTTAGTGATGAAGGCAGGTTAACTTAGTGATGAAGGCAGGTTAACTTAGTGATGAAGGCAGGTTAACTTAGTGATGAAGGCAGGTTAACTTAGTGATGAAGGCAGGTTAACTTAGTGATGAAGGCAGGTGAAGGCAGGAACTTAGTGATGAAGGCAGGTTAACTTAGTGATGAAGGCAGGTTAACTTAGTGATGAAGGCAGGTTAACTTAGTGATGAAGGCAGGTTAACTTAGTGATGAAGGCAGGTTAACTTAGTGATGAAGGCAGGTTAACTTAGTGATGAAGGCAGGTTAACTTAGTGATGAAGGCAGGTTAACTTAGTGATGAAGGCAGGTTAACTTAGTGATGAAGGCAGGTTAACTTAGTGATGAAGGCAGGTTAACTTAGTGATGAAGGCAGGTTAACTTAGTGATGAAGGCAGGGAAACTTAGTGATGAAGGCAGGTTAACTTAGTGATGAAGGCAGGTTAACTTAGTGATGAAGGCAGGTGAACTTAGTGATGAAGGCAGGTTAACTTAGTGATGAAGGCAGGTTAACTTAGTGATGAAGGCAGGTTAACTTAGTGATGAAGGCAGGTTAACTTAGTGATGAAGGCAGGTTAACTTAGTGATGAAGGCAGGTTAACTTAGTGATGAAGGCAGGTTAACTTAGTGATGAAGGCAGGTGAACTTAGTGATGAAGGCAGGTTAACTTAGTGATGAAGGCAGGTGAACTTAGTGATGAAGGCAGGTTAACTTAGTGATGAAGGCAGGTTAACTTAGTGATGAAGGCAGGTTAACTTAGTGATGAAGGCAGGTTAACTTAGTGATGAAGGCAGGTTAACTTAGGATGAAGGCAGGTGAACTTAGTGATGAAGGCAGGTTAACTTAGTGATGAAGGCAGGTTAACTTAGTGATGAAGGCAGGTTAACTTAGTGATGAAAGGTTAACAGGTTAACTTAGTGATTAACTTAGTGATGAAGGCAGGTGAAGGCAGGTTAACTTAGTGATGAAGGCAGGATTGAACTTAGTGATGAAGGCAGGTTAACTTAGTGATGAAGGCAGGTTAACTTAGTGATGAAGGCAGGTTAACTTAGTGATGAAGGCAGGTTAACTTAGTGATGAAGGCAGGTTAACTTAGTGATGAAGGCAGGTTAACTTAGTGATGAAGGCAGGTGAAGGCAGGTTAACTTAGTGATGAAGGCAGGTTAACTTAGTGATGAAGGCAGGTGAACTTAGTGATGAAGGCAGGTTAACTTAGTGATGAAGGCAGGTTAACTTAGTGATGAAGGCAGGTTAACTTAGTGATGAAGGCAGGTTAACTTAGTGATGAAGGCAGGTTAACTTAGTGATGAAGGCAGGTTAACTTAGTGATGAAGGCTGGTTGAACTTAGTGATGAAGGCAGGTTAACTTAGTGATGAAGGCAGGTTAACTTAGTGATGAAGGCAGGTTAACTTAGTGATGAAGGCAGGTTAACTTAGTGATGAAGGCAGGTTAACTTAGTGATGAAGGCAGGTTAACTTAGTGATGAAGGCAGGTTAACTTAGTGATGAAGGCAGGTGAACTTAGAGATGAAGGCAGGGGAACTTAGGGATGAAGGCAGGTGAACTTAGTGATGAAGGCAGGTTAACTTAGTGATGAAGGCAGGCAGGTTAACTTAGTGATGAAGGCAGGTTAACTTAGTGATGAAGGCAGGTGAACTTAGTGATGAAGGCAGGTTAACTTAGTGATGAAGGCAGGTTAACTTAGTGATGAAGGCAGGTTAACTTAGTGATGAAGGCAGGTTAACTTAGTGATGAAGGCAGGTTAACTTAGTGATGAAGGCAGGTTAACTTAGTGATGAAGGCAGGTTAACTTAGTGATGAAGGCAGGATAAATTAGTGATGAAGGCAGGTTAACTTAGTGATGAAGGCAGGTTAACTTAGTGATGAAGGCAGTGATGAACTTAGTGATGAAGGCAGGTTAACTTAGTGATGAAGGCAGGTTAACTTAGTGATGAAGGCAGGTTAACTTAGTGATGAAGGCAGGTTAACTTAGTGATGAAGGCAGGTTAACTTAGTGATGAAGGCAGGTTAACTTAGTGATGAAGGCAGGTTAACTTAGTGATGAAGGCAGGTTAACTTAGTGATGAAGGCAGGTTAACTTAGTGATGAAGGCAGGTGAACTTAGTGATGAAGGCAGGTTAACTTAGTGATGAAGGCAGGTTAACTTAGTGATGAAGGCAGGTTAACTTAGTGATGAAGGCAGGTTAACTTAGTGATGAAGGCAGGTTAACTTAGTGATGAAGGCAGGTTAACTTAGTGATGTTAACTTAGGCAGGTGAACTTAGTGATTAACTTAGTGATGAAGGCAGGTTAACTTAGTGATGAAGGCAGGTGAACTTAGTGATGAAGGCAGGTTAACTTAGTGATGAAGGCAGGTTAACTTAGTGATGAAGGCAGGTTAACTTAGTGATGAAGGCAGGTTAACTTAGTGATGAAGGCAGGTGAACTTAGTGATGAAGGCAGGTTAACTTAGTGATGAAGGCAGGTTAACTTAGTGATGAAGGCAGGTTAACTTAGTGATGAAGGCAGGTTAACTTAGTGATGAAGGCAGGTTAACTTAGTGATGAAGGCAGGTTGAACTTAGTGATAACTTAGTGATGAAGGCAGGTTAACTTAGTGATGAAGGTTAACTTAGTGATTAACTTAGTGATGAAGGCAGGTTAACTTAGTGATGAAGGCAGGTTAACTTAGTGATGAAGTTAACTTAGTGATTAACTTAGTGATGAAGGCAGGTTAACTTAGTGATGAAGGCAGGTTAACTTAGTGATTAACTTAGTGATGAAGGTTAACTTAGTGATTAACTTAGTGATGAAGGCAGGTTAACTTAGTGATGAAGGCAGGTTAACTTAGTGATGAAGGCAGGTTAACTTAGTGATGAAGGATGAAGGCAGGTGAACAGGTTAACTTAGTGATGAAGGCAGGTTAACTTAGTGATGAAGGCAGGTTAACTTAGTGATGAAGGTTAACTTAGTGATGAAGGCAGGTTAACTTAGTGATGAAGGCAGGATGAAGGCAGGTGAACTTAGTGATGAAGGCAGGTTAACTTAGTGATGAAGGCAGGTTAACTTAGTGATGAAGGCAGGTTAACTTAGTGATGAAGGCAGGTGAACTTAGTGATGAAGGCAGGTTAACTTAGTGATGAAGGCAGGTTAACTTAGTGATGAAGGCAGGTTAACTTAGTGATGAAGGCAGGTTAACTTAGTGATGAAGGCAGGTTAACTTAGTGATGAAGGCAGGTTAACTTAGTGATGAAGGCAGGTTAACTTAGTGATGAAGGCAGGTTAACTTAGTGATGAAGGCAGGTTAACTTAGTGATGAAGGCAGGTTAACTTAGTGAGGAAGGCAGTGATTAACTTAGTGATGAAGGCAGGTTAACTTAGTGATGAAGGCAGGTTAACTTAGTGATGAAGGCAGGTTAACTTAGTGATGAAGGCAGGTTAACTTAGTGATGAAGGCAGGTTAACTTAGTGATGAAGGCAGGTTAACTTAGTGATGAAGGCAGGTTAACTTAGTGATGAAGGCAGGTTAACTTAGTGATGAAGGCAGGTGAACTTAGTGATGAAGGCAGGTTAACTTAGTGATGAAGGCAGGTTAACTTAGTGATGAAGGCAGGTTAACTTAGTGATGAAGGCAGGTTAACTTAGTGATGAAGGTTAACTTAGTGATTAACTTAGTGATGAAGGCAGGTGAACTTAGTGATGAAGGCAGGTTAACTTAGTGATGAAGGCAGGTTAACTTAGTGATGAAGGCAGGTTAACTTAGTGATGAAGGCAGGTTAACTTAGTGATGAAGGCAGGTTAACTTAGTGATGAAGGCAGGTTAACTTAGTGATGAAGGCAGGTTAACTTAGTGATGAAGGCAGGTTAACTTAGTGATGAAGGCAGGTGAACTTAGTGATGAAGGCAGGTTAACTTAGTGATGAAGGCAGGTTAACTTAGTGTTAACTTAGTGTTGAAGGCAGGTTAACTTAGTGATGAAGGCAGGTTAACTTAGTGATGAAGGCAGGTTAACTTAGTGATGAAGGCAGGTTAACTTAGTGATGAAGGCAGGTTAACTTAGTGATGAAGGCAGGTTAACTTAGTGATGAAGGCAGGTTAACTTAGTGATGAAGGCAGGTTAACTTAGTGATGAAGGCAGGTTAACTTAGTGATGAAGGCAGGTTAACTTAGTGATGAAGGCAGGTGAACTTAGTGATGAAGGCAGGTTAACTTAGTGATGAAGGCAGGTTAACTTAGTGATGAAGGCAGGTTAACTTAGTGATGAAGGCAGGTTAACTTAGTGATGAAGGCAGGTTAACTTAGTGATGAAGGCAGGTTAACTTAGTGATGAAGGCAGGTTAACTTAGTGATGAAGGCAGGTTAACTTAGTGATGAAGGCAGGTTAACTTAGTGATGAAGGCAGGTTAACTTAGTGATGAAGGCAGGTGAACTTAGTGATGAAGGCAGGTGAACTTAGTGATGAAGGCAGGTTAACTTAGTGATGAAGGCAGGTTAACTTAGTGATGAAGGCAGGTTAACTTAGTGATGAAGGCAGGTTAACTTAGTGATGAAGGCAGGTTAACTTAGTGATGAAGGCAGGTTAACTTAGTGATGAAGGCAGGTTAACTTAGTGATGAAGGCAGGTTAACTTAGTGATGAAGGCAGGTTAACTTAGTGATGAAGGCAGGTTAACTTAGTGATGAAGGCAGGTGATGAACTTAGTGATGAAGGCAGGTTAACTTAGTGATGAAGGCAGGTTAACTTAGTGATGAAGGCAGGTTAACTTAGGATTAACTTAGTGATGAAGGCAGGTTAACTTAGTGATGAAGGCAGGTGAACTTAGTGATGAAGGCAGGTTAACTTAGTGATGAAGGCAGGTGAACTTAGTGATGAAGGCAGGTTAACTTAGTGATGAAGGCAGGTTAACTTAGTGATGAAGGCAGGTTAACTTAGTGATGAAGGCAGGTTAACTTAGTGATGAAGGCAGGTTAACTTAGTGATGAAGGCAGGTTAACTTAGTGATGAAGGCAGGTAACTTAGTGATGAAGGCAGGATTAACTTAGTGATGATGAAGGCAGGTGAACTTAGTGATGAAGGCAGGTTAACTTAGTGATGAAGGCAGGTTAACTTAGTGATGAAGGCAGGTTAACTTAGTGATGAAGGCAGGTGATAACTTAGTGATTAACTTAGTGATGAAGGCAGGATTAACTTAGTGATGAAGGCAGGTTAACTTAGTGATGAAGGCAGGATTAACTTAGTGATGAAGGCAGGTTAACTTAGTGATGAAGGCAGGTTAACTTAGTGATGAAGGCAGGTTAACTTAGTGATGAAGGCAGGTTAACTTAGTGATGAAGGCAGGTGAACTTAGTGATGAAGGCAGGTGAACTTAGTGATGAAGGCAGGTTAACTTAGTGATGAAGGCAGGTTAACTTAGTGATGAAGGCAGGTTAACTTAGTGATGAAGGCAGGTTAACTTAGTGATGAAGGCAGGTTAACTTAGTGATGAAGGCAGGTTAACTTAGTGATGAAGGCAGGTTAACTTAGTGATGAAGGCAGGTTAACTTAGTGATGAAGGCAGGTTAACTTAGTGATGAAGGCAGGTTAACTTAGTGATGAAGGCAGGTTAACTTAGTGATGAAGGAATTATAACTTAGTGATGAAGGCAGGTAACTTAGTGATGAAGGCAGGTGAACTTAGTGATGAAGGCAGGTTAACTTAGTGATGAAGGCAGGTTAACTTAGTGATGAAGGCAGGTTAACTTAGTGATGAAGGCAGGTTAACTTAGTGATGAAGGCAGGTTAACTTAGTGATGAAGGCTTAGTGATTAACTTAGTGATGAAGGCAGGTTAACTTAGTGATGAAGGCAGGTTAACTTAGTGATGAAGGCAGGTTAACTTAGTGATGAAGGCAGGTTAACTTAGTGATGAAGGCAGGTTAACTTAGTGATGAAGGCAGGTTAACTTAGTGATGAAGGCAGGTTAACTTAGTGATGAAGGCAGGTTAACTTAGTGATGAAGGCAGGTTAACTTAGTGATGAAGGCAGGTGAACTTAGTGATGAAGGCAGGTTAACTTAGTGATGAAGGCAGGTTAACTTAGTGATGAAGGCAGGTTAACTTAGTGATGAAGGCAGGTTAACTTAGTGATAACTTAGTGATGAAGTCAGGTTAACTTAGTGATGAAGGCAGGTTAACTTAGTGATGAAGGCAGGTTAACTTAGTGATGAAGGCAGGTTAACTTAGTGATGAAGGCAGGTTAACTTAGTGATGAAGGCAGGTTAACTTAGTGATGAAGGCAGGTGAACTTAGTGATGAAGGCAGGTTAACTTAGTGATGAAGGCAGGTGAACTTAGTGATGAAGGCAGGTTAACTTAGTGATGTTAACTTAGTGATGAAGGCAGGTTAACTTAGTGATGAAGGCAGGTGAACTTAGTGATGAAGGCAGGTTAACTTAGTGATGAAGGCAGGTTAACTTAGTGATTAACTTAGTGATGAAGGCAGGTGAACTTAGTGATGAAGGCAGGTTAACTTAGTGATGAAGGCAGGTTAACTTAGTGATGAAGGCAGGTTAACTTAGTGATGAAGGCAGGTTAACTTAGTGATGAAGGCAGGTTAACTTAGTGATGAAGGCAGGTTAACTTAGTGATGAAGGCAGGTTAACTTAGTGATGAAGGCAGGTTAACTTAGTGATGAAAGGGCAGGTTAACTTAGTGATGAAGGCAGGTTGAACTTAGTGATGAAGGCAGGTTAACTTAGTGATGAAGGCAGGTGAACTTAGTGATGAAGGCAGGTTAACTTAGTGATGAAGGCAGGTGAACTTAGTGATGAAGGCAGGTTAACTTAGTGATGAAGGCAGGATTAACTTAGTGATGAAGGCAGGTTAACTTAGTGATGAAGGCAGGTTAACTTAGTGATGAAGGCAGGTTAACTTAGTGATGAAGGCAGGTTAACTTAGTGATGAAGGCAGGTTAACTTAGTGATGAAGGCAGGTTAACTTAGTGATGAAGGCAGGTTAACTTAGTGATGAAGGATGAAGGCAGGTTAACTTAGTGATGAAGGCAGGTTAACTTAGTGATTAACTTAGTGATGAAGGCAGGTTGAACTTAGTGATGAAGGCAGGTTAACTTAGTGATGAAGGCAGGTTAACTTAGTGATGAAGGCAGGATTGAACTTAGTGATGAAGGCAGGTTAACTTAGTGATGAAGGCAGGTTAACTTAGTGATGAAGGCAGGTTAACTTAGTGATGAAGGCAGGTTAACTTAGTGATGAAGGCAGGTTAACTTAGTGATGAAGGCAGGTTAACTTAGTGATGAAGGCAGGTTAACTTAGTGATGAAGGCAGGTTAACTTAGTGATGAAGGCAGGTTAACTTAGTGATGAAGGCAGGTTAACTTAGTGATGAAGGCAGGTTAACTTAGTGATGAAGGCAGGTTAACTTAGTGATGAAGGCAGGTTAACTTAGTGATGAAGGCAGGTTAACTTAGTGATGAAGGCAGGTTAACTTAGTGATGAAGGCAGGTGAACTTAGTGATGAAGGCAGGTTAACTTAGTGATTAACTTAGTGCTGAAGGCAGGTTATCTTAGTGATGAAGGCAGGTTAACTTAGTGATGAAGGCAGGTTAACTTAGTGATGAAGGTTAACTTAGGATTAACTTAGTGATGAAGGCAGGATGAAGGCAGGTAACTTAGTGATGAAGGCAGGTTAACTTAGTGATGAAGGCAGGATTAACTTAGTGATGAAGGCAGGTTAACTTAGTGATGAAGGCAGGATTAACTTAGTGATGAAGGCAGGTTAACTTAGTGATGAAGGCAGGTTAACTTAGTGATGAAGGCAGGTTAACTTAGTGATGAAGGCAGGTTAACTTAGTGATGAAGGCAGGTTAACTTAGTGATGAAGGCAGGTTAACTTAGTGATGAAGGCAGGTTAACTTAGTGATGAAGGCAGGTTAACTTAGTGATGAAGGCAGGTTAACTTAGTGATGAAGGCAGGTTAACTTAGTGATGAAGGCAGGTTAACTTAGTGATGAAGGCAGGTTAACTTAGTGATGAAGGCAGGTTAACTTAGTGATGAAGGCAGGTTAACTTAGTGATGAAGGCAGGTTAACTTAGTGATGAAGGCAGGTTAACTTAGTGATGAAGGCAGGTGAACTTAGTGATGAAGGCAGGTGAACTTAGTGATGAAGGCAGGTTAACTTAGTGATGAAGGCAGGTTAACTTAGTGATGAAGGCAGGTTAACTTAGTGATGAAGGCAGGTTAACTTAGTGATGAAGGCAGGTTAACTTAGTGATGAAGGCAGGTTAACTTAGTGATGAAGGCAGGTTAACTTAGTGATGAAGGCAGGTTAACTTAGTGATGAAGGCAGGTTAACTTAGTGATGAAGGCAGGTTAACTTAGTGATGAAGGCAGGTTAACTTAGTGATGAAGGCAGGTTAACTTAGTGATGAAGGCAGGTTAACTTAGTGATGAAGGCAGGTTAACTTAGTGATGAAGGCAGGTTAACTTAGTGATGAAGGCAGGTTAACTTAGTGATGAAGGCAGGTGAACTTAGTGATGAAGGCAGGTTAACTTAGTGATGAGGGCAGGTTAACTTAGGATTAACTTAGATGAAGGCAGGTGAACTTAGTGATGAAGGCAGGTGAACTTAGTGATGAAGGCAGGTTAACTTAGTGATGAAGGCAGGTTAACTTAGTGATGAAGGCAGGTGAACTTAGTGATGAAGGCAGGTTAACTTAGTGATGAAGGCAGGTGAACTTAGTGATGAAGGCAGGTTAACTTAGTGATGAAGGCAGGTTAACTTAGTGATGAAGGCAGGTGAACTTAGTGATGAAGGCAGGTTAACTTAGTGATGAAGGCAGGTTAACTTAGTGATGAAGGCAGGTGAAGGCAGGTGAACTTAGTGATGAACTTAGTGATGAAGGCAGGTTAACTTAGTGATGAAGGCAGGTTAACTTAGTGGATTAACTTAGTGATGAAGGCAGGTGAACTTAGGTTATCTTAGTGATGAAGGCAGGTTAACTTAGTGATGAAGGCAGGTTAACTTAGTGATGAAGGCAGGTTAACTTAGTGATGAAGGCAGGTTAACTTAGTGATGAAGGCAGGTTAACTTAGTGATGAAGGCAGGTTAACTTAGTGATGAAGGCAGGGAACTTAGGATTAACTTAGGCAGGTTAACTTAGTGATGAAGGCAGGTTAACTTAGTGATGAAGGCAGGTTAACTTAGTGATGAAGGCAGGTTAACTTAGTGATGAAGGCAGGTGAACTTAGTGATGAAGGCAGGTTAACTTAGTGATGAAGGCAGGTTAACTTAGTGATGAAGGCAGGTTAACTTAGTGATGAAGGCAGGTTAACTTAGTGATGAAGGATGAAGGCAGGTGAACTTAGTGATTAACTTAGTGATGAAGGCAGGTTAACTTAGTGATGAAGGCAGGTGAACTTAGTGATGAAGGCTTAGGATTAACTTAGTGATGAAGGCAGGTTGAACTTAGTGATGAAGGCAGGTTAACTTAGTGATGAAGGCAGGCGAACTTAGTGATGAAGGCAGGTTAACTTAGTGATGAAGGCAGGATTAACTTAGTGATGAAGGCAGGTTAACTTAGTGATGAAGGCAGGTTAACTTAGTGATGAAGGCAGGTTAACTTAGTGATGAAGGCAGGTTAACTTAGTGATGAAGGCAGGTTAACTTAGTGATGAAGGCAGGTGAACTTAGTGATGAAGGCAGGTTAACTAAGTGATGAAGGGAACTTAGTGATGAAGGCAGGTGAACTTAGTGATGAAGGCAGGTTAACTTAGTGATGAAGGCAGGTTAACTTAGTGATGAAGGCAGGTTAACTTAGTGATGAAGGCAGGTTAACTTAGTGATGAAGGCAGGTTAACTTAGTGATGAAGGCAGGTGAACTTAGTGATGAAGGCAGGATTAACTTAGTGATGAAGGCACGTTAACTTAGTGATGAAGGCAGGTTAACTTAGTGATGAAGGCAGGTTAACTTAGTGATGAAGGCAGGTTAACTTAGTGATGAAGGCAGGTTAACTTAGTGATGAAGGCAGGTTAACTTAGTGATTAACTTAGTGATGAAGGCAGGATGAA
This sequence comes from Cherax quadricarinatus, assembly GCF_038502225.1. Classification (NCBI taxonomy): domain Eukaryota; kingdom Metazoa; phylum Arthropoda; class Malacostraca; order Decapoda; family Parastacidae; genus Cherax; species Cherax quadricarinatus. The sequence continues at coordinate 45,083,486 of NC_091292.1, read as the reverse complement.
GGCAGGTGAACTTAGTGATGAAGGCAGGTTAACTTAGTGATGAAGGCAGGTTAACTTAGTGATGAAGGCAGGTTAACTTAGTGATGAAGGCAGGTTAACTTAGTGTTAACTTAGTGATGAAGGCAGGTTAACTTAGTGATGAAGGCAGGTTAACTTAGTGATGAAGGCAGGTTAACTTAGTGATGAAGGCAGGTGAACTTAGTGATGAAGGCAGGTTAACTTAGTGATGAAGGCAGGTTAACTTAGTGATGAAGGCAGGTTAACTTAGTGATGAAGGCAGGTTAACTTAGTGATGAAGGCAGGTTAACTTAGTGATGAAGGCAGGTTAACTTAGTGATGAAGGCAGGTTAACTTAGTGATGAAGGCAGGTTAACTTAGTGATGAAGGCAGGTTAACTTAGTGATGAAGGCAGGTTAACTTAGTGATGAAGGCAGGTTAACTTAGTGATGAAGGCAGGTTAACTTAGTGATGAAGGCAGGTTAACTTAGTGATGAAGGCAGGTTAACTTAGTGATGAAGGCAGGTTAACTTAGTGATGAAGGCAGGTTAACTTAGTGATGAAGGCAGGTTAACTTAGTGATGAAGGCAGGTTAACTTAGTGATGAAGGCAGGTTAACTTAGTGATGAAGGCAGGTTAACTTAGTGATGAAGGCAGGTGAACTTAGTGATGAAGGCAGGTTAACTTAGTGATGAAGGCAGGTTAACTTAGTGATGAAGGCAGGTTAACTTAGTGATGAAGGCAGGTTAACTTAGTGATGAAGGCAGGATTAACTTAGTGATGAAGGCAGGTTAACTTAGTGATGAAGGCAGGTTAACTTAGTGATGAAGGCAGGTTAACTTAGTGATGAAGGCAGGTTAACTTAGTGATGAAGGCAGGTTAACTTAGTGATGAAGGCAGGTTGAACTTAGTGATGAAGGCAGGTTAACTTAGTGATGAAGGCAGGTTAACTTAGTGATGAAGGCAGGTTAACTTAGTGATGAAGGCAGGTTAACTTAGTGATGAAGGCAGGTGAACTTAGTGATGAAGACAGGTGAACTTAGTGATGAAGGCAGGTTAACTTAGTGATGAAGGCAGGTTAACTTAGTGATGAAGGCAGGTTAACTTAGTGATGAAGGCAGGTTAACTTAGTGATGAAGGCAGGTTAACTTAGTGATGAAGGCAGGTTAACTTAGTGATGAAGGCAGGTTAACTTAGTGATGAAGGCAGGTTAACTTAGTGATGAAGGCAGGTTAACTTAGTGATGAAGGCAGGGAACTTAGTGATTAACTTAGTGATGAAGGCAGGTGAACTTAGTGATGAAAGGTTAACTTAGTGATGAAGGCAGGTAACTTAGTGATGAAGGCAGGTGAACTTAGTGATGAAGGCAGGTTAACTTAGTGATGAAGGCAGGTGAACTTAGTGATGAAGGCAGGTTAACTTAGTGATGAAGGCAGGTTAACTTAGTGATGAAGGCAGGTTAACTTAGTGATGAAGGCAGGTTAACTTAGTGATGAAGGCAGGTTAACTTAGTGATGAAGGCAGGTTAACTTAGGATGAAGGCAGGTAACTTAGTGATGAAGGCAGGTTAACTTAGTGATGAAGGCAGGTTAACTTAGTGATGAAGGCAGGTTAACTTAGTGATTAACTTAGTGATGAAGGCAGGTTAACTTAGTGATGAAGTAAGTTGAACTTAGTGATGAAGGCAGGTTAACTTAGTGATGAAGGCAGGTTAACTTAGTGATGAAGGCAGGTTAACTTAGTGATGAAGGCAGGTTAAGTTAGTGATGAAGGCAGGTTAACTTAGTGTTGAAGGCAGGTGAAGTTAGTGCTGAAGGCAGGATTAACTTAGTGATGAAGGCAGGTTAACTTAGTGATGAAGGCAGGTGAACTTAGTGATGAAGGCAGGTTAACTTAGTGATGAAGGCAGGTGAACTTAGTGATGAAGGCAGGTTAACTTATTGAAGAAGGCAGGTAACTTAGTGATGAAGGCAGGTTAACTTAGTGATGAAGGCAGGTTAACTTAGTGATGAAGGCAGGTTAACTTAGTGATGAAGGCAGGTTAACTTAGTGATGAAGGCAGGTGAACTTAGTGATGAAGGCAGGTGAACTTAGTGATGAAGGCAGGTTAACTTAGTGATGAAGGCAGGTTAACTTAGTGATGAAGGCAGGTGAACTTAGTGATGAACTTAGTGATGAAGGCAGGTAACTTAGTGATGAAGGCAGGTTAACTTAGTGATGAAGGCTTAGGATTAACTTAGTGATGAAGGCAGGTTAACTTAGTGATGAAGGTTAACAGGTGAACTTAGTGATGAAGGCAGGTGAACTTAGTGATGAAGGCAGGTTAACTTAGTGATGAAGGCAGGTGAACTTAGTGATGAAGGCAGGTTAACTTAGTGATGAAGGCAGGTTAACTTAGTGATGAAGGCAGGTTAACTTAGTGATGAAGGCAGGTTAACTTAGTGATGAAGGCAGGTGAACTTAGTGATGAAGGCAGGTTAACTTAGTGATGAAGGCAGGTGAAGGCAGGAACTTAGTGATGAAGGCAGGTTAACTTAGTGATGAAGGCAGGTTAACTTAGTGATGAAGGCAGGTGAACTTAGTGATGAAGGCAGGTGAACTTAGTGATGAAGGCAGGTTAACTTAGTGATGAAGGCAGGTGAACTTAGTGATGAAGGCAGGTTAACTTAGTGATGAAGGCAGGTTAACTTAGTGATGAAGGCAGGTGAACTTAGTGATGAAGGCAGGTGAACTTAGTGATGAAGGCAGGTTAACTTAGTGATGAAGGCAGGTGAACTTAGTGATGAAGGCAGGTGAACTTAGTGATGAAGGCAGGTTAACTTAGTGATGAAGGCAGGTTAACTTAGTGATGAAGGCAGGTTAACTTAGTGATGAAGGCAGGTTAACTTAGTGATGAAGGCAGGTTAACTTAGTGATGAAGGCAGGTGAACTTAGTGATGAAGGCAGGTTAACTTAGTGTGAACTTAGTGATGAAGGCAGGTTAACTTAGTGATGAAGGCAGGTTAACTTAGTGATGAAGGCAGGTGAACTTAGTGATGAAGGCAGGTTAACTTAGTGATGAAGGCAGGTTAACTTAGTGATGAAGGCAGGTGAACTTAGTGATGAAGGCAGGTTAACTTAGTGATGAAGGCAGGTGAACTTAGTGATGAAGGCAGGTTAACTTAGTGATGAAGGCAGGTGAACTTAGTGATGAAGGGCAGTGATGAAGGCAGGTTAACTTAGTGATGAAGGCAGGTTAACTTAGTGATGAAGGCAGGTTAACTTAGTGATGAAGGCAGGTTAACTTAGTGATGAAGGCAGGTTAACTTAGTGATGAAGGCAGGTGAACTTAGTGATGAAGGCAGGTTAACTTAGTGATGAAGGCAGGATTGAACTTAGTGATGAAGGCAGGTGAACTTAGTGATGAAGGCAGGTTAACTTAGTGATGAAGGCAGGTGAACTTAGTGATGAAGGCAGGTTAACTTAGTGATGAAGGCAGGTTAACTTAGTGATGAAGGCAGGTTAACTTAGTGATGAAGGCAGGTTAACTTAGTGATGAAGGCAGGTGAACTTAGTGATGAAGGCAGGTTAACTTAGTGATGAAGGCAGGTGAACTTAGTGATGAAGGCAGGTTAACTTAGTGATGAAGGCAGGTTAACTTAGTGATGAAGGCAGGATTAACTTAGTGATGAAGGCAGGTTGAACTTAGTGATGAAGGCAGGTTGAACTTAGTGATGAAGGCAGTTAACTTAGTGATGAAGGCAGGTAACTTAGTGATGAAGGCAGGGAACTTAGGATGAAGGCAGGTAACTTAGTGATGAAGGCAGGTTAACTTAGTGATGAAGGCAGGTTAACTTAGTGATGAAGGCAGGTGAACTTAGTGATGAAGGCAGGTTAACTTAGTGATGAAGGCAGGTGAACTTAGTGATGAAGGCAGGTGAACTTAGTGATGAAGGCAGGTGAACTTAGTGATGAAGGCAGGTGAACTTAGTGATGAAGGCAGGTTAACTTAGTGATGAAGGCAGGTGAACTTAGTGATGAAGGCAGGTTAACTTAGTGATGAAGGCAGGTTAACTTAGTGATGAAGGCAGGTGAACTTAGTGATGAAGGCAGGTGAACTTAGTGATGAAGGCAGGTTAACTTAGTGATGAAGGCAGGTGAACTTAGTGATGAAGGCAGGTGAACTTAGTGATGAAGGCAGGTGAACTTAGTGATGAAGGCAGGTGAACTTAGTGATGAAGGCAGGTTAACTTAGTGATGAAGGCAGGTTAACTTAGTGATGAAGGCAGGTGAACTTAGTGATGAAGGCAGGTTAACTTAGTGATGAAGGCAGGTTAACTTAGTGATGAAGGCAGGTTGAACTTAGTGATGAAGGCAGGTTAACTTAGTGATGAAGGCAGGTTAACTTAGTGATGAAGGCAGGTTAACTTAGTGATGAAGGCAGGTTAACTTAGTGATGAAGGCAGGTTAACTTAGTGATGAAGGCAGGTTAACTTAGTGATGAAGGCAGGTGAACTTAGTGATGAAGGCAGGTTAACTTAGTGATGAAGGCAGGTTAACTTAGTGATGAAGGCAGGTTAACTTAGTGATGAAGGCAGGTTAACTTAGTGATGAAGGCAGGTTAACTTAGTGATGAAGGCAGGTGAACTTAGTGATGAAGGCAGGTTAACTTAGTGATGAAGGCAGGTGAACTTAGTGATGAAGGCAGGTTAACTTAGTGATGAAGGCAGGTGAACTTAGTGATGAAGGCAGGTGAACTTAGTGATGAAGGCAGGTGAACTTAGTGATGAAGTGCATGAAGGCAGGTTAACTTAGTGATGAAGGCAGGTTGAACTTAGTGATGAAGGCAGGTTAACTTAGTGATGAAGGCAGGTTAACTTAGTGATGAAGGCAGGTTGAACTTAGTGATGAAGGCAGGTGATGAAGGCAGGAACTTAGTGATGAAGGCAGGTGAACTTAGAGATGAAGGCAGTGATGAAGGCAGGTGAACTTAGTGATGAAGGCAGGTGAAGGCAGGTTAACTTAGTGATGAAGGCAGGTGAACTTAGTGATGAAGGCAGGTGAACTTAGTGATGAAGGCAGGTGAACTTAGTGATGAAGGCAGGTTAACTTAGTGATGAAGGCAGGTTGAAGGCAGGTTAACTTAGTGATGAAGGCAGGTGAACTTAGTGATGAAGGCAGGATTGAACTTAGTGATGAAGGCAGGTTAACTTAGTGATGAAGGCAGGGAACTTAGTGATTGAACTTAGTGATGAAGGCAGGTGAACTTAGTGATGAAGGCAGGTTAACTTAGTGATGAAGGCAGGTGAACTTAGTGATGAAGGCAGGTGAACTTAGTGATGAAGGCAGGTTAACTTAGTGATGAAGGCAGGTTAACTTAGTGATGAAGGCAGGTTAACTTAGTGATGAAGGCAGGTGTTAACTTAGTGATGAAGGCAGGTTAACTTAGTGATGAAGGCAGGTGAACTTAGTGATGAAGGCAGGTGAACTTAGTGATGAAGGCAGGTTAACTTAGTGATGAAGGCAGGTGAACTTAGTGATGAAGGCAGGTGAACTTAGTGATGAAGGCAGGTGAACTTAGTGATGAAGGCAGGTGAACTTAGTGATGAAGGCAGGTGAACTTAGTGATGAAGGCAGGTGAACTTAGTGATGAAGGCAGGTTAACTTAGTGATGATAAAGGCAGGTGAACTTAGTGATGAAGGCAGGTGAACTTAGTGATGAAGGCAGGTTAACTTAGTGATGAAGGCAGGTGAACTTAGTGATGAAGGCAGGTGAACTTAGTGATGAAGGCAGGTGAACTTAGTGATGAAGGCAGGTGAACTTAGTGATGAAGGCAGGTGAACTTAGTGATGAAGGCAGGTGAACTTAGTGATGAAGGCAGGTGAACTTAGTGATGAAGGCAGGTGAACTTAGTGATGAAGGCAGGTTAACTTAGTGATGAAGGCAGGTTAACTTAGTGATGAAGGCAGGTTAACTTAGTGATGAAGGCAGGTTAACTTAGTGATGAAGGCAGGTTAACTTAGTGATGAAGGCAGGTTAACTTAGTGATGAAGGCAGGTTAACTTAGTGATGAAGGCAGGTGAACTTAGTGATGAAGGCAGGTTAACTTAGTGATGAAGGCAGGTTAACTTAGTGATGAAGGCAGGTTAACTTAGTGATGAAGGCAGGTTAACTTAGTGATGAAGGCAGGTGAACTTAGTGATGAAGGCAGGTTAACTTAGTGATGAAGGCAGGTGAACTTAGTGATGAAGGCAGGTTAACTTAGTGATGAAGGCAGGTGAACTTAGTGATGAAGGCAGGTTAACTTAGTGATGAAGGCAGGTGAACTTAGTGATGAAGGCAGGTGAACTTAGTGATGAAGGCAGGTTAACTTAGTGATGAAGGCAGGTGAACTTAGTGATGAAGGCATGTGAAGGCAGGTGAACTTAGTGATGAAGGCAGGTTAACTTAGTGATGAAGGCAGGTGAACTTAGTGATGAAGGCAGGTTAACTTAGTGATGAAGGCAGGTGAACTTAGTGATGAAGGCAGGTGAACTTAGTGATGAAGGCAGGTGAACTTAGTGATGAAGGCAGGTGAACTTAGTGATGAAGGCAGGTGAACTTAGTGATGAAGGCAGGTGAACTTAGTGATGAAGGCAGGTGAACTTAGTGATGAAGGCAGGTGAACTTAGTGATGAAGGCAGGGCTTAGGATGAAGGCAGGTGAACTTAGTGATGAAGGCAGGTGAACTTAGTGATGAAGGCAGGAACTTAGTGATGAAGGCAGGTTAACTTAGTGAACTTAGTGATGAAGGCAGGTGAACTTAGTGATGAAGGCAGGTTAACTTAGTGATGAAGGCAGGTGAACTTAGTGATGAAGGCAGGTGAACTTAGTGATGAAGGCAGGTGAACTTAGTGATGAAGGCAGGTGAACTTAGTGATGAAGGCAGGTGAACTTAGTGATGAAGGCAGGTGAACTTAGTGATGAAGGCAGGTGAACTTAGTGATGAAGGCAGGTGAACTTAGTGATGAAGGCAGGTGAACTTAGTGATGAAGGCAGGTGAACTTAGTGATGACGGCAGGTGAACTTAGTGATGAAGGCAGGTGAACTTAGTGATGAAGGCAGGTGAACTTAGTGATGAAGGCAGGTGAACTTAGTGATGAAGGCAGGTTAACTTAGTGATGAAGGCAGGTGAACTTAGTGATGAAGGCAGGTGAACTTAGTGATGAAGGCAGGTGAACTTAGTGATGAAGGCAGGTTAACTTAGTGATGAAGGCAGGTTAACTTAGTGATGAAGGCAGGTTAACTTAGTGATGAAGGCAGGTTAACTTAGTGATGAAGGCAGGTGAACTTAGTGACGAAGGCAGGTTAACTTAGTGATGAAGGCAGGTGAACTTAGTGATGAAGGCAGGTTAACTTAGTGATGAAGGCAGGTTAACTTAGTGATGAAGGCAGGTGAACTTAGTGATGAAGGCAGGTGAACTTAGTGATGAAGGCAGGTTAACTTAGTGATGAAGGCAGGTTAACTTAGTGATGAAGGCAGGTGAACTTAGTGATGAAGGCAGGTTAACTTAGTGATGAAGGCAGGTGAACTTAGTGATGAAGGCAGGTGAACTTAGTGATGAAGGCAGGTGAACTTAGTGATGAAGGCAGGTTAACTTAGTGATGAAGGCAGGTGAACTTAGTGATGAAGGCAGGTGAACTTAGTGATGAAGGCAGGTGAACTTAGTGATGAAGGCAGGTTAACTTAGTGATGAAGGCAGGTGAACTTAGTGATGAAGGCAGGTGAACTTTGTCCTGTGATGGTATGTTATTGAAGTATACTCTGTTATATATGTTATGTTTTGTTATGATACTGATGCTAACATAGGTGAGAGACAGGAAGTTTGATACTGATGGTAACATAGGTGAGAGACAGGAAGTTTGATACTGATGCTAACATAGGTGAGAGACAGGAAGTTTGATACTGATGGTAACATAGGTGAGAGACAGGAAGTTTGATACTGATGGTAACATAGGTGAGAGACAGGAAGTTTGATACTGATGCTAACATAGGTGAGAGACAGGAAGTTTGATACTGATGGTAACATAGGTGAGAGACAGGAAGTTTGATACTGATGGTAACATAGGTGAGAGACAGGAAGTTTGATACTGATGGTAACATAGGTGAGAGACAGGAAGTTTGATACTGATGCTAACATAGGTGAGAGACAGGAAGTTTGATATTGATGGTAACATAGGTGAGAGACAGGAAGTTTGATACTGATGGTAACATAGGTGAGAGACAGGAAGTTTGATACTGATGGTAACATAGGTGAGAGACAGGAAGTTTGATACTGATGCTAACATAGGTGAGAGACAGGAAGTTTGATACTGATGGTAACATAGGTGAGAGACAGGAAGTTTGATACTGATGGTAACATAGGTGAGAGACAGGAAGTTTGATACTGATGGTAACATAGGTGAGAGACAGGAAGTTTGATACTGATGGTAACATAGGTGAGAGACAGGAAGTTTGATACTGATGCTAACATAGGTGAGAGACAGGAAGTTTGATACTGATGGTAACATAGGTGAGAGACAGGAAGTTTGATACTGATGGTAACATAGGTGAGAGACAGGACGTTTGATACTGATGGTAACATAGGTGAGAGACAGGAAGTTTGATACTGATGCTAACATAGGTGAGAGACAGGAAGTTTGATACTGATGGTAACATAGGTGAGAGACAGGAAGTTTGATACTGATGGTAACATAGGTGAGAGACAGGAAGTTTGATACTGATGGTAACATAGGTGAGAGACAGGAAGTTTGATACTGATGCTAACATAGGTGAGAGACAGGAAGTTTGATACTGATGCTAACATAGGTGAGAGACAGGAAGTTTGATACTGATGCTAACATAGCTGAGAGACAGGAAGTTTGATACTGATGCTAACATAGCTGAGAGACAGGAAGTTTGATACTGATGCTAACATAGGTGAGAGACAGGAAGTTTGATACTGATGGTAACATAGGTGAGAGACAGGAAGTTTGATACTGATGCTAACATAGCTGAGGGACAGGAAGTTTGATACTGATGGTAACATAGCTGAGAGACAGGAAGTTTGATACTGATGCTAACATAGCTGAGAGACAGGAAGTTTGATACTGATGCTAACATAGCTGAGAGACAGGAAGTTTGATACTGATGCTAACATAGCTGAGAGATAGGAAGTTTGATACTGATGCTAACATAGCTGAGAGACAGGAAGTTTGATACTGATGCTAACATAGCTGAGAGACATGAAGTTTGATACCGATGCTAACATAGCTGAGAGACAGGAAGTTTGATACTGATGCTAACATAGCTGAGAGACAGGAAGTTTGATACTGATGCTAACATAGGTGAGAGACAGGAAGTTTGATACTGATGCTAACATAGCTGAGAGACAGGAAGTTTGATACCGATGCTAACATAGGTGAGAGACAGGAAGTTTGATACTGATGCTAACATAGCTGAGAGACAGGAAGTTTGATACCGATGCTAACATAGCTGAGAGACAGGAAGTTTGATACTGATGGTAACATAGGTGAGAGACAGGAAGTTTGATACTGATGCTAACATAGCTGAGAGACAGGAAGTTTGATACTGATGCTAACATAGCTGAGAGACAGGAAGTTTGATACTGATGCTAACATAGCTGAGAGACAGGAAGTTTGATACTGATGCTAACATAGCTGAGAGACAGGAAGTTTGATACTGATGGTAACATAGGTGACAGACAGGAAGTTTGATACTGATGGTAACATAGGTGAGAGACAGGAAGTTTGATACTGATGCTAACATAGCTGAGAGACAGGAAGTTTGATACTGATGGTAACATAGGTGAGAGACAGGAAGTTTGATACTGATGGTAACATAGCTGAGAGACAGGAAGTTTGATACTGATGCTAACATAGCTGAGAGACAGGAAGTTTGATACTGATGCTAACATAGCTGAGAGACAGGAAGTTTGATACTGATGCTAACATAGGTGAGAGACAGGAAGTTTGATACTGATGCTAACATAGGTGAGAGACAGGAAGTTTGATACTGATGCTAACATAGGTGAGAGACAGGAAGTTTGATACTGATGGTAACATAGGTGAGAGACAGGAAGTTTGATACTGATGGTAACATAGCTGAGAGACAGGAAGTTTGATACTGATGCTAACATAGCTGAGAGACAGGAAGTTTGATACTGATGCTAACATAGCTGAGAGACAGGAAGTTTGATACTGATGCTAACATAGGTGAGAGACAGGAAGTTTGATACTGATGGTAACATAGGTGAGAGACAGGAAGTTTGATACTGATGCTAACATAGGTGAGAGACAGGAAGTTTGATACTGATGCTAACATAGCTGAGAGACAGGAAGTTTGATACTGATGGTAACATAGGTGAGAGACAGGAAGTTTGATACTGATGGTAACATAGCTGAGAGACAGGAAGTTTGATACTGATGGTAACATAGCTGAGAGACAGGAAGTTTGATACTGATGGTAACATAGCTGAGAGACAGGAAGTTTGATACTGATGCTAACATAGCTGAGAGACAGGAAGTTTGATACTGATGGTAACATAGCTGAGTAACAGGAAGTTTGATACTGATGCTAACATAGCTGAGAGACAGGAAGTTTGATACCGATGCTAACATAGCTGAGAGACAGGAAGTTTGATACTGATGCTAACATAGCTGAGAGACAGGAAGTTTGATACTGATGCTAACATAGCTGAGAGACAGGAAGTTTGATACTGATGCTAACATAGCTGAGAGACAGGAAGTTTGATACTGATGCTAACATAGCTGAGAGACAGGAAGTTTGATACCGATGCTAACATAGCTGAGAGACAGGAAGTTTGATACTGATGGTAACATAGCTGAGAGACAGGAAGTTTGATACTGATGCTAACATAGCTGAGAGACAGGAAGTTTGATACTGATGCTAACATAGCTGAGAGACAGGAAGTTTGATACCGATGCTAACATAGCTGAGAGACAGGAAGTTTGATACCGATGCTAACATAGCTGAGAGACAGGAAGTTTGATACTGATGGTAACATAGGTGAGAGACAGGAAGTTTGATACTGATGGTAACATAGCTGAGAGACAGGAAGTTTGATACTGATGCTAACATAGCTGAGAGACAGGAAGTTTGATACTGATGCTAACATAGCTGAGAGACAGGAAGTTTGATACTGATGGTAACATAGCTGAGAGACAGGAAGTTTGATACTGATGCTAACATAGCTGAGAGACAGGAAGTTTGATACTGATGCTAACATAGCTGAGAGACAGGAAGTTTGATACCGATGCTAACATAGCTGAGAGACAGGAAGTTTGATACCGATGCTAACATAGCTGAGAGACAGGAAGTTTGATACTGATGGTAACATAGCTGAGAGACAGGAAGTTTGATACTGATGCTAACATAGCTGAGAGACAGGAAGTTTGATACCGATGCTAACATAGCTGAGAGACAGGAAGTTTGATACTGATGGTAACATAGCTGAGAGACAGGAAGTTTGATACTGATGCTAACATAGCTGAGAGACAGGAAGTTTGATACTGATGCTAACATAGCTGAGAGACAGGAAGTTTGATACCGATGCTAACATAGCTGAGAGACAGGAAGTTTGATACTGATGGTAACATAGCTGAGAGACAGGAAGTTTGATACTGATGCTAACATAGCTGAGAGACAGGAAGTTTGATACTGATGCTAACATAGCTGAGAGACAGGAAGTTTGATACTGATGCTAACATAGGTGAGAGACAGGAAGTTTGATACTGATGATACTGATGATGGTAACATAGCTGAGAGACAGGAAGTTTGATACTGATGGTAACATAGCTGAGAGACAGGAAGTTTGATACTAATGCTAACATAGCTGAGAGACAGGAAGTTTGATACTGATGCTAACATAGCTGAGAGACAGGAAGTTTGATACCGATGCTAACATAGGTGAGAGACAGGAAGTTTGATACCGATGCTAACATAGGTGAGAGACAGGAAGTTTGATACTTATGCTAACATAGGTGAGAGACAGGAAGTTTGATACTGATGGTAACATAGGTGAGAGACAGGAAGTTTGATACTGATGGTAACATAGGTGAGAGACAGGAAGTTTGCTACTGATGGTAACATAGGTGAGAGACAGGAAGTTTGATACTGATGCTAACATAGCTGAGAGACAGGAAGTTTGATACTGATGGTAACATAGCTGAGAGACAGGAAGTTTGATACTGATGCTAACATAGCTGAGAGACAGGAAGTTTGATACTGATGCTAACATAGCTGAGAGACAGGAAGTTTGATACTGATGGTAACATAGCTGAGAGACAGGAAGTTTGATACTGATGCTAACATAGCTGAGAGACAGGAAGTTTGATACTGATGCTAACATAGCTGAGAGACAGGAAGTTTGATACCGATGCTAACATAGGTGAGAGACAGGAAGTTTGATACCGATGCTAACATAGGTGAGAGACAGGAAGTTTGATACTGATGCTAACATAGGTGAGAGACAGGAAGTTTGATACTGATGGTAACATAGGTGAGAGACAGGAAGTTTGATGCTGATGGTAACATAGGTGAGAGACAGGAAGTTTGATACTGATGCTAACATAGCTGAGAGACAGGAAGTTTGATACTGATGGTAACATAGCTGAGAGACAGGAAGTTTGATACTGATGCTAACATAGCTGAGAGACAGGAAGTTTGATACTGATGGTAACATAGCTGAGAGACAGGAAGTTTGATACCGATGCTAACATAGCTGAGAGACAGGAAGTTTGATACCGATGCTAACATAGGTGAGAGACAGGAAGTTTGATACCGATGCTAACATAGGTGAGAGACAGGAAGTTTGATACTGATTTTAACATAGGTGAGAGACAGGAAGTTTGATACTGATGGTAACATAGGTGAGAGACAGGAAGTTTGATACTGATGGTAACATAGGTGAGAGACAGGAAGTTTGATACTGATGGTAACATAGGTGAGAGACAGGAAGTTCTCAAGGTTCCTCGGTAATCTTGGTTCCTTCATTACAAATATTGCTGCAACAGATTGAAAATATTTCAATGAAGAAACCTTGAAATTTCTTTTAGTATTGTTTTGTTCATAAATCATCAGACAGTTGGATGGAGAGTAATTCATGCTTAATGAACGATACTTAGAGAACATTTATTCTCTCTATTATTCTTTAATTCGCATTTGATCTGGTTTCACTTACAGCTGATATGACATTGAATTGAATAATAAATTTTTCATACTTGTGTAAAAACTATTTAGTTAGAATTAAAGCATATTTTTGCATAACAAGTGTCTGTCTGTATAGTAACCATGGTAACACGCCATATATTGTGAGGTGGTTGCCACACTTAATTCCTATTGTGGCTGGGTCATAGTTCTGGGATAAACAGTAGAGACTAGCATCCATCAGGGCATTATTCTCTGACTCTCTCTCTCTCTCTCTCTCTATCTCTCTCTCTCTCTCTCTCTCTCTCTCTCTCTCTCTCTCTCTCTCTCTCTCTCTCTCTCTCTCTCTCTATCTATCTATCTATCTATCTATCTATCTATCTGTCTATCTATCTATCTTTGCGCCACAGGACAGGCGGCAGGGCAGTGGTAGGTGACGTAGCTATTTAATTAATATCCTTTGATATGGAGAAAGAAAATGTTGTGTTGGGCAGCCGCTGTTTCGCCAGCTGGAAAGGACGCAGTGTATGTTTTATACATATTGAATTTTCATATAATTGTATCTTGCTGATGTTTTCATTAATAGCTAAAATGAAAATATCTTGTTTTATATTATTTGACTTATTATATTAGCTTATGTATGTAGGTAGGATGTAACAACTACAAACTCTGTTGGAGAGTTTTGAGTGGCTGCCAGCACTTGCAAACTATCTGCCCGCTCGCTAGGCACTTTTGCGTCAGGTGCAACCTGGTGTAAGTCACCTGATTACACCTGATATCGGAGCTCTGGTCCTAGCTCTCTCTCACTGTCTGTCTGTTGCTCATGGTGGCAACAAGCTCTGTCTCTCGCAGTCTGGCTATTGGTCGTAGTGGAAACATGCTTAGTCTGCTCTTGTCATCTCTTGTGATTTAGACTGTTTTTGGTAGAGTATGTCCCCATTGGTGAGCTAGGAAATATTTCTCGTAACTCGGTATTACAAAAAAAGCGATATTTATGAATTATAGACATCTCCAGAGAATACTAGAAGGTGAGTCCCTCCAGCATTCAGTCTGTTTCTGGCTTTTGTAACAAGTAGTCAGTATTCTGGGCCACTTATCCTTTAAAATTATGATAAATTTTAATAGTTCCGTAGGATTGCAACTGATAGGATACTAACGAAATAAAAATTGAGAAGTTTATTAAAAAAGTTGTTTAGGTGGACGAAATCAAAGTAAATACATTTGATACGATTTAGGATATAAGCTCCTACACTTCTCTTGTAATAATATAGTGCTGGTACGTTATCATCAATTATAAAAATACTAGTATACACAAGTGTACGTGTGAATATGCTCGAAGTAGTTCGTTATATCTTAGTAAGACTCGGCTTGACTTAGACTTAGACAGTGACTGACTAAATGTCTTCAATCAACCTTCTTAACCAACAAGGCAATCAAAACAGCTTGCTTGAGCAATATGAAGAATCATTCGCCAACGGCAGTAATGTAAGAAGCAGCAGCACAGCATCAGGAGGAAGGAGACAAAATAACGACCCTAACTCGGGATCATCAGCAGATCCTCCATAATAATCATAAAACTCCCTTAATATTGAATCTAAGTTCAGCATAACCAACCCCCCGACTGCGACAATGTGTAGATGCCACAAAATAGGTCAGAAACTTATGGTTGGGACCTGGGTTGACTTAGATTGTCAGTATGACACACAACCTCAGCAAAATGTCAAAAATCACTAAGTCTGAACTATGCTCTGTAAACAGAGTTACAAGAAGATGCTTCGACTCACCACCAAAATCATACTCTACCAAAACAGAGTCTAAATAACGAACAAACAGCCAGAGACAAGAGAGATGGAAAGAGAGTTGCTGGTTGAACAAGAACCAGTAGTAGAGAATGATTTCTCGACAACAGGCCTCACAACAGGTTTGATCATGTGATTCTCGTGTGGACGAAGCAACAGTGCGGGGTGCAGCCTGACACAAAACAAGCGAGAGAGTGAGCACAGTGAAGTGTAAATGTTACATCCTACATAATGTCATTCGTCTCAACCCTTGAGTGGAGAGGACGTGTGCTGCTGCTGCCCCCTGGAGTTGTCTGGTGACAGTATTATTTTCACCAACATGGCGCAGGCTCGCCGGCGCAGGGTAAATACTGTCTGCATTGAATTAACCAGTGGAGCTGTAACGGGGCCATCAATGGAGTTGCTTTTGCCTGCAATCATCAGAGATACCTACGGAATAGCCAATGAGGAGATTTGTGGACTGGCACTGAACGGTACGAAGAGGATTTTTGTAAAATTTAGTTCGGCGACTGTGTATGAGGCAGTTGTGAATAAGTTTCAAGAGGTGGCCATACCAGTTAATCATGCTGTGACGGTGAGGCTGCATGATGTGTCCAGCTATTACACATGGGTTAAGATCAGGAATGTGCCGTTCGAGGCGGATGCATCTGACATCCGGTTCATTATGTGTAAATACGGCACAATACATACGATCACTGCAGGAAGGTGGTCAGCTGGCCCGTATATGGGGATACCTGAGGGTGCATTCTCTGTCAAGATGACGCTCCGACATCCAATTTCATCGTACGTGGTGATGGAAGATTTCAGGACTCAGGTTTTTGTAACATACGCTGGGCAGCGAAGCACTTGCCGTTTGTGCGGGTCGTATGATCACCTGGCTGCGCAATGTGAAAGAAGACGTGGTGATACGGACCAGCAGCAACGACGAGACGTGGAGGAAAGGAGAGAGGATCAAGATCAACTGTTTTCGACTCTGCCTCAGCAGAGTTTGACATGGAGTGAGGAGGTTGAGAGGGCCGAAGAAAAGGAGATGTCAGGGGCTACGCGGGGGGACGACATCACTTCCCTGGACGTTGTAAAAGTGCTGGACGAGGTCATCGCGGAAGCGAATGGTAGCGACGCGGAAAAGACGATAGTGTCGACGTTTGAGAACATTTTGGGTAATGAGAGTCCTTGTCAGGATGTTGGTACAGACCTGGATCATGGGTCTGCAGTTGAGGAGGGCGTGGTGATGCCAGCCCGGCCTGATGTGTGTCGTAAGGATGCCCAGTTGGTGAGAACTGTGGAGGTGGAGGTTCATCATGGCACTGAGCTGGATGACTTGATGCAGGTCGAGGGTACGACGCGAATGCGCGCAGCAGTGCTTTCTGATTCCGACAACGTGCTTACGCCCGCACAACGACCTGGGAAGAAAACATGGGCGGAAGCCATGCGGAGAGGTTCAAGTGGCGCCCAGGGGCAGGGGTTGGGTAAGGGTGGCCAGAAAGGGGGGGGGGGGGAGGGAAAAAGGTGCAATGAAACGATCAGGTGATAAGTCAGTAGTGTCAAGAGGGAAACCCCCTTTGTCGGTTTTAAGTGCCTGACATTGAACATCAATGGCTTGAGGTCTCAGAGAAAGTGTGAGTGGTTTAGGGAATATTTGGTGCGTCATGATGTTGACGTTGTGTTCTTGCAGGAACACAATTATAGACCGGGTTATGAGTTGAAGGTGGATGGGTATAATGTGTATGTTGAGCATGCAGTCAGATTGAAAGGAGGTGTAGCCATTTTGGTGAAAGAAACTAGCCCGTTGGTTGTCAGGCATAGTGAGGGGGGAGAGGGGAGGGTGATTCGTGTGGATGGGTTATGGGGTCAGGTACAGATGACGTTGGTGTGTGTGTATGGCCCAGCAGAGGGAGATGTGAGGATAAAGAATAAATTCGTGAGGGACGTTCTGGTATATTATTTGCGTAGATTGCCGGGGGTTGCTGTGATAGGAGATGACTGGAACTGTGTGATAAGGAGTAAGGATGTTGAACCGAGGGGGGCAGGGCATTGTTTGAGGATATTGGGAGAATTGTTATCCGGGGTAGGATTGACAGATGTTGAGGGAGGTGAGGTGGTGGAGCACACATTTATTAAGCGTGGGTATGCGGCTAGGCTCGATCGATTATACGTGCCTAGGACAGTCGTAATACATAGTGTGAGGGTAATGGACGTAGTATTTTCTGATCACAGGGGTGTTTTGGTGGATATAGGTTGGGAGGGGTTGCCAAAAAGGTGTAAGGGGTTTTGGAAGTTGAATGTAAAGTTGTTGCAGGAAGAAGAGTCTCGACAGTCATTTGTTCAATTATGGGAGGAGTTGGTGGCGGAGGCGCCTGGGAATAGTGAATTGGTTAGTTGGTGGGACTCTGTGGCGAAATCTCGTATTAAGGAATTTTATATTCGTAGTGGGAGGGAATATAACAGGTTGAAGTATGGGTACCAATCTTATCTTGAGGGGCAGTTGAGAGCTTGCTACGAGCGTGGGAGTGCTAGTTATCCGGTGGACGATATTGAGGGATTAAAGGAGCGTATCAGGGATTTGCAAAATGAAAGATTTGATGGCGCGGGAGTTTTGGGTGGGCTAGAAGAGGTGTTATGGGGTGACAGGCCTTCGGCATGCGTGTTGAGGAGACAGCGTAAGAGAAGAGTGGCGACGGAGATGATGGGATTAACTGTTCATGTGGGGATGGAAGGGTATAGAGAGGGGCAGGTATTAGTGACGACAGAGGGTATGAGTGGTTATCTAGATGCATGGTTTAGGTCATATGCACAAAACGGAGGTATTCGAGATGAGGCTTTAAAGGAAATGGGAGATTTCGTGCAATGTGAGATTGATGGTATAGATAGGGTAACATTAGAAGGTCCGATCACGGAAAGTGAGATTTCGCACGCTTTGTCTGGTGCAAGTTTAGGTAAGGCGCCAGGTGTAGATGGGTTGCCTAATGATTTTTACGTTAGGAATTGGGAAGTATTGAGAGGATTTTTAGTTAGGTTATTCAATGTAATGAAGGATGATGGGGAAATGGGTGAGCAGCAAAGGACTGCTGTCATGGTATTAGTTCCGAAAGGTGGACAGACTACGGTAGAGGATTACCGAGCAATATCGCTTATGTGTGGCGATTATAAGTTATTTGCACGGATATTAGGGAATAGAATAAAAAAAGGTGATAGGTAACGTAATTGACAGAGGACAATATGGGGTACCGGGTAGGACAATGTATGAAGGGCATGGAGTTCTTAGAAGTTTTATAGAACAGAGGGGGGAGTTGGGGGGTGGGGGTGTGTTGGCATTGGATTGGCGAGCGAGCTGCTTACGATAGTGTGGAGAGGGATGCGTTATGGAGGTTCATGCGTTGGCAGGGATTCGGGAAGGAAATTATATCTTGGGCGAAAACATTGTATCAGGGAGCATCTATGAGAGTACAGGTTAATGGAAGGCTAGGTGTTAACATTCAGATGGGAAGGGGTTTGCGACAGGGTTGCCCTCTATCGCAAATATTGTTTGCGTGCCTCCAGGATCCCTTTTATAGGGCAGTTAGGTGGAGTATCGCAAGTGGAGGGGTTAGTAATGAACGAGAGGGTCAGCCGGGGATTGTGGGTTATGTGGATGATACAATTGTATTGGTGAGGGATGAGAAGGATTTACACAAGGTAGGAAAGGTGGTAGATGTGTTTGGCGAGGCTACTGGGATGGAAATTAATGTGGCAAAGTCTAAGTATATGGACCTAGGCAATAACGTAAATAGAGGTGGGACTGTAGGGCGCGGGTGGAGTGTGGTGGATCAGCTATTGATTTGTGGGATAGTGTACGCTAAGAATGATAGGGTCGCACAAGAGGTAAATTCGATGCGCACTGTGGATGGGGTATTGAAAAGATTGGGTGGTTTGAGGACGGCGCAGCTAACGTTGCATCAGAGGGTCATTGTGACGAACGTCCTGTTGTATAGTAAGATATGGCACATGGTGGCAATATACCCACTGAGGCGGCGAGAGGTGCAACGGTTGCAACATGGGATTTTCAGATTTATATGGGGATCGGGTTGTGACTGGCTAAGTAGAGGGGTGGTGATGCTTCCCGTTAGCCACGGGGGGCTGGGGCTTATACCTTTAGAAAAGCGTATGATGAGTGTGTATCTAAAACGAGGGTATTTGAGGAAGGTGGGGGCGAGGAGAGGGGGCTAGAAAAACTGCGTATGGATATGCAACGATGGTGGGGGGGTAAGGATTTAATGATTGGTGAGGCCATGTTGAGGGTTTTAATGACGGTGAGGGATCCGAAGCGCCTTAAATTGAGGATTCTAGAGAGAGTGGGGGGTTGGTCTGTGGTGGCGGCAGTTGAGGGGGCATACCCCATGTATGCGTGGGGAAATATCTGGAAATGTTTACGGCAATTGCGTATTAAACCAGGTGTAAGGGAGGTAATGTTTAGGTTTCTACATGGAATCTTGCCGTCTGGTGTTGTGTTATTTAATAGGAGACTAAGGGAGGGTGGGGAGTGCAAAGCGTGTGGATGTTCCGAGACTATTTTTCATGCGGTGTATTTTTGTAATTGTCTAGAAGCTGTGAGGGTATGGTTAGGTAGGGTAGTTAGGTTAGTGGGTGGGGAAGGGTTACAGGTGTTAAGGGTGTTAAGTTTAGATATAGGTGGGATGAGTCAGATGGTGGTGAATGCGGTTGCGTATGTGGTCACTGATTTTATTTATACGTCTTGGGCTATGAGGGAAGTGGGTGTGGATGAAGAATAAAGGTGTTAGCGGCCACCATTTATAGAACTAAGTGTCGCAATAGGGATCTTTATGGGGGAAGGTGGGAGACAGTGTTTACTGAGGGATACCGGAGTTTTAAGTTATAGGATTTACGGGATTTAAGTGTAAAGGGGTAGCGACGGGCTAGTTTCTTGAGCGGAGATGTGTGGATGGCTTTTAAAGTGTGTGACTGGATTTGCACTGATACATTTATGCTTTTCCTGAATAGTGAGTGTGGTGTGGGTGGTGTTTTTACATATGTGTTCCCTTTATGTTGTGAAGATTTTGGATAGTATATGTACGTAATGTATGGGAGCACTACATCATTGTGTGTATACAAGGTGAATGAAAGGGTAGAATCTTAAAGTTTTTGTGTGTGTGAGAATGACTGTTCGTTATTGTGAGAGTGCCTTCAAAGATGTTATAGAAAGCACATACTAAATGGTGTTACTAAGGTATGCCATATGTCTGTATTGAATATGCTGTGATACAAAGTCCGGGGTTTCCCTTCTTGTTGGATGCATTCTGTAAGACACAATTTTTGTATATCTGAAGGTTCGAAGTTTAAATAGCTGTAATGAGTAACGTGGTACAGTTTTATATTATGCGAGATTGTATTTTGGTACATAAGGCCTAACATATAATGTTTCAGAGGCCTGGTTAAGATTATATAGTACATGTCGGGTGACACTGTATGTGCAGGGTAGTGTTATATATTTTAAGTACACGCTGTTGGTTTCCCTTTGCTATTTTAATGTTTAAAGTCACATATAAGAGTATATGTAAGGTAATATAAAAATGTATATTGATTTTGTGTAAATACACATTTTTAGATGACTTTGTTGGATCAGGTATGCAAATGAGTTCAAGTAGCGGTGTATATTATGTATTAATACTGCTATAGTGTATATAGTGTATGAAGAAGTCTTGGGTGGATTGCACCCGTGTTGAGATATAGAGTATATTATCCTTGTATGCTAGACAAAGTTTTCATAATTGTTACTTAGAGCAAGTAGTATCATGCGCTCTTATAGTATGTCAATGTTTTGTTGGTATTTGATGAGGGGGGGGAGTACCTTTTTACTTCCAGAGCACATATGTACGACTTTATAAATGTACCTTTGGTGGGGGGGGGGATGTATAGGTTTTAATGGTATGTGGTGAGGTTTTGACCTTTAAGAATTGTTTTGTATATAAAACTTGGCATAAGATGTTTAAGTGTGCTGAAGTAAATTCTCTGGATATATTGTTGGTACACCTGTGTGAAGTTTCTTTTTCTGTTTTGATGGTGTATACGTGTGTTGTACTTTAATTTTGTTGTTACATGTTGATTGGTTTAGTGACATGTTTGCTTACACGTATAATGTATACTGTATTTTAAATAAAATAAAAAAAAAAAAAAAAAAGTTCAAATAGCTATATGTCAGCAAAAATAAAAGCTTTTTGTGAAGTGATTGGAAACAAAAATTATGTATGTAATTGTTTGAAAAGTTAAGGAAAAATAAATGTGTTGAACATTGAATCTATAAATTTACAAAAAAATGAATTTAAAAAGTTAAAATACAAAAAAAAAAAAAATTGAATCTAAGTTCAGCATAACCAAACCCCCGACTGCGACAATGTGTAGATGCCACAAAATAGGTCAGAAACTTATGGTTGGGACCTGGGTTGACTTAGATTGTCAGTATGACACACAACCTCAGCAAAATGTCAAAAATCACTAAGTCTGAACTATGCTCTGTAAACAGAGTTACAAGAAGATGCTTCGACTCACCACCAAAATCATACTCTACCAAAACAGAGTCTAAATAACGAACAAACAGCCAGAGATAAGAGAGATGGAGAGAGAGTTGCTGGTTGAACAAGAACCAGTAGTAGAGAATGATTTCTCGACAACAGGCCTCACAACAGGTTTGATCATGTGATTCTCGTGTGGACGAAGCAACAGTGCGGGGTGCAGCCTGACACAAAACAAGCGAGAGAGTGAGCACAGTGAAGTAAATGTTACATCCTACATAATGACATAGCTAAGTCAAATAATAATATATTTTCATTTTAGCTATTAATGAAAACATCAGTAATATAAAATTACATGAAAAGGTATTATACATGAAATCTACATTATATACAGTGAGTACCACTCAGGAGGCTCAATAGTGAGCCGGGACATACTTCTTGTAACTACAGCCTCTCCTTACTTAACGACAGAGCTTTGTTTCTAAGACCACGTCGGTAAACAAATTTGTCACCAATTGAGGAGCTTACTATAATGGTAGTGGGTTTGTGTCAACCATCTTTGATATTGTTTTAATGTCACCTTTGCAACATTTATAACATTTCTGGTATATTTTTAAATGTTTATACAGTAGTGTACTGTATGTTGTAATAAACAGAAAAGAGGAAATCGGCATGCATACTGGCCAGAGAGCCCATTAAAAATCCGAGGCGTCGGTAAACGAGTATGTCGCTAAGTGAGGAGAGGCTGTATATGCAACTCTGTTAAAAGAGTATTTAGACTTATTGATCCTTGACATGTGTCATGGAGACATACTCTTATTTTCTCGGGTCCCGAGTTAAACTTTTGATGTATATTTGTTCTAGCAACTACATACTGCCATATTTGGGGATTTGGTAATGCTGAATTCAGTTTCAGTACTAACCCTTTCAGGGTCAGTACTGAAGTTTAGTGCCTTATTTTGTGAAGGATATGTTGAAGGTCCACTGTTAGGGTCATGTCTCCTTGTTCCTTCCATGACGTTGTGCTGTTTACTGCTGCTTCGTACATTATTGCTGTTTGGCGAATGGTTCGTCATATTCATGCAAGCTGTGTGATTGCCTTGATGGTCAAAAAGTTAGAGTATTTAGGGACTTGCTGTCTGTCACTGTTTGATATAGTCGTCTTACTGAGGCATTACGAGCATTGAGCACAAAAACACATTCTCAAACACACTTATATATACTTATATTATTCATTTATAGTTATTAAATGTGCCCTCAGCACTATACGATTATACGTACAAGATAACTGCCCTAAATGCATACCAAGTCATACTCCAAGACAAGTGTTGGGGCTTATCTCTAATTATTCCAAATGTATTAAATTGTACCACCTAGACACCTTTGATATTATACATCTCAGTTTTTATTTACTTTGCTTAAATTAATCCATTTGTAATCACAAAGAACTATCGAAATATCGTTTAATTTTAAAAGATAACTGGAGTAGAATATTCTCTTGACAAACTGTTACAAAACCAGAAACAGGCTTATCAGAGGAGGATCAATAAGTTGACCTAGTATTCTCTGGAGGTATCTATACTTTATGAATGTCGCATTTTGTAATACTTGGGGCCTGTCCGGGAGCTTGATCCAAGGTGTTGGAGAGATTGTCTAGTTTGACTTACTAGTAACTCTACAGTCAAATACTTTGAGTAATTTCCTGATCTAAGGAGTTAGAGTTTGGGTTTTCAAAACATAATAGTATCATGAGGATAATTACATCGTTGTTGCAGGTGGGGAGCGATATTGTGGGTACTCAGGCAGTGTGTTTAAGTTGCCCTGGCCCAGGGGTGGAGCCATGATGCGAGGGAGAGAAGAGTAGGCCTTGTTGACTTTAGGATGCCTGGATACTTAGTGAGAGAAAGGCAGGGTGATGCTGTTTGATGTGGCATGCCCACCAGGCTTGCCATCTGGTGGAAACTATTAAAAACTAGGCATGTAGGCTTACAGTCTACATTTCGCTCAACCACCTACAACATGGTCATCCTCAACCATACTTGGCTGTGAAAAACCTCGGTCTCTCTCTCGTTGGAACAGGGCACAGAACACAGAATAAACACATATATGTACATGTGGAAATTGGAAAAAAAACTTCCTTCAGGGAGGGGGAAAAAAGGTGAGGGTGTGCTAAGAAAACCATTGTGGTCCAAGGAAGTGAGCTTCGATGGGCATCACTGCACGCCTTCCTGCATCTGGACAGATACTGCAACACATTAGACATCACTGAGGCTGAGCTGTGACGTAACAGAATATGGTCTCCTCTTGAGTGGGGAAGCAGTCATTGTAGTAGTTGCTGCAGGGTTCACTCATCTTGGGGTACAACCTGCTGGTGCCTTCGAGTGAGGCATCAATAGTAACTGGCAGCTGGGCAGAACTTCTTCTGGCAAGTGACTCAGGACATTTCTCGATTAGTACTGTCACTGGGGCTGTCACTGCCGGCGAGTGCAGAGTGAGTCGTGGCAGGGACAACTCAACAAACATCTTGGAGTCATAACAACATACACCATAATTCAATGAGTGAGCTAGCAGTCAAGGTGACATCATCTTTGTGCAGGCTGCTCACTGAAACAATGACACAAGTTAGACAGTCGCATGCCACCAGGGCTACTTGCGGCTTGATGAGTGCCATTTTCTCGACAGTTGGAGTTATAGCAGAGGTTAGTCTAAGCATCCTCAGACTGGTTCTCTACATATAACTGCACTCTGATGGTCAGGATGTGAAGTGGAACAAGTCTCGATGGGAATCGCAGCAGGTACAATTCAGCAGGGCATCTATGATGAAATTAAGACACAGGGCATGTATGAGCGGCGAACAATAAGAGCTTTCTGTACAAGGGGCTCTGATGCTCGTAACTGATGCTGGGTGTGGCATGCAAAGAGTACGTAACCTTTATTCGGCGCATGTACACACCCTCATTTACAGGCTATCTCCCCCAACCAGCGAACCAGGTTGCTAAGAGTTGATGATGGGGCCCCGTCGTTCAACTAGTGACCAGGTTCTAGCCAATAAGAAGATGGTTTTGGCAATCGCAGAGGTTATGTGGGTACCGCTCTCCTGTCTGCCCTTGTCATTCCCATTCTAGAGCTGGTTGAAGCACGGTCTGCTATCTTGTGGCTTCTATTTCTGCTTTGCTTACCGTGGAGTGCACTATACTTATCACTTCTGTACAAGGGGCTCTGATGCTCGTAACTGATGCTGGGACTGACTAATGTCAGCTGTCAATGGTCAATAGGTGTAACACAAGGACACTACACAGTTTTCTGGGCGCAGAACATACATCAGGACACATGGAAAACATGCACACGCCTACTGCACATGCGGTGCATGGCTTGCACAGCAAATGATGCTTTTCTGTGCAAAAATCGACGCCGAGCCATTCATGAACATGAGAGAACACTGAGAGGAAATTAACACATGGCGTATACCTTCTCTTTCTCTCAGTCTTCTCCACAATACTGAAACAATATGCTCACTGTGAAATTATAACATTCGATGTGACATCATGTGGCGATGTCAGGCGTGACGTTGTTAGGTGATGTCATGGGGTGACATCGCAAAGTGACGTCAGGCAGCATGGTGACGTCATGAAGTCGGGCAGCATTGTGGGTGACGTCAGCAGGCGTCACAAGGTGACGTCCTGGAGTGATGTCGTGAGGGATCTCATGGGGTGACATCGTGAGGGATATCATGGGGTGACATAGCGAGGTGACATCAGGGCAGCATGGTGACTTCGTGAAGTCGAGCAGCATCATGGGTGATGTCAGGGGAGTGATGCAGACAGCATGTGGCTTTGGTAACCCATGTGGCTTTCTGATCCATGTGGCTTCGAGTGACCTCTGGCATAGCTCTGGCAAAGAATTCCCACTGAATTCACAGAGAACAGCGGAGTGAAGCGAGTAGTGGAAAGTATGGTGGTGTGAGGTGAGCATGGGTGAGTGTGTGATGAGGGGCGATCTGGCCGCTTCCTCCTCTCTCACCCACAAACACGTGGAGAAACACTCACACTGGATGCCCAAATTACCACCAACTCACCTCTGACTTGCTGAAATAGCCATGCTGAGCTGAAAACACCAGCAGACCCATACAGGTGATGCTGAACACGTGCCTGAGAACAACATGGGGTGTAGTGGCGTGGAATCACAGAGACGCACGCCATTTATATTTCTCGATGAAATTCGGCAAATTTGGGCTAGATCCTGCTTGTACCAGTGTCTGGATGCTGAGAACCCCCTCAAGGAAGGTTCCTTGATGTTGGTGAGGGGCTCTTGATTTAGGAAATTGGATCTGTGCTCCAGTTCCCCGAATTAAGCCTGAATGCCTTCCACATCCCCCCCCCCAGGCGCTGTATAATCCTCCGGGTTTAGCGCTTCCCCCTTGATTATAATAATAATAATAATGGATGCTGAGACTTGCAGACACGACTTCAGCATAACGTGTTGAGAGACGGATGCTTCTTGTATGAGACGATGAAGTGAAAACATTATCGTCGTCTTCCTTCCCCTCTATGGGCAAACACATGTGCTGTGACCGCGGCTGTCATCAATTATGAGTATAATTACGTCGTCGTTGTAGGCGGGGAGCAATGATAAGGGTTCGGAGGCTTCTTTCTTTATTTGTGATATTGTGGGTACACAGGCAGTATGTTTAAGTTGCCCTGGCCCAGGGAAAGGCCATGCCCACGAGGGAGAGGGAAGTACGCATTGTTGACTCTAGGATGCCTGGGTGCTAAGTGAGAGCGAGGCAGGATGATGCCGTTTGAAGTGGCATGACTTGCCCTCTGGTGGATGTGTGTACCTGCCAGATTCTCTTGATCAAAGGAAATGGAGATTCTCTTAGACAACATTCTGGCATGATATAATATGTAAAATAACTTCCTACAGCAATCATAGCTTCCTACAATCACACTTTTGGTGTATACTTATTTTCATGATGTATGTTCGTGTGAAGCAATTTAAAACTTTAGACGTGTTGGCAAGTAGCCAAATATCTCGGTGTGACATACCATATAAATTAGAGCACTGAAACTGTCAAACCATTAATTAAAGATGTGCCATTGTTTTCTGCAAAAACAAAAATTTCAGATTCTGAAAGCCTGGTGT
The DNA here is from genome assembly GCF_038502225.1 of Cherax quadricarinatus. NCBI lineage: Eukaryota > Metazoa > Arthropoda > Malacostraca > Decapoda > Parastacidae > Cherax > Cherax quadricarinatus. Next base: position 45,056,855 of record NC_091292.1, on the reverse strand, counting down.
CACAGTTTCAGCACACCACTTCTTGCTTGACTGAGACATCAACAAAGTGTAGCAGACAGTATGACGCAGACAGTATGTAATAATCCTAGACCGGATCTAGAAATCTCTAGGAATGGCTGGACAAGGCTCCTGTCCAAAGTAATTAACAGATCTATTAATGTCCCTACTCCTCCGATGCTTATTAGTCCTGTCTGAGGATCAGTTCGAGAGGATGGAACGCTAAATACAACTGCAGATTGCACAGAGGCCCGGAGGAAAATGAACGAAGAAGAATTCCAAAGAGACACTTCGTTTTGAAACACGACAGTATAATAGATCTGTTCATCCTTATAATATAATTCAGGACACATTTAACCTGCAGAAAGCCGCCTCAATGATTCCTAGGTTCTTTGAAAGTGACTTAGATACTTTAATGATTTTTGAGATCCAGGACGTGTAATGAATTGACCAGGCAAACACTGGGCAACATTACTGCACACAGCTTTGACAGGCAGAGCTCAGACTTGTACTGCTGCCTTGCTCTTTGACAAGCATATAAATTACGATACTGTCAAAGAAACAATTCTAGAGACTTACAACTTGTTACCTGTAAGTTATCAACGTGCATTTTATACCTTGCAGTGAAGACAAGGTTTTTGTGAGGTGGCACAGAGCCTCGTATTACAATACTTTTGATAGCCTCGTTCAGTTGATACTTAATGAAGATTTCTATAACTGTATGTCTGCCGACATACAGGATTGTCTGATGAACCATACTGCATCGGATGTTCTAGTAACTGCCGCCTTAGCAGACAAATATGGTACATGTCACAAACTTGTGCGTACTAAAACACAAAGGAACAAGGTAACGGGAAAATGTCCTAGGAGTTGGCAACCAAATCAGCTGAAGTGCCGGCTTCAATCACCTGTTGTAAGATCTCGTACCTATACTAGGGAAACTCCCAGTCCTAAATCTCTGAGGCAAGACAGAAATTGGACACTGAGAAAGAAAAAAAGACATTCTAGGGAATATTGCTATACACTGGAAAGAGATATAGAAGTGATCATGCGGCTGGCGCCCCGACACAAGGGCACGAAGAACTTAGTAACACTCCAAATTCTACTGTTCAGGAGAATTTACTCACTATATGACTAGGGTCAGAAAGTATATCTGACGATAAGATTAGTTCTGCAATGAGTCCTTACTTGTCGGAAGAGTGGGTCTGAATGAATCACAACTCACTGATGTAATTACTTTCCGAGATACAGGTAGTAATCTTACCTGTTAAGAGATGGTGTACTTCCCATACACTGATATACCAAGATAGATGTCTTGTTAGAGGCCTATGGAGGGGCTGTAATAAAAGTATCTATTCATAAAGTATATATAGAAACAATCTATTACACTGTTTACACTTCAGTGGTATTTCTAGTGGTACATTTCCTATCAGGTCAATGGACTGTTGATAGAGAATGACGTCCTTCAAGCTGGTATATGTAAGGAACCACTTGTTACTGATGATACCACTGATGATAATCATGAAGTTGAAGCTTGTAGAAAGAAGCCTACTTTATTTCCTCTTGGTGCAATTACCAGAGCTATATCAAAGATTCAGCAACAGTTCCTGGTACCTGTTGATTTAGTTGATGATATTGATCTGGGTTTGAAAATGTTGTTCAGCGATGAACTGGGTCATTAACACTGACTCCCCAAGCTCATGACCAAGTCAGGACACAACTGATATCAAAATTCTAACTCAAGATTTGATATAATTATAATCAAGGGGGAAACGCTTGGATTATAGCGCGCCTGTGTGGGGGTATGTGGAGCACAGATCCAATTCCTTAGATCAAGAGCCCCTCACCAGCGTCAAGGAACCTCCCTTGAGGGGCCATGATTTAATAAAGGATTAGTTTGATGATCAGTCTTTAGAGAGAATGAGAGATATAGCAGTTGCTGAGAGTGTAGCAAAGGTTCTCGATAACTGTTGCTATTATAGTAACGGTGTACTTACGGAGAAAAGTACATATCATTTATCAGTTGACAGAATTTCCACCACAGTGAAGCATCGCGTAATTTTACCAGTCACTTTTCGTGAGCAAGCTATGGATTTTGCTCACAGTAGTCCCATAGGAGGACATTTGGGTGTTACGGATACACTAGGTAAGCTGACGAAACATTTCACTTGGCCTAAAATGAAAGTAAGAGTGTCTGACCACGTGCGACGTGCCTCGTCTGTCAAGTGATGAGCAACCCTGCTGACATCCCCTTCGCCTGTTCCTGACATTCCTAGACCTGTCTTCACCGTTCAAGATGGATTGTTCAACTATCTCGTCTGTATTGTTGGGTCACCCTTCCAACATCTGATAAACGAGTTGATGGAGTGGAAGCCAACCTTGACGACTTAGTGGTGTATAGTGACGATTAGGAAGAACACTTGACACCTCTGACTGGCACACCACAACTATACAGTGACCTTGGCTAAGTGTAGTTTTGGTCAAGCTAAGATTACATATCTCGGGTTTTGCATAGGTCAATGAGAGGTTGCTCCCATTGATGCTAAAGTTCGTGCTATATCAGCATTGCCAGTGACACAAGATAGGGAGTCCAGAGATTTCTTGGGATGACAGGGTATCACCACAGATTCTGTCCTATTTTCCTCAGGTTGCTGCTTCTCTTATTGAGCTCACCAGTAGCCATGTTAAATTTCACTGGTCTCAAGATTGCACAGTGGCTTTTGTTAGGTTAAAGAGCTTGCTTTCCTCTGCTCTTGTCTTGAAGAGCCCTAACTAGCAAACCTTTTCCTTTCATACAGATGCGAGTGGTAATGCAGTGGATGTTGTACTTGTACAAAAGTCGTCATCCACTGACATACTCCATCCTTTATGTTATTTTTGATCTAAACTCAAATGTCACCATAAAAACTATGCCACGATTGGAAAGAGGCATTGGCTTTAGTGATGGCATTAAAATACTTTGATGTATACTTTGGCACGTCTTAATTTAAAATTCCCCTCGAGGGAGGTTCCTTGACGCTGGTAGGGGGCTCTTGATCTAGGGAATTGGATCTGTGCCCCAGTTTCCTGAATTAAGCCTGAATACCTTCTCCCCCCCCCCCACCGCAGGCGCTGTATAATCCCTACAGATTTAGCGCTCACCCATGATTTTGATGATAATCAGTTTGATATTACTGTAGTCTCAGACCACAACTCTGTCAGCTTCATTATCTCTATGAAATCTAACAACACTAGGATAATGAAGTGGGTTCTCAGACTCCAGCCATATTCCATTACCATTAATCTTATCAGTGGTCGTTCTGATGTTATAACTGACGCTCTATCACGTCCTTGATTGCCACTGAGAAATTGGAATTAATGTAATTTTGTGCCCAGGTGCTTGACTGCTCGTTACTTGCTGCTTTATATTCAGTAGAGTAACTTAAATACTCGGCCCATTTGTGTATATATCTTAACTCCTGTTTAATAATTTATTTTATATACAACAGTAGTGGTGTTATTTGGCGAGTTATTGGTGGAAACAGCTGACTGTTGAGGTGAGTTGTTGTGCAGGTGTTTGCAATGAGCCGGGATGTCCACTGACCCCCTCCCCCCCACACACACTATACAACTTTCAACGCCACTCCAAGCTTCTTTCCACTTCGTAGTAAGGCTGTCTCCTATACTTGTGTGATCATCAACACTGCCCTGGAGCTCTCTGGAGTCATGCTCATCTGGGGCGCAGCCATGGAGGAACAACAATTACAACTGCCCATAGAACCAACCACAGCATCCCCTCAACCCCTATCACAGCATCCCTTCAACCTCTACCACAGCGCTGTATTACTCTACTGGGTTTATTGTCTCTTTTTTGTTACAGTAATAATCAACCCCTATCAGCCCACACCAACCAGACACAATAACCAGAAACAAACCATATTCCACACAGTCCCTGCCCCCTCCACAGTGGTAATACCACCACAACACCAGCCTACCATATTATCCAGCCCTACCTACCAAACACTCAGCTGAAGTTATAGTATACAATCACAGATGAAATAACTAAATGTGACGAGTGGTAGGAAAAAATCAGAGCCATTCCCGGACATCATAGCACTCAGAGATGAAGCTCATGGTAGTGATAACAGATATCAGATCCTGAGGAAAGACGGGGAACAGAAAAGAAGGAAAATTTTCACTGCTCATCAAAAACCAATGTAGTTTTGAGATGGGAGGACTAGTCAGAGGTGAAGAGGATGACTACTGGGCAAAGTTACTCATCATAGGGGAATTCAACCACTAGGAGATAGACTGGGAAAATCTGGAGCTACATGGGGGACCGAAGACTTGGAGAGTCAAGATGCTGGAGGCATCTTGACTTATCACTATGGGGAAACCTGCACAGGAGGACGCCGAGGAAAGGAAGTTTTCCATCTTTTTCAAGTTCAAGTGTAAACTTTATTGTTAGGTAAAAAGGACACAACTGCTACTAATTTACAATTTTATTGTGGCAACGTTTCGCTCTCCAGGAGCTTTGTCAAGCTGTTACAAACAATACATGGGCACAGAGGGTATATATATATTCTTTGAGTTACGAGTGAGGCACAATATAATCGTTGTAGTTGTAGTAGTAGTTGTAACACTAGTGATTGTAGTAATAGTAATACTAGTGGTTGTATTATGTTGTAGTAAACGTCGACATGTACACTAGTTAAGAAGGTTATAAAAGCTATTGCTTGGGTAGCATAAAAATAGATAGGGCAAATATTTTCGTTAGTAGTTTGGATATGAGATGGTCTGTTACAGTAATCCTCGTGTCTTATGTTCTTAAGTAGTGTCAGCAGCAACTATGTGATGGCAGGGTTTACTATTCTGAGGAGATGATGAAGCTGCCTTTATATGTTTGGGTTAGAAGTAGCAATTAATTACGATTCAAGGCATTTGCATCTATGGGAATTAGGTTCTTTGATCACTAGTCTGGCGTCGTTGAATTTCATGAGGTGATTGGTGGAATTCCGGCGTTGAACGCAGGCGTTGTTCAAGTTATTGTTCCTACATGCATTAATGCGTTCATTGAGACGTGTTTCGAAGTTTCTTGCTGTTTCACCCACATATATTCTGCCGCAGCCTCCACTTCCAGCCAGCACTTCCATAAGAGATCTAACCAGGACAAAATCGAACCACCAAGAATCAGTCAATGCAGGGGTTTACACTATACCCTTTGGAGGCTGTGACAGAATATATGTGGGTAAAACAGTAAGAAACCTCGAAACACGCCTCAATAAACACAGTAATATGATAAATGGTTTGAAAACCGACATGATGAATATTGAGACACTTATGCAACATTTGGGAATCTTTATTAAGGAAACGTTTCGCCACACAGTGGCTTCTTCAGTCCAATACAAAGCAGATAGGTGTATGGAGAGGAGGAGTTTGAGGTAATCAGTCCCTCAGCCTGGAATCGATGTGTTCAGTCCATCACTCTTGTAGAAAGTACAGCATAGGGGTGTAGACGTGGCTTTTAAACTGCAGTCAGGTGAGTGGAAGAAGGAGGAGGCTGGATCATAGTGGAACCATCCACTAGTGTAAGTAGGTTTTCGTCCAAAGGTTGGACAAGTATTGAAGTACTTGTCCAACCTTTGGACGAAGACCTACTTACACTAGCGCAGGGATTCTTAACTTTTCCTCCATCGTTAACCCTCTCGGCTTGATGCATTTCTCCATTTACTCCTTTAACATATATACAAAAAAATTATTGCCATCATAAAGGGACAGAAAAACGTCAGAAAAAAAAATTATTCAGATTTTGCACAAAAATAGCAGTATATATTCGTATCACCAAAAAAAAAAAATAAAACATTCTTTTCTGAAGAAATAATTATACATTACCAGGTACATCAAATATTTTCCCATTGCCATGTAATTTTTTACCACAAGGGGTAAATTTACCCCTGGTTGAGAATCACTGTACCAGTGCTTGGTTCCACTGTGATCCCGCCTCCTCCTTCTATGTGCGGGTTATTTGTGTATCGTTCCAGTCACAGTATTGTGCCTTTTTTGTTATTTACAGTATATAAGCCACTTCTCCGGCCATATGATGTACTTTCTACAAGATTGATGGACTGAACACATCGATTACAGGCTGAGGGACTGATTACCTCAAACTCCTCTTCTCCTTACCCCTCTCTGCTTTGTATTGGACTGATGAAGCCACTGTGTGGAGAAACGTTTCCTTAATTAAGATTCCCATATGCTGCATAAGTGTCTCTATCTTCAAACACAGTAATGCATTTAGGAACAATAACTTGAACAAAGCCTGCGTACAACACCGAAATTCCACTAATCACCTCATGAAATTCAACGTCGCCCAACTAGTGATCAAGGAACCTAATTTCCGTAGATCTAAATGCCTTGAATCATAATTAATTGCTACTTCTAACACAATTAAGTAAAATATAGGCAGCTTCATCTCCTCAGAACAGTAAACCCTGTCATTACATAGTTGCTGCTGCTAATACTACATTAGAAAACGAAAGAGAAGGAATACTGAAACAGGTCTTCTCAAATCCAACCCACTAACAAAAATATTTGCCCTGCCTGTTTTTATGCTACTTAAGCAATATTTAATAACCTCTTAAACTTAAGTACAAGTTGACTTTTAGTACCACATGTATTATTCCTACTAACTACCACTAGTATTACAACTACTACTAGTATTACAACTACCACTAGTATTACAACTACCACTAGTATTACAACTACCACTAGTATTACAACTACCACTAGCACTTCTACGACGATTATATTGCGTCTTACACCTTCAGTGTCAACGTATTGTTTGTAACGCCTTGATCAATCTCCTGGAGAGCGAAACGTTGCCACAATAAAATGTCACATTAGTTGCACTTGTGTCCTTTTAGCTAACATATTTTCGGTAATTCTACCAACATTAATATAAACTATACTGATGGCCCTCCTCAATAAGATCAGTGCTGTCGAGCCATCAGTAAAGTTTACACTTGAACTCATAAAAGTTGGCAAACTTCCTTTCCTCGACGTCCTCCTGCGCAGGTCTATCGACAGTGACAAACTTCTTTCTCTGCAAAGGATGATCTTGCACACTTCTATTCGCACCAAAACACCCACACTAAAAGAGATGTCCTTATTCGCTTCTTTTTGAGAGTTCTTCGCATTTCTAGCTCGTGTTTTCTTGAAGAAAAATATATCTATATACAACAAGCCTTTACGCGTATTCAGCTTCCATGTTTCTTCATCCGGGATTGTAGACTCGAGGTACAAGCTATCCTCAGCAAATCCCTCATGGAACAGTCCTCTAAGCAGTTCATACTGTTCCCATGTGGTGATGTTGCCACAAATACTCCACAGGCAATTTTTAAGAGTAACATAAATGTTTCCACCATAAACACATGAACTGTCAAAGGCCTCACTACGAAACGCAGCCTCACACCCCTATATTTCACAGTGGGAGTCTACACCATCCCTTGTAGACACTGTCCCAAGAAATATATAGGGAAAACAGGCAGAGATATTTCGGTCCATCTGAGTGAACATCGAAATGTCAGCAACAGAGACGAGCTAAGGAATGGGCACGACTCGTCCTTACCGAACAAGACCGTAGACGCTGACGATGTCTGGAAGCCTCGCTAATTACCGTCACCGACACCATAAACGTAGTAAAAGAAACCACAAAATTTCTAATACATTAGCATACATGATACTCAAACAGGCAAAGCACCACGTACCCAACAACACAGGAGTCACATGATCCCATTGTGTACCCGTCCTCATATCAATATGGTATTCTTCAGGACACCATGTGTCATTCATACCTCACTTTCCGTCTATATATACTATCTTTTTAACCTCTCTATGTTAGAAGTGATCAAGGTCCGAGGACCAAAACGTTGTCTAATAAATATGTCCTAGTGTTTTCTTACGTGTTTTTCTAAACCAGTAATGCTGGAGCACTGGTAAGTATGAATGGAAGAGTGTTGGTTCTTGGGAATGAAGGTGATATCATTGGGGTAAAACTCAACTCCAAAGTGACCATGAAGAACCACCTTGTAAACCTGGCAAACAAGGCGGCCAGGAAGCTTACAGAACTTCGACTTATCTCGCATGTGCCCGACAGTAGAGGTTGCAAGATTCTGTACGAAGCACAAGTGCACTGACACCTTGGGTTTGCTCCACTTTCTTGGACTGCCTGCCCCATCTCATCTGCGACTTGACAGGCATGGACGATGCCTGGATATCTCTGTCATTTCAGCAGAGCCTTCAAGACCAGAGGGATATTGGCGGCCTTACTGTTATGTACAAGACCAATATTGTCCACGTATCACACTTGGCTCCACTCCGAACAGCGTGAAGTGAGCTGCTACACAACAAGACGAGCAGCAAGCAGCAACTTCACTCTGACTGTACCCTTCTCCAGAACATCGCTACATCTGGTATCATTTATTCCAAGGATGACTCGAGTCTTGAACATGTTCGTACAACATAATGATATCATCGAAATAAAGTCAGTTGATCAAATGAAACTGCTGGCCCACAGATGGCTTCATCATCATTCTGTTCCCTATCTGTATGTCTCATAATAAAAAAGCTTTTAAATGAGCTCATGTAGGCAACAGCTATTAGCTTGTGAATAAAGTTAGGAACCCTACCCCTAACCTTGTTAAACTATGTGTTAAAAAAATCAGCCACCTTAAAGCCGGTAATTTAAAGCATCACCATGAATGTAACCATAAAAAAAATTGCATCTGAGTTTCCTCCTGAATCAGAAGTGGAAAAAACAAGATAAATGTTACGAACATAGGTGAAGAATGGCCTTTGAGACCTGGTTGTAATGGGAATGTGGAGCAAACAAACTCAACAGTAGACTATAATGTATACTTGCTTTCACCAGATGATATATACAGGTATGTACAGCATGTTCAGATAGAATAGTAAGTGTACACAATGGTGACAGATGGCAAAGCAGTAGCCAGAGATCTGCACCGTGCTCAGCCAGCAGGTAGGCAAGTCTGTGAACCAAGTGAACCACGTTGCTTCTGCTTTGGCGGGCTTGCCTGTGATTGGTCAATGAGCCAAGGTACTGATGTAACGACGGGTACCCTAGTGATCGTTAAACCCTTAGCACTCAGTTTGCTGGCTGGGAGGCAGCCTATATGGGAGTGAGACATACGTCGAATAAATTGTAACATACTCTTTGCTCGAAGTGAAATACTTTATAGACATAGAGAGTTCGTAAAAGAAAAATACTAGTGATGTGACTGTAATTCTCGTTCCAGAGAACTCAAAACTTAAACAAGCAACAGAACAAATTCCTATCTCCCGCCGCACTGCTGAGAACCGCATTTCTGAAATTAGTTCTATAGTAGTATGCTCACTACAAGTGATCTGGAAAGCTTCGTTGCTTTCAGCTGAAGATATCATTCAGCTAGCTATATTTGTCTGCTATGTTACAAATGATGAAAATGTAAAAGAAACATTCTTAGACCTGATAAGTTTAAAGGAAACCACAAAAGTTGCTGACATTAAAAACGCCCTTAACAAAGCTTTAGTAAATGCTCAAAATATTGACCTGGTTAGGCAATTGACACATGATGCACATTTTGAACCAACCATTGCTCTCATGAAAGAAACGAAAAAGAAATATCCACAACTAGAAAATGGGTACAGGATCTGATGTTTACAGATGTAGATGCAGACATAGAAATGCAAAATAGTGCTTCAGCTGACAGCGTTGCTGGTTCGGATGCTGCTTCTGAAGACAGTGGTCATGGTGCTGATTCTGGTATGATTACTAAAGAAAGTGCTGGGGTAGATCTAGAAACTGTATCAGTACCAGTTAGGAACTCAACCTTACAAATTTCAACCAATAGAAAGCAGAATTGCACAAATTCTATTCCATGCGTATGTGTAGGCAAGGAATATTTGGCAAAACGAATAGGATGTGCATTGTTGATCATCTATAAGAATGCCGGGATCTTCTTGCCAAAGGAGTGAGTCGTTCTACCTTTCGGAATATTTTTCACCCTGAAATGTCAGTCCACGAGAAGTAATGCTACCACACAAACTGCTCGGCACACCATTTTCAAGGAGCCAGGAGCTACAGACCCCACAAACCTTTAGGAACTAGCTACTTAGCCATTCAATAGCAAGTAATTATTTAGGACCAGGAAACAGAAAAATGAAAAGAAATTTAAAAAATATATTCCACCACCACGGAGCCTTGTTGGATTGGAGAACCACAAATATTAATGCCAATGAAGAACCCCCGATACGAAATCTTTTGTATTTAAAAATATACAGGGCGTTGTGCCATCCACCAAGACCAAAATAACTTTTATCAGTGGACTCCTCGTGGAGTTACGTGCGATGTTTGCAGCTTTCAAAGAGAGACACATGAAAGACTTTTCTAACAACGAAATTTGAATATCAGGATACAACTTACAACAATGGAGGGAGAGGGAAGGGGAGGGTTGGCTTATGAATCAAAGAGCCGCTCACTTGAACAGAGTTACTAAACACCAAAAATTATGTAGGTGAAGTTATGGCAGTACAGACTGAGAACCAAAACCTAGTCATCGTGGTTGTATTGAAGCAGCCGGATGCAACTTTCCACCAGGTCAAATTGATTACTGTATGAAAAAATATTTCAAACCCAGCCCTGTTTGGATTCTTCACTCAAGTGTCATTGGATTCTTCTTTAAGTGTAAAGTGGATAGCCGGTTCTATGAGGACGTCGTCCGCATAACGTAACCAAGTTAGGCTGGTGAGCATGATGCTGGCGAAGCATTTAGCTTCTCGGTGTTCCATATGCAAGTTAGCTAAAACGGCGCTGATGGGAAAGCCCATTCCCATGCCATGTGTTTCTTTGTATAGCCTGTTGTTGACTGAAAAGCAATTAAAGTTAATGCAGAGTTAAATCAGGACAACGAAATCTCCGGGAGGTAGACTTCCCGTCGGAGATCGTCAATGGCATGTGTAGTAGCTATCTTAGTGAAGAGGGGAGTTACGTCCAAACTACTTAGTTTCTTGTTTCGGATGGAGTCTCTAATAAGGTTGAGGAGGTTGCCTGAATGCTTAAGATGAGCGAAGATGATGGTCCCCAGAAGTCAGGGAAGATGTTTAGCGAGAACTCCGGCTAATTTGTGTGATGCACTGCTCATACTTGATGTGACTGGTCTCAGAGGAATATTGTGTTTATGGATCTTAGATAATCCATACATGTGTGCTGATTTAGGGCTGCTGGGTATCAAGTACACAAGTTTCTTCCGTTTACTACTGCGTTTGAGTATTTTTCTGGTTTTGTATAGGAAGACCAATACTCAGACGCAGCTCTAAACCAACACACATGTATGGACTGCCTAAGAACCATAAAAACAGTATTCTTCTGAGATCAATCACGACAGGCATAGACAGTGTACCACATTAATTTTGCTGGAGTTTTTGCCAAACATCTTTCCTTTCCTCTGGGAACCACCAGCACCACTCATCCAGGTGACCTTATCAACTGCATCAGAGACCTCTTTATCAGAAACAAGAAACTAAGTAGTTTGAACGTCACTTCCCTCTTCTCTAAGGTGCCTACCACATAAGCCATTGACCTTCCCTGACATAAAGTCAATCAGGACCTTAATCTTCTACTTTTCGGGGATTTTGTTGAACTTTATTGAACTCTGCATTAATTTCAACTGCTTTTCATTCAACAACAGGTTATACAACAAACAAACCTATGGTACGGGGATGGGGTCCACCATCAGCGCCGTCTTAACTAGCTTGTATATGGAACATCTAGAATCTGAAAACTTAGCAAACACCATCCTCACCAATGTCACATCGACGACGTCTTCATAATAATTCCTAAACGTTTTGATATGCGGAATCTTTAGCGAAGGCTCAACGCAGTTGAATTATCTATTCAGTTTACACAATAGTCCATTGACAAATTACGTAAGAACATAAGAATGGAGGAGCACCGCAGAAGGTCTACTGGCCCATACAAGGCTATGTCCTTATCAAAACCACCACTACCCAAAGCTACCAAAGAATTTACTCCGGTACCCACGACACTAATCAAACCCAGCTCCTCCCACTCATATATTTGTCCAATCTCTTTTTGAAGCAACCCAACGTACTTGCTTTTATCACCCTATTCGGAAGATTGTTCACGCTTCCACAACTCTGCTCGAAAACCAGTACTTACCTATGTTCTTTCTAATTTTTTTTTCATTAACACAACGGCCTTCTCCTGCCAAGGCAGGGTTGCCCGAAAAAGAAAAAAATCATCATTCACTCCATCACTGTCTTGCCAGAGGCGCGCTTACACTACAGTTATAAAACTGCAACATTAACACCCCTCCTTCAGAGTGCAGACGCTGTACTTCTCATCTCCAGGACTCAAGTCCGGCCTGCCGGTTTCCCTGAATACCTTCATAAATGTTACTTTGCTCACACTCCAACAGCACATCTAGTCCATAAAACTATTTGTCTCCATTCGCTCCTATCTAACACGCTCACGCACGCTTGCTGGAAGTCAAATCCCCTCGCACAAAAAACCTCCTTTACCCCCTCCCTCCAGCCTTCCCTAGGCCGACCCCAACCCCACCTTCCCTTCACTACAGATTTATACACTTTCGAAGTCATTCTACTTTGTTCCATCCTCTCATCCGAACCACCTCAACAACCCCTCCTCTGCCCTCTGGATAATAGTTTTGGCAGTCCCGCACCTCCTCCTAATTTCCAAACTACAAATTCTCTGCATTATATTCACACCACACATTGCCCTCAGACATGACATCTCCACTGCCTCCAACCTTCTCCTTACTGCAACATTCACCGCCCGTGTTTCATGCCCAAATAAGAACGTTGATATAACTATACTCTCATACATTCCCCTCTTTGCTTCCATGGACAAAGTTCTTTGTCTCCACAGATTCCAAAATACCCCACTCACCTTTTTCCCCCTCATCAATTCTATGATTCACCTCATCTTTCATAGACCTACATGCTGACACATCCACTCCTAAATATCAGAATACATTCACCTTATCCATACTCTCTCCATCCAATCTGATATCCAGGCTTTCTTCACCTAATTTTTTTTTCCTCATCACCTTACTCTTTCCTATTTTCACTTTTAATTTTCCTCTTTTACATGCCCTACCAAACTCATTCACCATCCTCTGCAACTTCTCTTCAGAATCTCCAGAAGCACAGTGTCATCAGCAAAGAGCAACTGCGCAACAACTCCTTCAAAATGTTATTCCTCCTTGCCCTATACACAAAATCACAGCTTCCCTATCTTCATCAACATTTAATAATTCCTCAAAATATTCCATCCATCTTCCAGACACCTCTAACTCTCTCTAAATTTATCCAACTTTAATGGGTTATTTTTGGTTATTGCCTGGTTCGACATCCTCATTACTTTATTAATATCACCTTTGTTTATGCTCATCATCCAGTAATACACTTCGATGATATTTCTTCTCATTCTGCGTCTCTTCAGAAAGTGAAGATTCAAGGCTCTAAGTCTATCATCATACGGGAGATTCCTTATACAGCAAATCGTTTTAGTCATTCTTCTCCGTATGTTCTTCAGTGAATCTATATCCATCCTGTAGTAATTCCTTACTACAGGATGGATACAGATTTACTGAGATGGATATGGATTCACTGAGAGGCATAATCTAAATGAGGCATCACTAGTGATGTATAGAGTTGTAAAATAACTTTTGGACTTCTTTTACTTATTCTTCTTGAAATAAATCCTAGTAATCTGTTAGCCTTGTTGTGCACACTTATGCACTGCTGTCTTGGCTTTAGATTTTTGCTTACCATGACCCCAAAGTCTTTTTCACATTCTGTATGATCAAGCTCTACGAGGGTTATTTTCATTCCCATGGGCTAGGACTTTACACTTTTCCACACTGAACTTCATCTGCCACTTTTCACGTCAAGACATTAATTTGCTCAAATCCTTCTGGAGTTCACTGATATCCTCCTCAGAATGAATCATACGGTTTATTTTTGTATCATCAGCAAATTTGTTCAAGTCACTTATAATTCCTTTATCAAGGTCATTAACGTAAATTATGAACAACAATGGGCCTAAAACTGATCCTTGTGGAATGCACTAGTGACTAATCCCCATTCAGACTTGACCCCATTAATGGACACTCTCTGCTTTCTATTGGTAAGCCATGCCTCTATCTTTAGTGAGGTACTCTATCGAAGGCTTTACTGAAATTCAATTAAACAATATCATATTCTTTATCACTGTCTACAGCCTCAAATGCTTTACTGAAGAACGTCAGTAAATTTGTCAGGAAGGAACGACCTCTCGCGGACCCATGCTGAGATTCTTTCTTCAAATTATGCTCTTCAAGATAACTTCTAATAATATCAGCTGTAACTGATTCTAATAAATTGCCTACTATATACGTCTGGCTTATTGGACGGTAATTTGATGGAATGGACTTATCTCCTAATTTGAATATAGAAACTACATTAGCTATCTTCCACAACTCTGGCACAACACCAGTAAGGATGGACGCATTAAACACGCTCGTTAATGGCTGACTAAGTTCCATCTTGCACTCTTTAAATACCCTGGAAAACAACTCTTCGGGTCCCGGGGACTTAATTTGTTTCAGTTTATATATCTGTTTGATAACCATCTCCCCCGTGACAGTAATATCAGTTAATTGTTCAGGAATTGAATAATTATTGATTTCTGAAATCTCATTTACGTCAATAATCATTTCCAGTTCGTTATGCGTCAGCTGTCAATTCCGACTTTTCAGAGGTCCTACTTTTTCCCCTCACCTTCGTCCTATACACTTGAAAGAACCCTTCTGGATTAGTCTTTGATTCATTAGCAACTCTAATTTCATAGTCACGTTGAGCCTTTCTAATCCCACTTTTTATTTCTCTTTTAAACTGAACGTATTGGTCAATAAGGTTAACCTCTACTCTTTCGATGTGCCTATAAATTCCTCTTTTCTCCCGTAATAGATGCTTTAGCCTTCTGTTAACCCATTTGGGATCGTTATTATTTGTCGTAATTTCTTTCTAAGCACGTTGTACATCATTAAGAAAAAAAATCATAAACGTAATCGTATGATCAACGTCAATAAAATCATTAACTAGATTACCCCAATCAAGATTAGGCAGGTGTTCTCTAAGCCCAATATAATCAGCAGAACGAAAATCGGGGACTTCTACCATATTATCCTTATTCTCGTACTTGCGCCAAGCTCTTTAGTGATCTCCAGATTATTTACGAGTGTGTCTTTATTTGACAAGACTAGGTAGTACAGATTATTACCTCTGGTAGGCTCTGTTACACACTGCTTCAGAAAACAGTCTGGAACTACTTCCATAAAGTCACTGGACTCCAGATTACCAGTCAAAGAAGTCCAGTCAATTTGACTAAAGTTAAAACCACCTACTATCACTACAGTTTCATCCCAAAGATGTCTCTCTCTATCGTGATCCAAGCCTGGATGTCGGTATATTACACCTAGAATTAGTTTTTCTTGACCTTCTACAAACTCTACTCAAACAGATTCTGTTCTGATCCATCAATTTTTGTACCTGCTTTTATGCAACAATTTATAACTACTCGTACATATACTGCAACTCCACCCTCTTCCTCGTTATCTATTTACATAAAACGACTTAAACCCTTGAATATGACACTCAGCAATAATATCACGACTCTTTAAATTACATCATGTTTCAGTTATTGCAATGACATCAAAGTTCCCAGCACATGCTACCAAACGTAATTCTTTAATTATGTTCCTGGCACTTCGACAGTTAGTATAAAATACATTAATATGTTTTTCTTGTGAACCTTTTTCCTTTACAGCCTTTCTTCTACACAATTTCTGTTACTATTATTACCCTGTGTTACTCGATGACTGTTATTGTTAAGATTTATAACATCAAAGCCTAAATCAATATTTCGACGCAAATTATTTTCCATTACTAAACCCATACCTCTAACTAATCCAGGTTTAAAGCCCTATCAACATCTTCAACTGAGCTAGCGAGAAAACTCACAACTACCCTGGATAAGTGAACCCCATCCCTGGCATGCATGTCATTTCGGCTATAGAAGTGGTCCAGGTGTTAATGAATGGTACTGCATTACCCTTACAAAGTTTGTCCAGCCAGATATTTATACCAGTTGCTCTGGACGGTCATTTCCAACACCCCTACTTGGCAAAGTGCCACATATAACAGGGCTCCCTCCCTCCTTCCAAATGATGTCTATTGCTGCCCTATACCTTCTAACTAAATCCTCACTTCTAGACATCCTCCTTCACAATGTAGATAACACTAAGGATTCAGTCCCACAAGGTTCCCACAAGGTTCCATTGTGGGTAAATAAATCTGTGGAATCAATGGAGGCAATTCGTAGCCATCTTGGAAGGCATAAATTGATTAATAAATCTCAGCATGGTTTTACAAAGGGGCGTTCCTGCCTAACGAATTTACGAACTTTTTTGCAACAAGGTATTTGAGGAGGTAGATCATGGTAATGATTATGATGTTGTCTATATGGACTTTAGTAAGGATTTTGATAGAGTTCCACATCAGAGGCTTTTGAGGAAAATTAAGGCACACGGAATAGGAGGAGAAATTTTTTTCCTGGGTAGAGGCATGGTTGACAGATAGGCAGCAAAGTGTTTGCATCAATGGGGAGAAATTAGAGTGGGGGCACATCACGAGTGGTGCTTCTTATATACAATTTCTGTTGGGCCCTTTGTTGTTCATAATTGATTTAAACGACATTGATAAGGGAATAAATAGCGACATAAGCAAGTTTGCTGATGACACCAAAATAGGTCGCCTGTTTCATTCAAATGAAGACATTAGAAACTCCAAGAAGATTTGAATAGATTGAAGCAGTGGTTGGAGAAGTGGCAGATGCAGTTTAATATAGACAAATGCAAAGTTTTAAACATTGGACAAGAAAATAACCATGCCACATATAAACTAAATAATTTAGATATTAATATTACTGATTGCAAAAAAAGATTTGTGAGTTCTGGTTAGCAGTAATCTAAAACCAGTGCATAAGTGTTCGCAATAAAGTGAACAGAATCACTGGCTTCATATCAAGGAGCATAAGTAATAGGAGTCCTCAGGTTGTTCTTCAACTCTATATATCTTTGGTTAGGCCTCATTTAGATTATGCTGCACAGTTCTGGTCACCGTATTATAGAATGGATATAAATGCACTGGAAAACGTACAAAGAAGCATGACAAAGTTGATCCAATGTATCGGAAATCTTCACTATGAGGACAGACTGAGGGCCCTGAATTTGTACTCTCTAGAAAGGCGTAGAATTACGGGTGATATGACGGAGGTGTTTATATGAAAAACAGGAATAAATAAAAGGAATATATAGCGTGCAAAAAATATCTAGCCAAGACAGGACTCGAAGCAATGGTTTTAAGTTGGAAAAAAATCAGATTCAAGAAGGATATAGGAAAGCACTGGTTTGGTAATAAAGTTGTGGATGAGTGGAACAAAGTCCCGAGTACCGTCATAGACGCTAAGACGTTGTGCAGTTTTAAAAATAGGTTAGATAAATACATGACTGGATGTGAGTGGGTGTGAGTTGGATATGGCTAGCTTGTGTTAATAGGTCTGATGCCATGCCCCTTCCTTAATTGGATGTAACCTGACCTGACTAGGTGGGTCACTGGTTTAAGCCGGGAGGTGATTTGGACCTGCTTTGCATGGGCCAGTAGGCCTGCTGCAGTGTTCCTTAGTGACGATGAGTGCACATACATACATAGATACACCAAACCTTCACCGAGCTACATTTACTTTATTTTTCATGAAAGACTGTAAGAAAAGAGCCCTTCAGGTCATCAATTCTCCACGCACCAACACCACTCCTAACAAAGTTATAATCCTTCCCTCTAACCAGGTTGCACTGAACGTTTCTTAAGTACTCGTACAAGCTAACACTAAATTCATCAACGTAACCAGACCAGCACCTCCATAAAAGATCTGACTAAGACAAAACTGAAGAACCTTGAACCAGTCAATGCAGTGGTGTACACTATTCCCTTTGGAGGTTGTGACAGAATATAAATTAGACGAAACAGCAAGAACCCTCGAACCACGTCTTCTTGAACACATTAATGCATGTAGGAACTACAGCTTGTACAACGCCTGCTCACAACACCTGAATTCCGTCAAGCACCTAATAAAGTTCAACGACTCCCACCTAGTGATTAAAGCACCCAGTTCCCGTAGACGTAAATGGCTTGAAGTATTATTAATCGCTATTTCTAAAACAACTGAGAGATATTTTGGTAAAGAAACTGGAAGACCAAATGGGTAATAAACACAATGAACAATTGCAACATCATCTGAAACAGCAACCTTAGCAACACCTATAACAACTATTGCTGGATCACCTGGAAGAACATCTACAATTCTAGTTCCAAAAACAATTTGAAAACCAACTAGAACAACAACTTCCAGAATAATTATGAAAGATAACTACAAGATCAACTGGAAGGACTTGTTCAAAACCACTTAGACGAATAAACTGTAAGATTAATTCAAAGAACAACTACATAAGCTAGTGAAAGACCGCCTCATAGGTCACCTGGAAAACTAACTGAAGACCAGTTGTCAGAACTAATTCAAAACCTTGTGGAACAACACATTCAAAACCATCTGGAAGTATTTCCCGAAGACCAAGCGGAAGAACAAATGTAAGAAAAGCTGGAAGAACTTCTGCAATACCAACTGTAATAACAGCTAGAAAACGAACTGGAAGAACAACTGCCAGATAAACTCGATGAACAACTGCCAGATAAATTGGAATAACTGCCAGATAAACTGGAAAAACAACTTCTAGATAATCTGGAAGAACAACTTCCAGATAAATTGGAAAAGCAACTGCTGCCAGATAAACTGGAAGAACAATTACAAAATCAACAGGATGAACAATTGCTAGTGTGACTTATTAATGGTTCAAGTTTTCTTCTTCTATTTGCGAGTTATTTGTGATCTGATAGTTCAAATGAAAGAAAAAAAACAAGACTAACTGATTTGCCTGTTTCCAGAATTACTAGAAGAGCAAATGGAAGAGATGGTGTTAAACGAATTTGAAGCCCAATTAGAAGAATAACGGAAAGACCAACTGGAAAAAAAAATGACAGATCAAATGGGAGAATAACTTGAAGACCTACTAGAACCAACAGCAACATAAGCTGTAAAACCACTTGTGAGAACAGCAATGCAATAAGCTTCAAGGTCAATTAGAAGACTTACTAGAAGAACACTGGGAAACGAACAGGAAGAATAACTGGAAGATCAACTTGAAGGCCAACTGTAATAAATCGAGTCAGACCGCAACTGGAAGACCAAATGAGAGACAAACTGGAAGACACCCCTGAGATCATCTGTGAGCCAACTAAAAGATCAAATGTAAAGCCAATTCTTTAGCTATGTTAAGCCAGCTGTAAGAAACTGAGAGAAAATCTGAAAGATAGACCATCTGTAAGAGCAATCACTCAGTGACATGGAAGAACAACTGCTACAAGACTAACAGGAATAACAATTGTAACACAAACTTGAAAAATATCTGCTAAATACATTCAAAGACCAAATAACTAGCCAACTGTAAGACCATAATAAGATCTTTTGAAAAAAAAAACTGCAAGACAAGCAGTA
This sequence comes from Cherax quadricarinatus, assembly GCF_038502225.1. Classification (NCBI taxonomy): domain Eukaryota; kingdom Metazoa; phylum Arthropoda; class Malacostraca; order Decapoda; family Parastacidae; genus Cherax; species Cherax quadricarinatus. Next base: position 45,037,132 of record NC_091292.1, on the reverse strand, counting down.
AGACTAAGTTAAAAATTTAACTTTAAGACTCTGCAGAAGCAACTGGAAGGCCAACGGACAGAGCAGATGGCAGACCAGCTTGAAGAAAAAGTGCATGAACAACTGGAAGAACAATTACCAGACTAACTGGAAGAACAATTGCCAGACTATCTAGAAAACTAGTGCAACAGTAGTTACAATACCAACTGTAGACCCAACTGCTGAACTAATTGCCAGACGAACCCCAAGATATACAGCAGGACCAAATGAAATACAAACTGGAAAGCAAACTGAAAGACAAACTGGAAGACCAAGTGGAAGTCCAACTGGAAAACCAGTAGTAAAGTGAATTAGAATTACAACTGTAATAACTGAAAGAATTACAACTGTAATAGCTGAAAGAAAAATTGCAACACAAATTGGATGACCAACTGGAAATTACATTAGAATTCCAAGTGAAAAATCCATCTTGAAATCCAACTGGAAGATCAACTGAGAAATCATCTAGAAGTCACCCTGATGAACAAATGCAAGAATAACTGCAAGAAAAACTGTAAGAACAATTGTATAAACAAATACAAGAAAAACTCCAAGAATAATTGTATAAACAAATGCAAGAACAACTGCAAGAAAAGCTGTACAAACAACTGCATCACCATCGAGAAGAAAATTTGTAAAGCAGAATGGAAGAAAATCTACAAGATAAACTGTATAACCAACTGACAAAACTACTGGAAGACCGACTGAAATCCGTCTTGGAGAACGACTGCAAATTTAACTGGGAAACCAAGATGAAGTCCAACTGGGAGACCAACTGCTAGACAAACTGCAATGTACACAGCACATCCAACAGCAAGTCAAACTGTAAGAGCAACTGTGGATCAACTGAAAGAATAATTGGAAGGCCAGCTCGAATACCAATTGCAAGAATAACTGCAAGAACAACTGGAAGAACAACTGAAAGACAAACTGGAAGAACAAAGTCAAGATCAACTGGAAGAAAAACTTCAGTTCTAACAGTAAGAACAATTGCAAGATTAAATGGAAGAAAATCTGCAAGATAAACTGGAAGACTAACTGACAAACTGTAAAACCAACTGGAAAAGCTACAAGAAATATGTGAAAGAACAATTGCCTGACCAACTGAACGACCAATTTAAGTTTAACTGGAAGACTAACTGAAAACCTACTGTAAGATCAACTGAAGGAAAAACCATCTTGATCAGTCTAAGACGAATTGGAAAATCAACTGGAAAACTAACTATCAGAGCAACTGGAAGAACAACTGCAATAAAAAAAAGCAAGAACAGCCGTCCAACTTGCAGTAAAAATTACTTCAGGACCATCTGGAAGAGCAACTGAAAAACCAATGAGGAAATGCAACTACAAGACCCACAGAAGACTAACTGGAAGATCAACCGCAATTACAACTGGAAGAATAAATAGAAGATCACTTGCAATATCCACTTTAAGAACAACTGCAACTGAAGGTGTAACCAACTAGAATATCAGCTGGATGTCCAAATGGAAGACTAACTGATAGAATAAGTGGATGACCACCTAAAAGCCAGCTGAACACCACCTGAAAACCAGAAAACGACGTAAAAACCAACTGAAGACTAGCTGAAAATTAATAGAAAGAACATCTGAGACAGCAGTTGAAACATTAAATGGAAAGTAAACTGGAAGAACAACTTTAAGGGCAAAGAAAAGAATAATTTCAAGAATAACAGGAAGAACAAGTTCAAGACAGACTGGAAAAAAGCTGCAAGATCAACTGGAAAAACATTTACGATAAGAACTGGAAAAGCAACTGATATACCATCTGGAAGATCAGCTGAAAACCAAATATAAAATCTACTGGAAGAACAATTGCAAGTGCAACTGGAAGAAAAACTGCAAGTGCAACTTGAAGAACAACTGCAAGTGCACCCGGAAGACCAACTCCAAGTGTAACTTGAAGAACAGCTGCATTTGCATCTGGAAAAACAACTGCATGAGGCCTGGTCTCAGACCGGGCCGCGGGGGCGTTGGCCCCCGAAACCCTCTCCAGGTAAACTCCAGGTAACTACAACTGTTAGAACTACTACAAGTGCAACTGGAAGAACAAGTGCAACTGAAAGAACAAGTGCAACTGAAAGAACAAGTGTAACTGGAAGAACAAGTGCAACTGGAAGAACAAGTGCAACTGGAAGAACAAGTGCAACTGGAAGAACAAGTGCAACTGGAAGAACAACTGCAAGTGCAACTGGGTGAACAGCTGAAAGTACAACTGTATGAACAGCTGCAGAACTAACTGTAGTAACAAATGCAAGTGCAACTGAACAGCTGAAGAGCCGACCTAATATAATACCTTTCAAATTATGTACGAGTCCAACTGGAAGATCATTTGCATGACTTATTGCAAGACTTGAAAACTATTTGCTAAACAAACTTTAAAACGAACTGAAGGACAAACTTAAAAAAAAAAGCAAGAGTAACTTAAAAACCAACTGCAAGACTAACTTAAGAAACAACTCCAAGACAAACTTAAAAACCAGCAGTAAGACTAACTTAAAAAAAATAACTTCATGACCATTTTTAAAACTAAGGTGTGAATGGGGAAAAACAAATAAATATTGAAGGAAATGGACTCAGCAAGAAGGAGGTGAGCAACCTAAGTGAAGGAGTTCCTTTTACGACGTTTGACTGGTGGATATCCTAATGCTAGGAGGGTAGCTCCACTTCCTCGGCTGAAGAAACATGCGCCACAGCAGAGAGAGAGAGAGAGAGAGGTCTCCCTTGAAGGGCAGACTCCAGGAGCATCCTCCACTCACCATACTTGCCACAGCTAATAAATCTATCTCACTTTAACTTCCACTTTCATCCCTAACCCCGTGACCTTTCTGCACATGTACAATCACTGCCTCTACCCAGTGTTTTAGTTCTACCCCCCCCTACCTGACTCCCACTCACGCACTCACGCACACACACGCATACACAAACACATACGCACAAACACAGCCACACACACACACACAAACACACACACACACACACACACACACACACACACACACACACACACACACACACACACACACTCTCTCTTAATAGCACCTACGTACCCTAACTTACATTAATACCTCGTTATTGCTCTTAAGTTTCATGGTTCCCTGTCCTTTATCACCTCTTAACAGCACATCAGTAAGATTGAACCCCATCCATCAACACCTTATGATGGTACCTCAGTACCATGGTAACTCATACATCAACACCTGGTAGTAGCACCTCAGTACTATGGTAACTCATGCATCAATACCTGGTAGTGGCACCTCAGTACCATGGTAACTCACCCATCAATACCAGGTAGTGGCACCTCAGTACCATGGTAACTCATCCATCAATACCAGGTAGTGGCACCTCAGTACCATGGTAACTCATGCATCAATACCAGGTAGTGGCACCTCAGTACCATGGTAACTCATCCATCAATACCTGGTAGTGGCACCTCAGTACCATTGTAACTCATCCATCAATACCATTGTAACTCATCCATCAATACCAGGTAGTGGCACCTCAGTACCATGGCACTCATGCATCAATACCTGGTAGTGGCACCTCAGTACCATGGCACCTCAGTACCATGGCACTCATGCATCAATACCTGGTAGTGGCACCTCAGTACCATGGCACCTCAGTACCATGGCACTCATGCATCAATACCTGGTAGTGGCACCTCAGTACCATGGCACCTCAGTACCATGGCACTCATGCATCAATACCAGGTAGTGGCACCTCAGTACCATGGCACCTCAGTACCATGGCACTCATGCATCAATACCAGGTAGTGGCACCTCAGTACCATGGCACCTCAGTACCATCTTAACTCCTTCCCTCTTAAACTTTCAGTTATCTTCCCATTAGGCAGCTAATTACGTATCCTATGAATGAGAAACACCTCACGTTGTTGTTCCATACAAAATAATAGGAATTATTTTGGAAGGTCTAAGTTCTAACTTTAATATATGTAGCAAACAGATATATTTTTAAAGGTGCTATTATTGAGAATGATTCTTCAGTTGTCAAGCGCTGATGAATCTGAGAAAAATAAATATTTTTACTGGGTTTTATTGAAAATTATTTAGGCATTCGCTTATAATTCAGAAAATCTTTACTTTATTCATTCAGTTTCTTTCAGCTGTTTAGAAAATAAAGATTAAACTAACAGCAAGTTTAAACAAATTAGATTTAGTTCAAATTTTATTATTTTTTACAAAGTTATGGTCTAGCATAGGCCCATCACCTCCATATTTGAATATGGTCTAGCATAGGCCCATCACCTCCATATTTGAATATGGTCTAGCATAGGCCCATCACCTCCATATTTGAATATGGTCTAGCATAGGCCCATCACCTCCATATTTGAATATGGTCTAGCATAGGCCCATCACCTCCATATTTGAATATGGTCTAGCATAGGCCAATCACCTCCATATTTGAATATGGTCTAGTATAGGCCCATCACCTCCATATTTGAATATGGTCTAGCATAGGCCCATCACCTCTATATTTGAATATGGTCTAGCACAGGCCCATCACCTCCATATTTGAATATGGTCTAGCACAGGCCCATCACCTCCATATTTGAATATGGTCTAGCATAGGCCCATCACCTCCATATTTGAATATGGTCTAGGATAGGCCCATCACCTCCATATTTGAATATGGTCTAGCAGAGGCCCATCACCTCCATATTTGAATATGGTCTAGCACAGGCCCATCACCTCCATATTTGAATATGGTCAAGCACAGGCCGATCACCTCCATATTTGAATATGGTCTAGCATAGGCACATCACCTCCATATTTGAATATGGTCTAGCATAGGCCCATCACCTCCATATTTGAATATGGTCTAGCATAGGCCCATCACCTCCATATTTGAATATGGTCTAGCATAGGCCCATCACCTCCATATTTGAATATGGTCTAGCATAGGCCCATCACCTCCATATTTGAATATGGTCTAGCATAGGCCCATCACCTCCATATTTGAATATGGTCTAGCATAGGCCCATCACCTCCATATTTGAATATGGTCTAGCATAGGCCCATCCCCTCCATATTTGAATATGGTATAGCATAGGCCCATCACCTCCATATTTGAATATGGTCTAGCATAGGCCCATCACCTCCATATTTGAATATGGTCTAGCATAGGCCCATCACCTCCATATTTGAATATGGTCTAGCATAGGCCCATCACCTCCATATTTGAATATGGTCTAGCACAGGCCCATCACCTCCATATTTGAATATGGTCTAGCACAGGCCCATCACCTCCATATTTGAATATGGTCTAGCACAGGCCCATCACCTCCATATTTGAATATGGTCTAGCATAGGCCCATCACCTCCATATTTGAATATGGTCTAGCATAGGCCCATCACCTCCATATTTGAATATGGTCTAGCATAGGCCCATCACCTCCATATTTGAATATGGTCTAGCATAGGCCCATCACCTCCATATTTGAATATGGTCTAGCATAAGCCCATCACCTCCATATTTGAATATGGTCTAGCATAGGCCCATCACCTCCATATTTGAATATGGTCTAGCATAGGCCCATCACCTCCATATTTGAATATGGTCTAGCATAGGCCCATCACCTCCATATTTGAATATGGTCTAGCATAGGCCCATCACCTCCATATTTGAATATGGTCTAGCATAGGCCCATCACCTCCATATTTGAATATGGTCTAGCATAGGCCCATCACCTCCATATTTGAATATGGTCTAGCATAGGCCCATCACCTCCATATTTGAATATGGTCTAGCATAGGCCCATCACCTCCATATTTGAATATGGTCTAGCATAGGCCCATCACCTCCATATTTGAATATGGTCTAGCATAGGCCCATCACCTCCATATTTGAATATGGTCTAGCATAGGCCTGTCCTCACCGTATCTGAATACGAGTTCTAATGGTACTCAGGAATCTTTTATTAAAAAAGTCTACGGAAATAACTCTACAAATTTCTTTGACAGATTAACGCAGAAATTCGTAAACATGGGCGCGCGTACCCCCAAGACTCTGAGAACGTATTTTCTGGGCGCACGCAAAATAGTTATTATAATTTGTAGTGTTTTTACTGTTATCTTTCCTTTTTCTCATAAATTACTAATTTATTTTCAGTGCTTTGTTAAGATATGAGACAACATTGTTTAATAAGAGAGTATCACAGTGAGATTCTTAGCAGTAATCTGATACTAAGACAACAGTTCGCAGTAAAGCTAACAGAATCATACTCTTCATATCAAGAAGCATAAATAACAGAAGTCCTCAGGTTGTTCTTCCTAGCCTGCTGGTGCACCTCGCATGTAATCTTCCTAGCCTGCTAGTGTACCTCGCATATAATCTTCCTAGCCTGCTGGTGCACCTCGCATATAATCTTCCTAGTCTGCTAGTGTACCTCGCATATAATCTTCCTAGCCTGCTAGTGCACCTCGCATATAATCTTCCTAGCCTGCTGGTGCACCTCGCATATAATCTTCCTAGTCTGCTAGTGTACCTCGCATATAATCTTCCTAGCCTGCTGGTGCACCTCGCATATAATCTTCCTAGCCTGCTAGTGTACCTCGCATATAATCTTCCTAGCCTGCTAGTGCACCTCGCATATAATCTTCCTAGTCTGCTAGTGTACCTCGCATATAATCTTCTTAGCCTGCTAGTGCACCTCGCATATAATCTTCCTAGCCTGCTGGTGCACCTCGCATATAATCTTCCTAGTCTGCTAGTGTACCTCGCATATAATCTTCCTAGCCTGCTGGTGCACCTCGCATATAATCTTCCTAGCCTGCTAGTGTACCTCGCATATAATCTTCCTAGTCTGCTAGTGTACCTCGCATATAATCTTCCTAGGCTGCTAGTGTACCTCGCATATAATCTTCCTAGCCTGCTGGTGCACCTCGCATATAATCTTCCTAGCCTGCTAGTGTACCTCGCATATAATCTTCCTAGCCTGCTAGTGTACCTCGCATATAATCTTCCTAGTCTGCTAGTGTACCTCGCATATAATCTTCCTAGCCTGCTGGTGCACCTCGCATATAATCTTCCTAGCCTGCTAGTGTACCTCGCATGTAATCTTCCTAGCCTGCTAGTGTACCTCGCATATAATCTTCCTAGCCTGCTAGTGTATCTCGCATATAATCTTCCTAGCCTGCTAGTGTACCTCGCATATAATCTTCCTAGCCTGCTAGTGTACCTCGCATATAATCTTCCTAGCCTGCTGGTGTACCTCGCATATAATCTTCCTAGCCTGCTAGTGTACCTCGCATATAATCTTCCTAGCCTGCTGGTGTACCTCGCATATAATCTTCCTAGCCTGCTAGTGTACCTCGCATATAATCTTCCTAGCCTGCTAGTGTACCTCGCATATAATCTTCCTAGCCTGCTAGTGTACCTCGCATATAATCTTCCTAGCCTGCTAGTGTACCTCGCATATAATCTTCCTAGCCTGCTAGTGTACCTCGCATATAATCTTCCTAGCCTGCTGGTGTACCTCGCATATAATCTTCCTAGCCTGCTAGTGTACCTCGCATATAATCTAGTGATACCAGTGGGGATTTTTTTCCCTCTAAATTACGGTAAGTTGCAAAATCCTGAGAAAATACGAAAAGTTTACATTTTTTTAAAAAAAAAAAAAAAAAAAAAAAAAAAACTCGGTATCAGTGAAGGTTTGAAAAAAAATGACCATTTATCATCCAGAAACCTTACCACAATGTTGTAGTGGCAACTAAGCAGTAATATAATGGTACTTAGTGGAGTGGAGTGACCATCATTAGTTTTTTCTTCATTCTTGAAATACTAGACGTATACAGTGAAATTCATACAACCTGTAGTTACCAGCGGTCGCAATATACACAACGAAAAGCAAATATCACTCTAGAAAAAGCGTCTTTCCTCCAATAATTTTCACCAGCCAAATATAGTGATAACATAGCATTTGTTGTGGTGGAGACCGAAAAATCTAGAAAAGCTAGATACAGTAATCTATAAACCTTCAGGCTGTAAATAAAGGTTGAGGCCTCGATCGTTCGTCATTGTAGGAGCTGCCAGCAATCACCGGTACTTCAACACGCAAGTTATACTTTTATATCAATCTAATCACATATTACTCGGTTAAATCATTTCCAGTAGTTCCTTCATGTGTTAGCCCAAATCACCGACCAGATATGTTTTAAAAAAGTGACCCACTGATCAGATCTGATTGATTCCGAACCCTTGACCGGTTTCAAACGGATTCGTTGAACAATAAAGCAGACTGTAAACAGACAGGATTTTAGGTGCCCTCATCAAACACAAACAATAAGTATAAAACAGAAACATACACCGGTAAGCTGTCCTAATATACAAGTACAGTTAGAAATAGAAATACAAATACCCAGATTATACCCAGGTTATTAGTAGAATATTCAAGGGGTTACTAGTAGAACTATAGTAAATCAACCATTCAAATCACATGAAATTCTGTGTAGTCTGCAGTAAATCAAACAAACGGGCTTCCACATGGATTACTTGCCATTTTTGTGAAAATTGGTGTCATGCCCCTTGTGCAGATATCCAAGAACTAGCTACAAGCAATATTAAATCAGAGAAGTGTTTTTGGGTATGCCCAAATGAGATCAATCTGTGGACTAAAATCACATTGGTATTAAAAGAGGATAACATCAAAGCAGCCTTCATAGAAACCTGGAAGCATTCTATAACAGATGGGAAATAAAAAGTCTGGGCTGGATGGTATCGCCCTTGATGCTGGCCATGTAGTCAGAAACTGTAAGGCTGGAGGTGATGTCCTGGGAGACAGTAATGGTGAAGCTGGAGGTGCTGTCCTTGGAGACAGTAATGGTGAAGCTGGAGATGCTGTCCTTGGAGACAGTAAATGTGGGGCTGGAAGTGCTGTCCTGGTAGACAGTAATGGTGAGGCTGGAGGTGCTGTCCTGGGAGACAGTAATGGTGAAGCTAGAGGTGCTGTCCTGGGAGACAGTAACTGTGGGGCTGGAAGTGCTGTCCTGGTAGACAGTAAATGTACGCATGAGGGAATGCGTATAAATGACCTCGAGGGAGACAGGAGCTGTAGTGGGGGAACAAGTGTAGTCAAAGATGTTGCAACCCCTGAATGGGTTACAATGATTATTATGTATATATAATGTATATTACCTTTTCATTTAATTTTATATTGCTTATATTTGCGATAATAGCTAAATCGTAAATGTATGACTTTATATTATTATTTGACTGTTATATTGTTATTTAGCTTATGTTGTTAGGATGTATATAAAATGTGCTCAGTTAGTCTTGATTGTCAAACTACTGTAATTATCGCTTGTCGCTCGTTATACTGCCGGCTTCTGAGCTGCAGTTGTCCACGTAGCTATCACGTGATCGAGGGGGGGGGTGTCCTCACCTCTCGTGAAGTTTTCAGTCTGCTGGAGACTCGCTTGCTGGTTGGACAGATTGTCTGTCTCATTATTCTTGTTAGTTCTGTAGAACTTTGTTCACAGAACATTGTATAGACTTAGTGATTTTCGACGTTGTACTGAGGTTGTGTGTCGCTTAGACACTCTGAAGATCTCAGGTCCTTAGCTATAGCTTCTGACCTAATTTTGTACTGGTTCCTGTGTATTGTCACAGTCACAGTTTTACCTATGCTGAACATAGATTCAGTATTATGGGAGTTTTGTAACTTTTGTGGAGGATCTGCAGATGGTCCCTACTTAGTGTCGTTATATTATTTCCCAGTTCCTGATTCTGTGTCGCAGTCGCTTGATATTGCATTGCTATTGGGCTTAGCATTCTTTGTTGTTCAAGCAGACTGTTCGGGTTGCCAGTCGGTCAAGAAGTTAGTTTATTTGAGGACTTTGTCAGTCACTTGTTTAAGTCTTATTCGAGTCTTGAGACATAGCTAACTACTTAAGAGCACTTACACGCATACACACACTTGTACATATTTGTAATATCTTATTAAATGTTAATGTACCTGACGGTACTTAAGAATTATAAATGTGATATGTGCTTTCAGCACAATAATATTGAACTCGAAAGATTGATTTTATTTTGATTGCTGTGATTTAATTTACTTTGATAATATACCTCTAGACTTAATAAATTTATTAAATTTTAATTTCTCTAGTTAGTAGCCTACCAGTTGTAATCCTAAAGCACTATTAAACAATACTGAATTTTAATGGATAATTGGACAAGGATACTGACTACTTGTTACGAAAACCCAGTAACAGGCTGGATGCTAGAAGGGCAGTCCTTTCTAGTATTCACTGGAGATCTCTAAGCTTTTAGAATCGCGTTTTTTGTAACAAATGGGGGCCCGTCCGGGATGCTCTTGATCCAAGGTGTTGGAGAAATTATCCAGTTTGACATACTAGTACTTCTATGGTCAAACACTTTGAGTACTTTCCTAATCTGAAGACTTTGAGTTTAGTCTTGTACAACATACCAGGTGGATGTATGTACCTGACTGAGTCTCTTGATCCAAGGAGATGGAAATACTGTTTATGAGTTCTAACTCTAAGACAACCAACACTAAAATTCCTATTAGGATTATAGTTTCCAATAATCACTCTCTCGTAGTACAATTATTTTTGTGATGTATGCTAAAGTGAAACAGTTAATTGATACTCTGACTTTGTCTGAGTTAAGTACATTAAAACTTCAGACGTGTTGGCAAGTAGCCAAGTATCTCGGTGTGACGTATAACAGGAATTACACCGCAGAAACTGTCAGAGCGTTAATTAAAGATATATTGTTTCCTGCTCATACAGAGATGTCTGATTATGATTCAGATTCAGAAAGCCTAGTGTCACAATTAGGAAGTATGACTCTATTTGATGAAGATGAAAGAGCAACTAGAGCAGAAGTGAGCCTAGTGTCTGAGCCTAGTGTAGATCAGTTCTCGCTCGCTCCTTCCTTCACTGACACTATAGTACAGAGTATAGCTGGTATGACACAGCCTAATACTAGTACAGTGTATGATACACCTGTATCTACTTATCCTAGACCAGATCTAGACTCTCTAGAGACGGCTGGACGAAGTGTCCGACCTAAGGACCGTCCAGACCATGTTAATTTCCCTACTCCTCCATTACCCACTGGTCCTATCTCTCAGGAACAGTTTGAGAGGTTTGAACGCCTCCTTATGTTGCAGACTGCACAAATAGAGGCACAGAGGAAATTGAACGAAGAAGATTTCCAAAGAGAAAATGTTCGTCTGTTAAGACAACAGACTGATAGATCACAGGACACATTTAATGTGCAGAAAGCTGCATCTATGGTTCCTAAGTTTTTTGAAAGTGACTTAGACACATATTTTGATGTGTTTGAGAACCAGGCACGTGCTATGAACTGGCCACGTAAGCACTGGGCAACATTGTTGCATACTGCTTTGACAGGAAGAGCTCAAACTTGTACGGCTGCTTTACCATTTGCTAAGTACATTAGTTATGACGCTGTCAAACAAACTATTCTAGAGACATATAACTTGTTACCTGTAAGTTATCAAAGAGCATTTCGTACGTTACAACGACGACAAGATCAAACTTGTGTAGAGTTTGCTCGTGAGAAAAAAGTTGCATTTGAGAGATGGTGTAGGTCTGCCAAGTGTAACAACTATGACAGCCTTGTTCAGTTGTTACTACACGAAGAGTTTAACAACTGTATGTCTGCGGACATACAAGAATATCTGATCGATCATACTACCTCGGATATTCTGGAAACTGCAGCATTAGCAGACAATTACGAGATTTCTCACAAACTTGTACGTACTAAAACACAAAGAAACAAGGTAACTAAAAATTGTCCTAGAAGTTGGCAACCTAAATCAGCTGCTCATTGCCGGCCTGATGTACCTGCTACTGTAACTTCTCGTACCTTTACCAGGAAAACTCACAATCCTGAATCTGTCTCTGTGGTTAGACAGAAATCTGATATCGAGAAGAAGAAAGTTAAATGTACCTATTGTAACAGAAAAGGACATACTAGAGAGTATTGCTATAAGTTAGAAAGAGATACGAGAAACAGTCGTGCGGCTGGCGCCCCCACTCAAGTCGTATCCTCTTCCGAGCAACAAAGACACCAAAATCCTAGCAATGCCTCTGATCCTACTGTTTTAGATAATGTTACTCAGGATAGATGACTAGCGTCAGAAAGTGTATCTGACGAAAAGATTCGTTCAGCGATGAGTCCTTACTTTTCAAGAGGCAGAATAGGATTTGACGAATCACATCTAACTGAGATAATTTCTTTCAGAGACACTGGCAGTTATCTCACGTTATTAAGAGAAGATGTACTGCCCATAACTGACGATACCTATTGCAAGATAGATGTATTGTTAGAAGCCTATGGAGGGGCTGTTATAAAAGTGCCTCTGCACAAAGTTTATATTGAAACAAGCTATTATACTGGTTATATTTCAGTGGGTATATCCAGTGGTGTATTTCCCATCAGGTCAGTGGACTTGTTGATAGGGAACGATATCCTTCATGCTGGTATATGTAAGGAACCACTTGTGATTGATAATAACACTGATGATAATTATGCCATTGAAGCTTGAAGAGAGAAACCTATTTTATTTCCTCTCAGCGCAATTACTAGAGCTATGTCAAAGATACAACAACCTTCCTTGTCTTCTGTTGAGTTAGTGGACGACAATGATTTGGGGTTGAATATGTTGTTTAGTGACGCTCTGCGCCCAGGATCATTAACACTGACTCCCCCCGGTCATCAACCTAGTCAAGACACAACTGACGTTAAATTTCTAACTCATGATGATTTAATGATCCAGTGAAGCATCTGAAGTACTTCAGCTGATAGTGTTTCCACCACTAGAGTGAGTACATTTCGTGAACAAGCCATTGACCATAGGAGGACATTTGGGTGTCAAGAAGACACTCGGTAAACTGGCAAAACATTTTAATACTTATTTACTATTATGGACGCTGCAACACGCTATCCCGAAGCTATTCCTATGAGAAAAATTAATGCTCGTGCTATTGTGAGAGCGTTGATGAAATTTTTCTCCCAGGTTGGATTGCCACGAGAGATACAATCAGATCAGGGATCTAACTTCACTTCTAAGATCTTTCGAGAAGCATTATCCCACCTAGGAATAAAGTCTGTACTTTCAACCAGTTATCATCCACAGTCACAAGGTGCTCTAGAGAGATTTCATCAGACACTGAAATCCATGATGAGAGCTTATTGTGAACATTTTTCTAGAGACTGGGATGAGGGTATACCTTTTCTTCTGTTCGCTATGAGAGAAAGTGAGCAAGAAAGTCTCGGATTTAGTCCGTTTGAACTAATATTCGGACATCAAGTGCGTGGTCCTCTCGCAGTGTTAAAAGACGTGTGGACAGGAAAATCAAATCCATCATTGAGTACTTCACCTTCATTAATGCAGCAACATTTGACAGCCGCTAGAGAGCTAGCTTCGAAAAACCTAGTTTCAGCCCAAGCTAGAATGAAGCAACATTATGACAAGCGTGCTGTCCCTCGTTCTTTTAAAGCTGGAGATAAGGTGATGGCTCGGAAATTAGTACCAGGTCATGCTCTACAAGCCAGGTATGATGGTCCCCTGGAAGTAGTGAAAAAGCTTAGCGACGTAAATTATTTGGTACGTACGCCTTGGAAAAAGAAATCTAATCATGTGTACCATGTTAACCAGCTCAAGGCTTACTACGCTAGTCCTCTACCTACTACTTCTATTCTTCCTAGGACAGAGGAAGAAAACGTCAGTCTACCTGACATCTCTAGAGGTATAGAGGTGCGTTTAGAAAATTCTGTGACTCTACAGTCACTAGACGATTTTCTTAGTAACCTTGGGATTGATAAAGCTGGTGATATTAAAAACATGATTTTGCATTTCCCTGAATTGTTCGGTGATGTTCCTAAACGTTGTACTCTGGGTGTACATGACGTTGATGTACAGGGAGCATCACCCATTAAGCAATCACCATATAGAATGAGTCCAACGAAGCATAAAGCATTGAGAGAAGAGGTTGATTTTCTGTTATCTCACGGACTTATTGAGCGCAGTAAAAGTCCATGGGCATCTCCCTGTATTTTAGTGCCTAAACCTGACGGTAGTTTCAGGATGTGCACTGATTACAGGAAAGTGAACTCTGTCACCTTGCCTGATGGTTATCCTCTACCTCGCATTGACGACCTTATTGACCGTGTGTCAGGAGCCCAGTTTGTCAGCCGTTTAGATCTCTTACGAGGCTATTATCAAGTCCCGCTTACTGAACGTGCTCAAGAAATATCTGCTTTTACTGTTCAAGATGGATTGTTTAACTACCTCGTCACCCCCTTCGGCCTATGTAACGCGGCTTCTTCATTCCAACGTATAATGAACGAGTTGACCCACAACTTAGAAGGAGTAGAAGCCTACCTTGACGACTTAGTGGTGTACAGTGACGAGTGGGAACAGCACTTGTTTGAGAGACTGGCGCACTACAACTTCACTGTCAACTTAGCCAAATGTAGTTTTGGTCAAGCCAAGATTACCTATCTAGGCTTTTGTATCGGCCAAGGTGAGGTTGCTCCTATTGAGGCTAAGGTTCGTGCAATTTCTGAATTTCCAGTGCCACATGATAGGAAGGGAGTTCAGAGATTCCTGGGTATGGCAGGATATTATCGCAGGTTCTGTCCAAACTTTTCTCAGATTGCAGCTCCTCTCACTGAGCTTACTAGTAGCAAAGTTCAGTTCACCTGGACTAGAGATTGTTCAGACTCGTTCAAAAGGTTGAAGCGCTTGCTATCCTCTGCTCCTGTGTTTAAGAGTCCTAATTTCAATCTTCCCTTCTTTTTACATATAGATGCGAGTGGCTATGCAGTGGGCGCTGTGCTGCTCCAACAGTCAACATCCACTGACATTCTCCATCCTATATGTTACTATTCATCTAAGCTTAAACGACACCAGAAAAATTATGCCACTATTGAGAAAGAGGCTCTAGCTCTTGTGGTGTCATTGGAACATTTTGACGTGTATTTGGGCACTTCCCCATTTAAAATTAACGTTTTTTCTGACCACAATCCACTCACTTATATAAATACTATGAAAAGTAAAAATGCTAGGATCATGAGGTGGGCCCTCAGAATCCAACCTTATTCCATTAGTATAAAACACATAAGTGGTCATTGTAATGTAATTGCTGACGCTCTGTCTCGTCCTTAATAATTATCAATTACATTAAATTAACGTAATTTTATGCCCAAATGCCTTTTGTTACTTGCTATGTCAAATTCAGTAAAGTAACTTAATCCCTCCTGCCCATATTAACTATATATACTCATGTCATGTCTAATTATTATATTTATATATTCACAGTAATGTTGTGTGAGGAGGAAACAAGCTGAGTGTTGAGTGAGTAGTGTCGTGTGGGCGAGGTACTGCGTGACGCAACACTGTCCTGTCGCAGACCCCCCCCCCTCACTACACACCTTAAGCTGTTTCATACTCAGATGTTCATACTGCCTAGCATTCCACAACCACTACTTAAGAGTGGAATGCAGTCTCCTCTACTATGATCGAGCCTCAACGTGCCCTCCTTGTCAGCGCTATCCTGTCTCTACACTGATGTACATAACCACGAGTATGAGCAGATACAATACTGTGTACTGCCCTAGAACTAGAGACATATCCTAGTGACGGACGCTGTGAAATTGTAGAGGTGCTTGGCACAAGAGAGACTCGTTAATTTTTATTTTGATAATAATATTGATATGAGTAATCAGAAATAATGTGAAAGACATTAATGCAACTCCTAGTGCGACCCTCTGTCGTGTTGGGGGGGGGGGTGTTGCAACCCCTGAATGGGTTACAATGATTATTATGTATATATAATGTATATTACCTTTTCATTTAATTTTATATTGCTTATATTTGCGATAATAGCTAAATCGTAAATGTATGACTTTATATTATTATTTGACTGTTATATTGTTATTTAGCTTATGTTGTTAGGATGTATATAAAATGTGCTCAGTTAGTCTTGATTGTCAAACTACTGTAATTATCGCTTGTCGCTCGTTATACTGCCGGCTTCTGAGCTGTGCTGCCCACGGAGCTATCACGTGATCGAGGGGGGGGGGTGTCCTCACCTCTCGTGAAGTAGTCAGTCTGCTGGAGACTCGCTTGCTGGTTGGACAGATTGTCTGTCTCATTATTCTTGTTAGTTCTGTAGAACTTTGTTCACAGAACATTGTATAAACGTAGTGATTTTCGACGTTGTACTGAGGTTGTGTGTCACATTGACACTCTGAACATCTCAGGTCCTTAGCTATAGCTTCTGACCTAATTTTGTACTGGTTCCTGTGTATTGTCACAGTCACAGTTTTACCTATGCTGAACAAAGATTCAGTATTATGGGAGTTTTGTAACTTTTGTGGAGGATCTGCAGATGGTCCCTACTTAGTGTCGTTATATTATCTCCTTGTTCCTGATTTTGTGTCGCAGTCGCTTGATATTGCATTGCTATTGGGCTTAGCATTCTTTGTTGTTCAAGCAGACTGTTCGGGTTGCCAGTCGGTCAAGAAGTTAGTTTATTTGAGGACTTTGTCAGTCACTTGTTTAAGTCTTATTCGAGTCTTGAGACATGGCTAACTACTTAAGAGCACTTACACGCATACACTCACTTACTTGTACATATTTGTAATATCTTATTAAATGTTATTGTACCTGACGGTACTTAAGAATTATAAATGTGATATGTGCTTTCAGCACAATAATATTGAACTCGAGAGATTGATTTTATTTTGATTGCTGTAATTAATTTAATTTGATAATATACCTCTAGACAACTTACTACTTAATAAATTTATTAAATTTTAATTTCTCTAGTTAGTAGCCTACCAGTTGTAATCCTAAAGCACTATTGAACCATACTGAATTTTAATGGATAATTTTTTTATATTTTTATTTAAAAGGACACAGTACAAGATATAAATAAATAAAAGAACACAATTATTAACCGTTTGAAAATACAATGACCTACCATCAACCCCATAGCATACCACAAGTGTTACATTCATATTGTATTAAAGAATATACCATCACCGAACAATGAAACGAACAGGATAACACCTGCTCAGAAAAAACATCAACAAATTCTAAACCTACAAATGATGCCTATTATACAGTACAGTAAAACCTCCTTGCACAAAGTACACAGATGATATGATGCAGCATACGAAGGATAAAATTATACATTACAATAATTAAACAAAGGCTAACCCAACCCTACAATAAAATTACAAAGACATACCACATAATACTTCCCGCAAATAGCAGGAAACTCTTAACATAATAAAGAGCGAGAGAGCTCCAGCACCGAACAAAAAAATTAGCAAAAACCAAAAACCCAAAATTTTATGTCTGTGTCCACATAAATCCCCCACAACTCTGTACAATTAGACCCCTTGCACATAGTGCACAATAAATATTATTTAACATACAAAAATTAAAATTATAAGAACATTAATTTAAACATTAGGCAAACCAAAGCCGACAATAAACATTACATTGGTACATATCACAATGAAACTCCCCACATAAACACTGGGCAGGAAACACCCTCAAGTAAAAGACATAACATTATATACGCAAGTATCAACCCATACAACTAACAAAATCCTAACATAAGGTATCAAAACTGTCTAGGTACAGGACATAAAAACCTTATCTCCCTATTTGAAACACTAGTACATCATTGCTGATTTTTTTTTTTTATAAACAGTCTAAAAGATAATATATAAACAAATAATTAGCATATAATTATAATTCTCATTGCCTAAAGACTCGCCGCACTTACTTCGTGCCGGCACATACTACCCCCCCATCCTTTTCCCTATTATCAATGTTATTATACTGGGCGTTATCATGGGAATAAAAATTCCTCATGCACATACAGTAGTCATAATTAAAAATATTGACATACAAGTTCGTACATGTTCCATCCTTGTTTTTTCCCCAATAACACCATTGAACAAAACCAATTTACAATCTCACAGAAACCCCATTAAGGGCATCGCACAATAAAATTGTCCACTCCTAACCTAATACCTCACTATTCATTATAATTCATATATCATTACATAAACTGATTAGGTACATAGAAAAAGGTGTCATTATATGTGATTATAAAATTGACTAAGCCAAAGATCATGATTTCATATATAAACATAGCAGAAAATTTTTCCCACAAAGCAACTGTGCAGGGTCACAGCACTTCGCAAACATAAGTTATACAACGATCAAGTTAACTTGTGTGCTTATCTTAACATCATTCTGCTCTAAACCCGAGATCCCAAGGTTTAGTCATCATGGTTTTTAAGGTTATCCTGTATGCAGTGAACATAACCATAGATTCCAAATCCTCATTCATCTCCCTTCCACTCTATTCATAACCCTCCCACCATCCACACTACAAAGAATCCTAAACCAACCCACCCTCATGTGTCCCCCGGTAGGAGACCAACCCTTTGCCCGCCCCCTGGGTTCATGAGGAGAAGGCCCCCCACAGTGAGATTCCGGTAACCCTCCGAAAAGCTAACTACCCACCTCCCACCATAGACTTGCCTATTCCTACACATAGTTCTATAAAATCTCGCTGCTAACGCTTTTATCCTCAACTCTCCCCTAACCTCCCTCATCCCCCAAGATACATGTAAATAATCCGTCATAACATACATTAAGGCTCTACCCACATCACCCGGCACCCCAGTTACATCCAACATTAAGGCCCGTAGGAATGGCCATTGCCCCCCCCCCAAAAGTCTGATAACTCTCAACATCCATAACCTCACCCCCTCCAAAGAGGGACAAAAATATACCGCATGAAAAGCCGTTTCGATGTCCCCACAATGCAAGCATGAGTCCTCTCTCACAAGACCCATTTTATATAACACATCCCTAGAGGCCAATATTCCCATCAGAAAACGATATACTAACTCTCGTACCCTCGCTGTTATTCTAAGCAAGCCAAACTTCCTCCATATGCTTATCCAGTCATATGTTGGATATACAGCAAGTCCCTGTAAGACACCCTTGCCTACCACAGCACCCACCATTCGTTTGACCTTTAACGTGGACACCTGTTTAACATGTAATAAAACCCTCAACATATCCTCACAATACCGCAAATCCCTTCCACACCACCATCTTCGTGCATCCTCCATTACCCTACCTACCCTGACTCCTCTGTTCCCCCCAGTCCGGATATATCTTTGTTTAATATATAAAGCCATTACTCTATGACCCAATGACATCAGGCCAAGACCCCCACGTCTCCCCTCCGTCATCACCACGTCCTTGCTCAACCATGCCCTCCCAAACCCCCACACATACCTTAGAACCTTCCTCTGGATTTCTGCAATATCCTCTGCTCTTAAAGGGAACACCTCAGCCACTCCCCACACCTTACTGTAAACCAGAGAGTTGACCACTAACTCCCAAACCCTCCCCCAAGCCCCCTCCCACCCAATCCCCCACCTCTAATAGTCTCGACTTCATTAAATTAACTCTCATACCCGTGGCGTCCCCAAAAATCTGAATGATTCCACCAACTTTCCTTAGATCTTCCTCATTCCTTACCAGCACAGTAGTATCATCTACGTACCCCACAATCCCCCCCCCCGCCCACCCCCCTAATCCCATGTTCATTCATCACCTCATCCACCAGCCCATAAAATGGATTCTGTACGCAGGCAAACAATAACTGAGAGAGTGGACAGCCCTGCCTCAAACCTCTCTCCATCAGTACTGGGTCCCCCAACTTACCATTAACCTGTACCCTAATAACTGCTCCCTCATACAAGGTTTGCACCCATCTCACCACCTTCTCCCCCAAACCCAACTGTTCCAAACAAACTTTTAAGAAATCCCTATTCACACAATCATACGCATTAGCCCAATCTAATCCAAGTATTCCCCCTCCGGTGCAGTCCTCAATAAAATCCCTTATGTGACTATGCCCGTCCCTCATACTTCTTCCCGGAATGCCAAACTGTCCCCCATGTACCACTGATCCTAGAACCTTCTTCAGTCTATTGCCCAGAATTTTAGCATAAATTTTATAATCTGCACACATTAAGGATATTGCTCTATAATCATTCAATACTTTCCCATCCTTCTTCTTCGGCACCAACACAACGATCCCTGTTTTCTGGGTCTTCCCCATCCTCCCACTGCTCCACATATGATTCAAGACTTCCACTAACCCATACCTAATGCATTCCCAATAAACTCTATAAAAATCATTCGGTATTCCATCAATGCCCGGCGTCTTACCCTGACTCATCCCGTAAACCGCCTCCCCCACCTCCTCCTCACTAATACTACCCTCCAGCATTTCCCGTTCCTCTTGTCCCAATACAATAGTATTCTGCATAACCCCAAATACCTCCTCACTGACAACTTCCTTGTTCCTCCTCCATTTCTCCCTAAACCAATAATCAGCATAACCACTAATATCATCTGTATCAGTAAGACCTTGACCCACCACATATCCTCCCCCCCCATCAGCGACCACTAGATGCGCTATGGTAGTCACCATCTGCCTTTCCCTAAATTTTCTCAGGACATAACCTGATGGTCGATCACCCTTTAACACCTCCTCTAATCCTGCCCTAACTCTAATCGCGTTAAACCTTTCATTATGCAATCCTTCAATCCTACTCCTTAAGCCATCCACCTCACCTCGCACATCTTCCCTTCCCCCCCCCCCGTCGTAAACAGCATTCAGCTGTCCCTCCAGGTAGTTTTGCAAACCATATCTCCACCTTGCCTGTTCCTTTCCACGTATCCTAAAAAACTCTGCTATTGCTGTCTTTGCCCGCATCTCCCACCAGTCAAGCAAATCCATCCCACCATCCCTACCCTCCCAGCAATGTCTCCACCATTCCTCAAAGGATGAGCCTTCATCCCCCTCCTGCAGAAGCCTCACATTCAATTTCCAATACCCAGCATATATGCGTACTATACCATCCACCCGCAGATCAGCTATCACCGCCCTGTGATCCGAAAAACCGACATCAAAAGCCCTCACTCTCTCCACACCAATCCCCTGCATCACATATATCCTATCTAACCTCGCCCCATAATTCCCACGAATGAACGTGTGCTCCACCCCATACTCCCCCCTACCCACCACATCTACAACTCCTACATCCCTTAACACATCCCTTAGCGCACCTAAAACACATCCTGCCCCCCTCGGCGACACATCACCATACCTAATCACACAGTTCCAGTCACCTCCAAGGACAGTTATAGAAGGTAAACCTCGCAAATAATACATCAAAACATCACGTACAAAATCAACTTTGACTCTAACATTGTTACATGCCGGCATATATACACCAATGAAACATACTCTCCCCACCCCCCAGTGCCCATCTACCCTTACAACCCTCCCCCTCCCCCCTCCTCCCAACCCATGACACGCAATGGGCTGGTCTCCTTTACAGCTACTGCTACCCCTCCTTTTAATTGCAAAGCATTACTGACAAACATTTTATAACCCCTCAAACTCAATTCACTCCCTAACCTATGGTTATGCTCCTGCAAAAAACATACATCCACATCAAACCTTCGTAAAAACCACTCTAACCAAACCCTTTTTACCTCTGATTTAAGCCCATTGACATTTATTGTGACACACTTGAATTTGCCAGAAGAGGGGGCTTACCCCTATGCCTCTGTATCTTACTCACTTCACCTTTCTCAGTACCTGTACCATTTTTATCCTTTTTTCTAACCTGTCCACCAGCCCCTCCTTGCCCCCCCCACTGATCTTCCCCGGTACACCCCCTCCCCTGCTTGCCTTTTCCCCTACAACTACCCATGACTTCTTCCCGGGTCTCTGCCCAGGTGTTAAAACCTCATCGAGGTCAAAAGCACCCGCAGTTCTTTTTCGTGAGCTCTCACTCACACACAAATCTACGTCCTGCACGTCCTCCTGATGGACTTCCACCACCACTTCCATGTCCTCTCTGTCATTCCTCGGACCCTTCACCTGTCCTTGCTGCTCAACCATCAGCTGTATCTCACTTGACTTCTCAGGACCATCCTCCCCGGCCACCTTCTCGTCGAAAAACTCCTGCAGAACCGCTTCCAGCAACTTCTCCTGGGTAGACTCTTCCACGTCCACCCGTCCCTCAGGCGATGGGGGCCCCTCCCCTGTCACCTCCGGGAGGGTAACACAGGTACCGACCGTCGATACTTCCCGTTCTACTTCTTCACTCCATCTACCACTCGTCACTGCTTCCTCCTCTACCAACTCAGGCATCAACTCACATGGTCTCTGCTCCACTGCCAACGTACCAGGAGCCCTGGTAGGCTGCCTTCTAGGACACTGTGCTGCCATATGTTCATATGAGCTACATAGTCGACAGGTCTTTCTCTGGCCGGCATAGTGTACAAAGACTTGCGTCCTGGACTCCGCCAGCATGACATAGGACGGTATAGGCCTAGCCAACGTCATTTTTAGGGTATAAGAGCCCTCAGGTCTTCCCTTATATGGCTCCTCTGTCCATACTCCCATCGTTGCCGAATGGACTTTTCCGTAGTTATGGAATACCTCCTGTATACTATACGCCGTCGCCTCGAAAGGGACATTTCTCACCTTCACCCACGTATAGTACCTGGATACATCATGCAGAACAACCTCCACTGCCGAGTTCACTGTCACCTTCCTCTCCTGATACTCTTCAACAAGTCTGTCGTAGACGCCGGTATGATTCAGTTTCAGGAATACTCTGGTCATCCCATTTAAGGCAACACCATAAACTTCCTCGTTGGGGACACCATAGGCGTCCCTGATGATAGCAGGCAGCAATGTATGCATCGTTGTTCCAGTAAGTGTGCCACGTATCAGCTGTATACAAACAGTGTTAATTCGCTGTCCCACTCGGTACGCCATTTTGTCTTCTAGTTGCTAAAGGTCACCACCAGAGGGCAGGTGTAGCTACTAGGCGTGCGTCCTCTCTCCCCGGAGGTCGAGAGACGAATGTCAATGGATAATTGGACAAGGATACTGACTACTTGTTACGAAAACCCAGTAACAGGCTGGATGCTAGAAGGGCAGTCCTTTCTAGTATTCACTGGAGATCTCTAAGCTTTTAGAATCGCGTCTTTTGTAACAAAAGACAAGATAAAACCAATATTACAAACTAGTAATACCACAGGAGATAGCAAACAAGGGGGCTCCACTAGTAAAAGTGAGGATATATTACCAGAAACAACTGGTGAGAGCTCCATTGTTATTACTAGTGAGGATAGGAATGAGACAGGAAAACATGCACCAACAGGGAATACAGTCACAAAAACCCAAGGCAAACGGAAACCAATGCACTTGGTATCTGCAGGCATGGGAAATCTGGAAAAACAGATGGGACGTGCAACTTTGACCACCCTAGAAAATGCCGAGCCCATATGACAACAGGAAAATGCAAACTCCCTTCCTGCAAGCTTTTTCACCCTGAAATGTGTCCCTCTTCAGTACAGGAAAGACTGTGCTATAACTTAAATTGCCAGGCACACGATCTAAAGGGAACAAAAAGATACAAAACATCCAGGCGATGGGAAAACCTGGGTAGCTACAGTCACTCAAGCGGGAAAGGGTTTTTTTAGTGAAAGGAAGAAAAAAAACTGGCAGGAAATGGCAAAAATCGCACGCCAAATCCAGTCATTTATGGAGTGGAACCACAGCCGATGGCCTCCACTCCAAACCAACAGATACAGATACTAGTGCCGGAAAAAAAAGTTCCCCAGTACCACCAATACCACCAGTCCGATGACATTCTTCTTTGCAAATATACAGGGTCTAAAGCCAGTAACGAACAACAAAATACCTTTCATCCGTGGACTGCTTGCAGAGGCAAATACAATTTTCGCGGCTTTCACAGAGACCCACATGAAGGATCACTTGGACAACGAGATATGGATCCTAGGTTACAACCTATACACATGCGACAGAGTGAACAGGCAAAAGGGAAGGGTTGGCCTGTATATCGCAGAGTCACTTATTTGCACAGAACTGCTTAATGCCTCAAATGATGTAGTGGAAGTTTTAGCAGTAAAGACCGAGAACCAAAACCTAGTCATTGTGGTAGTCTACAAGCCTCCGGATGCAACGTCCCAGAAATTCCAGGAACAGCTGTTGAAAAATGACCACTGTCTGGAAAAACTTCCAGCTCCTGCCCCCAACATCTTTCTCCTGGGGGATTTCAACTTGAGGCACCTAAAATGGAGGAATATAGCAAATAATGTTGTTGTAGTGATAACACCAGAAGGCAGCTCTGACGAGAACTCACACACACGAGCTATTAAATCTCTGCACAAAATTCAACTTAAACCAGCAAATAATAGAGCCTACTAGACTGGAGAATACACTAGACCTCATCTTCACTAACAGTTATGATCTGATACGAAATGTCAAAAACAATATACTCAGATCACAACATAATCGAGGTTCAGACATGTATGCGCGGAGCTCCAGATCGACAAAATAAGATCAGTCACGAGGGAGCCTTCACCAAATTCAACTTCGATAACAAGAACATAAATTGGGACCAAGTAAACCAAGTCCTAAACGAAATAAGTTGGGAAGATAGACTAAGCAACACAGACCCCATCTTATGCCTAGAATAGATTAACTTGGTGGCACTCGATTATGCTCAAGGCTTATTCTTTTAAGAAAAAGGAGTAGATGTAAAATAGAAAGAAACAGGCGCTCCCTTTACAGGCGACGGGAAATAATAACAGAGCGGCTAAAAGAGGCCAATATATCTGAAATGCGCAGGGAGACACTGGTTAGAGAAATACCAAACATCGAACTTAAGCTAAAGGAAAATTATAGGAGTCAGGAATCGCGGGAAGAACTAAAAGCCATAAATGAAATCGGAAGAAACCCAAAGTATTTATTTTCTTATGCCAAATCAAAGTTGAGAACAACATCCAGTCTTGGGCCTCTACTTAAAGAAGATGGGTCCTACACAGATAACAGCAAGGAAATGAGTGAGCTACTCAAGTCCCAGTATGACTCAGTTTTTAGCAAGCCGCTAACCAGACTGAGAGTCGAAGATCTAAATGAATTTCTTATGAGAGAGCCACAGAATTTCGTATACACAAGCCTATGTGATGTTATCCTGACGCCAAATGACTTCGAACAGGCGATAAATGACATTCCCATGCACTCTGCCCCAGGGCCAGACTCATGGCCAGACTCATGGAACTCCGTGTTCATCAAGAACTGCAAGAAGCCCCTATCACGTTCTTTTACCATCCTATGGAGAGGGAGCATGGACACGGGGGTCGTCCCACAGTTACTAAAAACAACAGACATAGCCCCACTCCACAAAGGGGGCAGTAAAGCAATAGCAAAGAACTACAAACCGATAGCACTAACATCCCATATCATAAAAATCTTTGAAAGGGTCCTAAGAAGCAAGATCGCCACCCATCTAGATACCCATCAGTTACACAACCCAGGGCAACATGGGTTTAGAGCAGGTCGCTCCTCTCTGTTCCAACTACTGGATCACTACGGCAAGGTCCTAGATTCACTAGAAGTCAAAAAGAATGCAGATGTAATATATACAGACTTTGCAAAAGCCTTCGACGAGTGTGACCATGGTGTAATAGCGCACAAAATGAGTGCTAAAGGAATAACAGGAAAAGTTGGTAGATGGATCTATAATTTCCTCACAAACAGAACACAAAGAGTAGTAGCCAACAGAGTAAAGTCTGAGGCAGCTACGGTGAAAAGCTCTGTTCCACAAGGCACAGTTCCACAAGGCACATCTTGTTTCTCATCCTCATATCTGACATAGACAAGGATGTCAGCCACAGCACCGTGTCTTCCTTTGCAGATGACACCCGAATCTGCATGACAGTGTCTTCCATTGCAAACACTGCAAGGCTCCAGGCAGACATCAACCAAATCTTTCAATGGGCTGCAGAAAACAATACGAAGTTCAACGATGAGAAATTTCAATTACTCAGATATGGTAAACATGAGGAAATTAAAACTTCATCAGAGTACAAAACAAATTCCGGCCAAAAAATAGAGCGAAAAACCAACGTCAAAGACCTGGGAGTGATCATGTGGGAGGATCTCATCTTCAAGGAACATAACATTGTATCAGTCGCATCTGCTAGAAAAATGACAGGATGGATAATGAGAACCTTCAAAACTAGGGATGCCAAGCTCATGATGACACTCTTCAGGTAATTTGTTCTATCTAGGCTGTAATAGTGCTGCACACTAACAGCACCTTTCAAGGCAGGTAAAATTGCTGATCTAGAAAATGTACAGAGAACCTTCACGGTGCGCATAACGGAGATAAAACACCTCAGTTACTGGGAGCGCTTGAAGTTCCTGAACCTGTACTCCCTGGAACGCAGGCGGGAGAGATACATGATTATATACACCTGGAAAATCCTAGAGGGACTAGTACCGAACTTGCACACGAAAATCACTCACAACGAAAGCAAAAGACTCGGCAGACGATGCAACATCCCCCCAATGAAAAGCAGGGGTGTCACTAACACGTTAAGAGACAATACAGTGTCACGGGCCCGAGACTGTTCAACTGCCTCCCAGCATACGTAAGGGGGATTACCACTAGACCCCTGGCTGTCTTCAAGAGGAAGCTGGACAGACATATAAAGTTAGTACCTGACCAGCCGGACTGTGGATCGTACGTCGATATGTGTGCGGCCAGAGGTAACAGCCCGGTTAATCAGGCTCTGGTCCACTGCGACGCCTGGTCAGAAACCTCCCCTATGAGGATAGACTGAGGGCCCTGAAACTGCACTCTCTAGAAAGACGTAGAATTAGGGGGGATATGATTGAGGTGTATAAATGGAAGACAGGAATAAATAAAGGGGATGTAAATAGTGTGCTGAAAATATCTAGCCTAGACAGGACTCGCAGCAATGGTTTTAAGTTGGAAAAATTCAGATTCAGGAAGGATATAGGAAAGTACTGGTTTGGTAATAGAGTTGTGGATGAGTGGAACAAACTCCCAAATACCGTTATAGAGGCCAGAACGTTGTGTAGCTTTAAAAATAGGTTGGATAAATACATGAGTAGATGTGGGTGGGTGTGAGTTAGACCTGATAGCTTGTGCTACCAGGTCGGTTGCCGTGTTCCTCCCTTAAGTCAATGTGACCTGACCTGACTAGGTTGGGTGCATTGGCTTAAGCCGGTAGGAGACTTGGACCTGCCTCGCATGGGCCAGTAGGCCTTCTGCAGTGTTCCTTCGTTCTTATGTTCTTATGTTCTTATGTCATGGACCGGGCCGCGGGGGCTTTCACCCTCAGAACACCCTCCAGGTATACTCTAGGTATTCCCTACATAACGAAGAAAATGGAGGTGTATCCCATATCAGTGATATACAATACCTACAAGGTGAAGAATTAGACACATGTGCAGCATCTGGGTATCTTTACTTGAAGACGTTTCGCCATCCAGTGGCTTTATCAATACAATACAAAGACGTACTCTGAAGGCTGTATAAATGGATTTAGAAGACAGCTACGGCATGAAGAAACGTCTACAAGATGTTGAGAAGTTGCATATGTGACTAATAATTCACTCTGAATGTTCATTCGCTCACTGTTAGCATTCAAGACGGATATGAAGTTTCGGTGAACGATTCGACAGCTCAGCATGGTCATGCAGCTCTGCCACTGACTACCTTCTGGTCACAGATGAGACAGTCATACGCTCTCTTTACCAATATGATTATACCTAAACTTAACCTTTTTCCAACAACGTATTTATACAAAAATAGTTTCTGCGTTTTGTACATTGTTTTCAACAAATTTCGTGCTGGTTTCTCTGCGGAGAATGATTTCAGGGCGGCTTTGACAAGACCAACGGCCTATGTTGATGACCAGCAGCCTGTGTTGATGACTACCGCCCTGTGTTGATGACTACCGGTCTGTGTTGATGACCAGCAGCCTGTGTTGATGACTACCGGCCTGTGTTAATAACCAGCGGTCTGTGTAGATGGCTACCGGCCTGTGTTGATGACTACCGGCCTGTGTTGATGACCAGCGGCCTGTGCTCATAACCAGCGGTCTGTGTTGATGACTACCGCCCTGTGTTGATGACTACCGCCCTGTGTTGATGACTACCGGCCTGTGTTAATAACCAGCGGCCTGTGTTGATGACTACCGGCCTGTGTTGATGACCAGCGGCCTGTGTTGATGACCAGCAACCTGTGTTGATGACTAGCGGCATGTGTTGATGACTAGAGGCCTGTGTTGATGACAACTATGTCTAGCAGCCTGTGTTGATGACTAGCCTGTGTTGATTACCAACCTGTGTTAATGACTGATGACTATGACGGACCTGTGTTGATGACTACCTGCCTGTGTTTATGACTAGCGGCCTGTGTTGATGACTAGCGGCTTGTGTTGATAACTAGCGGCCTGTGTTGATGACTAGCGGCTTGTGTTGATGACTGTGTTGATGACTACTAGCGGCCCTGTATTGATGACCAGCGGCCTGTGTTGATGACTAGTGGCCTGTGTTGATGACTAGCGGCCTGTGTTCATGATTATCGGCCTATGTTGATGACTAGCGGGCTGTGTTGATGACTACCGGCCTGTGTTGATGACTAGCGGCCTGTGTTGATGACTAGCGGCCTGTGTTGATGACTAGCGGCCTGTGTTGATGACTAGCGGCCTGTGTTGATGACTAGCGGCCTGTGTTGATGACTAGCGGCCTGTGTTGATGACTAGCGGCCTGTGTTGATGTCTAGCGGCCTGTGTTGATGTCTAGCGGCCTGTGTTGATGTCTAGCGGCCTGTGTTGATTATCAGCTGTCTGTGTTAATGACTAGCGGCCTCTGTTGATTACCAGCGCTCTGTGATGATGACTAGCGGCCTGTGTTGATGTCTAGCGGCCTGTGTTGATTATCAGCTGTCTGTGTTAATGGCTAGCGGCCTGTGTTGATTACTAGCGGTCTGTGTTGATGACTAGCGGCCTGTGTTGATTACCAGCGTTCTGTGTTGATGACTAGCGGCCTGTGTTGATGATTAGTGGTCTGTGTTGATGACCAGCGCCTTGTGTTGATGACTAGCGGCCTGTGTTGATATGTAGTGGCCTGTGATGACTAGCGGCCTGTGTTGATGTCGAGCGGCCTGTGTTGATTACCAGCGGCCTGTGTTGATGTCGAGCGGCCTGTGTTGATTACCAGCGGCCTGTGTTGATGTGTAGCGGCCTGTGTTGATTACCTGCAGTCTGTGTTAATGACTAGCGGACTGTGTTGATAACTAGCTCCCTGTGTTGATGACTAGTGACCTGTGTTGATGACTAGCGGCCTGTATTGATGACTAGCGGCCTGTGTTGATAACTACCGGCCTGTGTTGATGACTAGCGGCATGTGTTGATAACTACCGGCCTGTGTTGATGACTAGTGACCTGTGTTGATGACTAGCGGCATGTGTTGATGACTAGCTGCCTGTGTTGATGACCAGCGGCCTGTGTTGATGACCAGCGGCCTGTGTTGATGACTAGCGGCCTGTGT
The DNA here is from genome assembly GCF_038502225.1 of Cherax quadricarinatus. NCBI lineage: Eukaryota > Metazoa > Arthropoda > Malacostraca > Decapoda > Parastacidae > Cherax > Cherax quadricarinatus. Next base: position 45,007,547 of record NC_091292.1, on the reverse strand, counting down.
TGATGACTAGCGGCCTGTGTTGATGACTAGCGGCCTGTGTTGATGACTAGCGGCCTGTGTTGATGACTAGCGGCCTGTGTTGATGACTAGCGACCTGTGTTGATGACTATTGGCCTGTGTTGATGACTAGCGGCCTGTGTTGATGACCAGCGGTCTGTGTTGATGAAAAGCGGCCTGTGTTGATGTCTAGCGGCCTGTTTTGATGACTAGCGGCATGTGTTGATGACTACCTACCTGTGTTGATGACTAGCTACCTGTGTTGATGACTAGCGGCCTGTGTTGATGACTAGCTACCTGTGTTGATGACTAGCTACCTGCGTTGATGACTAGCGGCCTGTGTTGATGACTAGCGGCATGTGTTGATGACTATCGGCCTGTGTTGAAGATTAGCGGCCTGTGTTCATGACTAGCGGCCTGTGCTCATGACTAGCGACCTGTGTTGATGACTAGCGGCCTGTGATGATGACTAGCGGCCTGTGTTGATGACTACCGGCCTGTGTTGATGACTAGCTGCCTGTGTTGTTGACCAGCAGCCTGTGTTGATGATTACCGGACTGTGTTGATGACTAGCGGCCTGTGTTGATGACTAGCTGCCTGTGTTGATGACTAGCGGCCTGTGTTGATGACTAGCGGCCTGTGTTGATGACCAGCGGCCTGTCTTGTTGACCAGCAGCCTGTGTTGATGACTACCGGCCTGTGTTGATGACTAGCGCCCTGTGTTGATATGTAGCGGCCTGTGATGACTAGCGGCCTGTGTTGATGTCTACCGGCCTGTGTTGATTATCAGCTGTCTGTTTTAATGACTAGCGGCCTGTGTTGATTACCAGCGGACTGTGTTGATGACTAGCGGCCTGTGTTGATGATTAGCGGTCTGTGTTGATGACCAGCGGCCTGTGTTGATGACTAGCGGCCTGTGTTGATATGTAGCGGCCTGTGATGACTAGCGGCCTGTGTTGATGTCGAGCGGCCTGTGTTGATTATCAGCGGCCTGTGTTAATGACTAGCGGACTGTGTTGATAACTAGCTCCCTGTGTTGATGACTAGTGACCTGTGTTGATGACTAGCGGCCTGTATTGATGACTAGCGGCCTGTGTTGATAACTACCGGCCTGTGTTGATGACTAGCGGCATGTGTTGAAAACTACCGGCCTGTGTTGATGACTAGTGAACTGTGTTGATGACTAGCGGAATGTGTTGATGACTAGCTGCCTGTGTTGATGAACAGCGAACTGTGTTGATGACCAGCGGCCTGTGTTGATGACTAGCGGCCTGTGTTGATGACTAGCGGCCTGTGTTGATGACTAGCGGCCCGTGTTGATGACTAGCGGCATGTGTTGATTACTAGCTGCCTGTGTTGATGACTAGCGGCCTGTGTTGATGACTAGCGACCTGTGTTGATGGCTAGTGAACTGTGTTGATGACTAGCGGAATGTGTTGATGACTAGCTGCCTGTGTTGATGACCAGCGGACTGTGTTGATGACCAGCGGCCTGTGTTGATGACCAGCGGTCTGTGTTGATGAAAAGCGGCCTGTGTTGATGTCTAGCGGCCTGTTTTGATGACTAGCGGCATGTGTTGATGACTACCTACCTGTGTTGATGACTAGCTACCTGTGTTGATGACTAGCGGGCTGTGTTGATGACTAGCTACCTGTGTTGATGATTAGCTACCTGCGTTGATGACTAGCGGCCTGTGTTGATGACTAGCTACCTGTGTTGATGACTAGCTATCTGTGTTGATGACTAGCGGCCTGTGTTGATGACTAGTGACCTGTGTTGATGACTAGCTTCCTGTGTTGATGATTAGCGGCCTATGTTGATGACTAGCGGCCTGTGTTGATGATTAGCGGCCTGTGATGATAACCAGCGGCCTGTGATGATAACTAGCGACCTGTGTTGATGACTACCGGCCTGTGTTGATGCCTAGCTACCTGTTTTGATGACCAGCGGCCTGTGTTGATGACTAGGTACCTGTGTTGGTGACTAGCGGCCTGTGTTGATGACTAGCGGCCTGTGATGATGACTAGCGGTCTGTGTTGATGACTAGCGGCCTGTGTTGATGTCTAGCGGCCTGTTTTGATGACTAGCGGCATGTGTTGATGACTACCTACCTGTGTTGATGACTAGCTACCTGTGTTGATGACTAGCGGGCTGTGTTGATGACTAGCTACCTGTGTTGATGATTAGCTACCTGCGTTGATGACTAGCGGCCTGTGTTGATGACTAGCTACCTGTGTTGATGACTAGCTATCTGTGTTGATGACTAGCGGCCTGTGTTGATGACTAGTGACCTGTGTTGATGACTAGCTTCTGTGTTGATGATTAGCGGCCTATGTTGATGACTAGCGGCCTGTGTTGATGATTAGCGGCCTGTGATGATGACCAGCGGCCTGTGATGATAACTAGCGACCTGTGTTGATGACTACCGGCCTGTGTTGATGACTAGCTACCTGTGTTGATGACCAGCGGCCTGTGTTGATGACTAGCTACCTGTGTTGGTGACTAGCGGCCTGTGTTGATGACTAGCGGCCTGTGATGATGACTAGCGGTCTGTGTTGATGACTAGCGGCCTGTGTTGATGTCTAGCGGCCTGTTTTGATGACTAGCGGCATGTGTTGATGACTACCTACCTGTGTTGATGACTAGCTGCCTGTGTTGATGTCCAGCGGCCTGTGTTGATGACTAGCGGCCCGTGTTGATGACTAGCGGCCTGTGTTGATGACTAGCTGCCTGTGTTGATGACTAGATTAGCGGCCTGTGTTGATGAGCTACCTGTGTTAGCGGCCTGTGTTGATGACTACCTACCTGTGTTGATGACTAGCTACCTGTGTTGATGACTAGCGGCCTGTGTTGATGACCTGTGTTGAGCTAGCTAGCGGCATGTGTTGAAAACTACCTGTGTTGATGACTAGCGGCCTACCTGTTGATGACTAGCGGCCTGTGTTGATGACCATGACTATCGGCCTGTGTTGAAGATTAGCGGCCTGTGTTCATGACTAGCGGCCTGTGCTCTTGACTAGCGACCTGTGTTGATGACTAGCGGCCTGTGATGATGACTGAGCCTGTGTTGATGACTAGCGGCCTGTGTGATGACTCTAGTGACCTGTGTTGATGACTAGCGGCCTGTATTGATTAGCGGCCTGTGTTGGCCTGTGTTGATGACTGTGTTGATACCGGCCTGTGTTGATGACCAGCTGCCCGTGTTGATGACTACCGGCCTGTGTTGGTGACCAGTGGCCTGTGATGATGTACTGGCTACCAAAAAGCAGGCACGTCCTTCAGGCACGTCCTTCAGGCACGTCCTACAATGTTGTCATTGTACTTAAAGATCCTGACAGTGACTCACGAAATCGTCATGACACGATTGCAAACAAACCATACCAAGGGTGGGGTTTGAACCCGCGACGGCCTGGAATTTTGTGACTCTCTGATCGCGGGTTCAAACCCTCCCGTTGGTGACAGAAAAAAACAAAGCAGTTTTACTCCTAATTTATGGTATACCAAGTATTTACCAAATACTGAAGAATAAAAAGCTACAAAGCCGTGAGTGGAATACATAAAAGACCCGAACACAGAAGAAAGAAGCTTACAATAACGTCTCGGTAGAACTGAGACCATTTACAGTCACCATAAAATGCGTGGCAATTTTTTAATAGTGCATAACGAGACAACTTGCATGTTAGTATGTCACTGCTTCCCGTGACTTTATGTCTCACTGCCTCATATTCTCCAGCTTCACATGTTAAATTGTAAGTGTTGATGGTCTAAATTATAAAAACATTTGAGATGTTTCATTACAAATCGTATTGCTTGTATTGTTTACCTGCCTGTATCATCCTGCTCTGCCTTGTATTGTTTACCTGCCTGTATCATCCTGCTCTGCCTTGTATTGTTTACCTGCCTGTATCATCCTGCTCTGCCTTGTATTGTTTACCTGCCTGAATCATCCTGCTCTGCCTTGTATTGTTTACCTGCCTGAATCATCCTGCTCTGCCTTGTATTGTTTACCTGCCTGAATCATCCTGCTCTGCCTTGTATTGTTTACCTGCCTGAATCATCCTGCTCTGCCTTGTATTGTTTACCTGCCTGTATCATCCTGCTCTGCCTTGTATTGTTTACCTGCCTGAATCATCCTGCTCTGCCTTGTATTGTTTACCTGCCTGTATCATCCTGCTCTGCCTTGTATTGTTTACCTGCCTGAATCATCCTGCTCTGCCTTGTATTGTTTACCTGCCTGTATCATCCTGCTCTGCCTTGTATTGTTTACCTGCCTGAATCATCCTGCTCTGCCTTGTATTGTTTACCTGCCTGTATCATCCTGCTCTGCCTTGTATTGTTTATCTGCCTGTATCATCCTGCTCTGCCTTGTATTGTTTACCTGCCTGAATCATCCTGCTCTGCCTTGTATTGTTTACCTGCCTGTATCATCCTGCTCTGCCTTGTATTGTTTACCTGCCTGTATCATCCTGCTCTGCCTTATATTGTTTACCTGCCTGAATCATCCTGCTCTGCCTTGTATTGTTTACCTGCCTGTATCATCCTGCTCTGCCTTGTATTGTTTACCTGCCTGTATCATCCTGCTCTGCCTTGTATTGTTTACCTGCCTGAATCATCCTGCTATGCCTTGTATTGTTTACCTGCCTGTATCATCCTGCTCTGCCTTGTATTGTTTACCTGCCTGAATCATCCTGCTCTGCCTTGTATTGTTTACCTGCCTGTATCATCCCGCTCTGCCTTGTATTGTTTACCTGCCTGAATCATCCTGCTCTGCATTATATTGTTTACTTGACTGTATCATCCTGCACTGCCTTTTATTGTTTACCTACCTGCATCATCCTGCTCTGCCTTGTATTGTTTACCTGCCAGTATCATCCTGTTCTGCCTTCTATTGTTTACCTGCCTGTATCATCCTGCTCTGCCTTGTATTGTTTACCTGCCTGTATCATACTGCCCTGCCTTGTATTGTTTACCTGCCTGTATCATCCTATGTCGACATGTACTGTTTACGTGCCTGTATCATCCTCCGTTGCCTTGCATTGTTTACCTGCGTCTATCATTCTGCTCTGCCTTGTATTGTTTACCTGCCTGTATCATCCTGCTCTGCCTTGTGTTGTTTCCCTGCCTGTATCATACTGCCCTGCCTTGTATTGTTTACCTGCCTGTATCATCCTATGTCGACATGTACTGTTTACGTGCCTGTATCATCCTCCGTTGCCTTGCATTGTTTACCTGCGTCTATCATTCTGCTCTGCCTTGTATTGTTTACCTGCCTGTACCATCCTGGTCTGCCTCGTATTGTTTACCTGCCTGTATCATCCTGCTCTGCCTCGTATTGTTTACCTACCTGCATCATCCTCCTCTGCATTGAATGGTTTACCTGCCTGTATCATCCTATGTCGACATGTACTGTTTACGTGCCTGTATCATCCTCCGTTGCCTTGCATTGTTTACCTGCGTCTATCATTCTCCTCTGCCTTGTATTGTTTACCTGCCTGTACCATCCTGGTCTGCCTTGTATTGTTTACCTGACTGTATCATCCTGCTCTGCATTATATTGTTTACTTGACTGTATCATCTTGCACTGCCTTTTATTGTTTACCTAACTGTATCATCCTGCTCTGCTTTGTATTGTTTACCTGCCAGTATCATCCTGTTCTGCCTTCTATTGTTTACCTGCCTGTATCATCCTGCTCTGCCTTGTATTGTTTACCTGCCTATATCATCCTGCCCTGCCTTGTATTGTTTACCTGTCTATATCATCCTACTCTGCCTTACATTGTTTACCTGCCTGTATCATCCTGTTCTGCCTAGTATTGTTTACCTGCCTGTAGCATCCCGCTCTGCCTTGTATTGTTTACCTGCCTGTACCGTCCTGCTCTGCCTTGTGTTGTTTCCCCTGCCTGTATCATACTGCCCTGCCTTGTATTGTTTACCTGCCTGTATCGTCTTGCCCTGCCTTGTATTGTTTACTTTCCTGTATCATCTTGCCCTGCCTTGTATTGTTTACCTGCCTGTACCATACTGCTCTGCCTCGTATTGTTTACCTACCTCTATCATCCTGCTCTGCCTCGCATTGTTTACCTACCTGCATCATCCTGTTCTGCCTTGTTTTGCTTACCTGCCTGTATCACGCTGCTCTGCCTCGCATTGTTTACCTGCCTGCCTCGTATTGTTTACCTGCCTGTATCATTCTCCGTTGCCTTGTATTGTTTACCTGCCTGTATCATCGTCTGTCGACACGTACTGTTTACGTGCCTGTATCATCCTCCGTTGCCTTGTATTGTTTAGCTGCCTGTATCATCCTACCCTGCCTTGTATTGTTTACCTGCCTGTATCATTCTGCTCTGCCTTGTATTGTTTACCTGCCTGTATCATCCTGCCCTGCCTTGTACTGCTTACCTGCCTGTATCATACTGCCCTGCCTTGTATTGTTTACCTGCCTGTACCATCCTGGTCTGCCTCGTATTGTTTACCTGCCTCTATCATCCTCCTCTGCCTCGTATTGTTTACTTACCTGCATCATCCTCCTATGCCTTGAATGGTTTACCTGCCTGTATCATCCTGCTCTGCCTTGTATTGTTTACCTACCTGCATCATCCTGCTCTGCCTTGAATGGTTTACCTGACTGTATCATCCTGTTCTGCCTGGTATTGTTTACCTACCTGCATCATCCTGCTCTGCCTTGTTTTGCTTACCTGCCTGTATCAACCTGCTCTGCCTCGCATTGTTTACCTGCCTGTATCATCCTCCGTTGCCTTGTATTATTTACCTGCCTGTATCATCTTCCGATGACACGTACTGTTTACCTGCCTGTATCATCCTCTGTTGCTTTATATTGTTTATCTGCCTGTATCATCCTCCGTTGCGCTGTATTGTTTACCTGCCTGTATCATCCTCCGTTGCTTTGTATTGTTTACCTGCCTGTATCATCCTGCCATGTCTTGTATTGTTTACCTGCCTGTACCATCCTGTTCTGCCTCGTATTGTTTACCTGCCTGTATCATCCTGCTCTACCCCGTATTGTTTACCTGCCTGTATCATCCTGCTCTGCCTCGTATTGTTTACCTACCTGCATCATCCTGCGCTTCCATGCATTGTTAACCTGCCTGTATCAACCTGCTCTGCCTCGCATTGTTTATCTGCCTGTATCCTTCTGCTCTTCCTCGTATTGTTTACCTGCCTGTATCATCCTCCGTTGCTTTATATTGTTTACTTGCCTGTATCATCCTGCCATGTCTTGTATTGTTTACCTGCCTGTATCATCCTCCGTTGCGCTGTATTGTTTACCTGCCTGTATCATCCTCCGTTGCTTTGTATTGTTTACTTGCCTGTATCATCCTGCCATGTCTTGTATTGTTTACCTGCCTGTACCATCCTGTTCTGCCTCGTATTGTTTACCTGCCTGTATCATCCTGCTCTACCCCGTATTGTTTACCTGCCTGCATCATCCTGCTCTGCTTCGTATTGTTTACCTGCCTGTATCATCCTCCATTGCTGAGGTCAGTGGTCACTTGCGGTCATACCTGCCTAAGCTCTTGGGAGTTAGCGTGGGCTGTTAGCAAGCACTATGGCTTGTTGTAGTGTTTTAAAATCTCAGGTTCAAGTGTTGAAGAAGGAGATTCTACTTCTTCAGGAGGAAAATAGGAGACTGAAGCTTCGCATAGATGAGTTTGGGAGCGAGTGTGAGAAGGATTTAGCTGGAAAGGTAGGAATGGTCACCAGCAGTGAGAGTGGCAGCCGCTTTAAGTGGCAAGTGGTTCACAGTTCAGGAAGAAGGAAAATGAGGAGAGTTAATAGAGAAGATGGGAAGGTAGGAAATCGATTCTCTGTTCTCCAAGACGAGTGTACTTCAGTGATTAGTGAGGTTGAAGGTACCACTGATTCCCCTGCTAATCAATGTAAGAATATTTTAATAGTAGGCGATTCTCAAGTAAGATATATGGACCGTGCATTTTGTAACAGAGACAGAAAGGTCAGACAGAGAGTGTGCCTTCCTGGAGCTGGTGTTGGTGACATAGTAGCAGGTTGGATAATATTATGGCAGGTAATGGGAATAAGCCCATTATCTGTCTTAGTGCTGGGAGTAATGACATTGGGAAGGGCAGGAGAGAGGAGCTGCTGGATAAGTACAGGTTAGCCATAGAAGTAGTTAGGTCTAAGGGAGGGATCCCAGTCATATGTAGCATCTTGCCTAGAAAGGGAGTGGGCAATGAATGGATGTCTAGGGCAATTGGTATAAATTGCTGGCTAGACAGGTACTGCAAGGAACTTGCAATCCCATACATAGATAACTGGGACCTATTCTTTGGCAAACGTGATATGTATGCAAGGGATGGGGTTCATTTCTCTGGGGATGGAGTGGCTGCATTAGCCAATTCAATTGAGAGGGTAACTGATGACTTGTCTAGGAATTTAAACTGATAGATTATAGAATTATGGGTGTTTGTGGGAAACAATCAGGCTGCAGCATTAGGGTTAAAAACAGCAGTTATTACCGGGATACCTCAGTGTTATATCTTCGAAATTGGTCATCCTGTATTATTTAACTATTGTAAGAGAATATGTTCATCACTTAATATTATAGCGCGAAAGTCCCCGTTTATAGCTAAAATAGAGACTTTCGGCGTTATATTATTATCTGTTAATATATGTAAAATACCATGGTATTATCACTATTTTGTTATTATCACTATTTTGTTATTATCACTATTTCGTTATTATCACTATTTTGTTATTATTATCACTATTATTTTATTATTATTGTTAGGTAGGATTTCTTGTGTATATAGAGTTTAAGTCTCGGAACTATCCGGTGAATTGTTCAATTGTTTATGTCCGGCTGACTGACGTTTGGGTCAGGTGATCCAACCTGACGACGGGTCAACAGGCTGGCAAGTAGTCAGTCTGTTCCCTGCTCTAGCCCTGACAACTGATCGTATATTGGCTCTTACGGTGTACAGTTGAATGGTTTTGAGAATTGGACTCTAGAGCTGACTCACTTTGTTCCTCATTACTCTGAAAGGTTCTTTTGATATTTATATTCTTGGTCAGTTCAGTAATCCATAGAGATACTTTACGGCCAGATTCAAAGGTCTTGTTAAATCTTGTACCTTTTGTATTTTGAGTCTACAGTCTTGTTAAGACAAAGACGTAAATGTTAATGAAGACTTAATTACAGGAAGAATAATTAAACTTCGTTATTAATGTGACATTTCCATGATTTTGGACTAAATGTATATGGTAAATTTATTGTACAAAGTATTAAGTTACATTAACTACAAAGAGAAGATAAAGTATTGTATTTAAATACTTTAATGAATTTGAATATTATTCTATGGAGTTTCCCAGTTGAAATTATTTCCCCTAGACTCTAAAATACCTATAACTCGGATCCAAAAATCTTGTTGCATAAGAAATAAATGGTAACAGGCCACATTCTGAAGTTCTTTAAAAAATTTCTTATTTGCAACACTCAGGAATATGTTTAAAAGACAATATTCAAAATAAAGTTGCTAGTAATGGCAAATCAATTGATCAACAAACAGAGACATTAGAGGGCAACGAGTGACCAGCTCCCTTAAAGTTTACTATACAAATAGTAGGAGTCTAAGAAATAAGATAGATGAGCTAAGATTACTTGCAAGTGTAGGTAATATAGATATTATTGGTATAACAGAGACCTGGTTCAACCTGAAAGATAGAGAAATGCCTTCTGAATGCAACATACAGGGTTATAAACTATTCCACACTGATGGGGTCAACAGGAAGGGTGGTGGGGTGGCGATGTATGTCAGAGAAAATTTAAAATGTTGTCTTAGACATGATATAAGATTAGAAACATCGAACACATAATCCGTTTGGCTACAGTTTCTCGACGGATGTGACAAATTAATTTTGGGTGTGATTTATAGGCCCTCAAACCTTGATAGGGAGTGCAATAAGCTGTTATGGGACGAAATTCATAAGGTATCTAGATATAAAAATGTTGTGATAATGGGAGATATTAACTTTAGACAAATTGATTGGAACAATATGACAGGAAATCTTGAGTATAGTGACTTTCTTGATACGGTTCAGGATTGCTTTTTAAAACAGGTTGTGACAGAACCAACTAGAGGAAACAATCTGCTTGAATTGGTTCTTGCCAACAAAGATTCACTAATTAATAATATTGAGGTTAATGATGAGCTTGGGGAAAGTGATCACAAATCACTTAGTTTTAATATATCATGGAATTAACCAGATAACTGCAATCAAATCTGTGTCCCAGATTTTCGCTTGGCCGACTTCATGGGACTGAAAAATTACCTGGGTGGGCTAAATTGGGATGTCCTGACTATGGGTCAGGTAAGTGATCTTTGTTGCCTATATGGCGTTTTTCAGAGCATAGTTCTAGCTGTCCAGACAACTTTTGTTCCGAGTATGGAAATTAGATCTAACAAAAAATGATCCCAAATGGATGAACAATAGATTAAAGCATCTCTTTGGTCAAAAGAGAGGCATATATAGGCGTATTAAAAGAGGGGATGGGCAGTTAAGAAATCAATATTCAATTAAAGAAAGAAATAAAGAAAGGAATAAGAAAAGCAAAAAGGGATTATGAGGCTAAGGTCGCAAGGGATTCAAAGACTAACCCAAAAGGGTTCTTTCAGGTATACAGAAGTAAGATTAGGGACAAGACTGGCCCACTTAAGAGTAACTCTGGTCAGATCACTGACAGTGATAAGGATATGTGTGAAATTCTCAATACCTACTTCCTTTCAGTTTCCCCCAGGAAAATACTAGCAATATTCCTGAAATAATAGATTATGTAGAACAGGATGATAATAAACTATGCACGATTGTGTTAACTAGTGACATGGTCCTCAGACAAATAGAGAAACTAAAACCTAACAAATCCCCAGGCCCTGATGAACTGTTTGCAAGGGTGTTAAAGGAATGTAAAGAGGAACTTAGCATACCTTTGGTTAATCTTTTTAACATATCACTACAAACTGGCATAGTGCCTGATAAGTGGAAAATGGCAAATGTAATACCTATTTACAAGGCAGGTGACAGGTCCTTGGCTTCGAACTATAGACCAATAAGCCTTACCTCCATAGTGGGAAAATTTATGGAAACCATAATTGCCGAAGCAATTCGTAGCCATTTTGACAGGCACAGATTGATTAATGGATCTCAACACGGTTTTACAAAGGGGCGTACCTGTCTTACGAATTTACTAATTTTTTTCACTAAAGTGTTTGAGAAGGTAGATCATGGTAATGAATATGATATTGTGTATATGGACTTCTGTAAGGCTTTCGATAGAGTTCCACACCAGAAGCTATTGAGGAAACTTAAGGCACACGGAATAGGAGGAGGAATTTTTTCCTAGGTAGAGGCATGGGTGACAAATGGAAAGCAGAGAGTTTGCATAAATGGGGAGAAATCAGAATAGGGGCACGTCACAAGCGGTGTTCCTTAGGGGTCAGTGTTGGGCCCGTTGTTGTTCACAATTTACATAAACGACATAGATGAGGGAATAAATAGCGACATAAGCAAATTTGCTGATGACACCAAAATAGGCCGTCCAATTCATTCTAATGAGGACACTTGAGCACTCCAGGATGATTTGAATAGACTGATGCAATGGCCGGAGAAGTGGCAGATGCAGTTTAATACTGACAAATGCAAAGTTCTAAATGTTGGACAGTTAAATAGCCATGACACATATAAACTAAATAATGTAGATCTTAATACTACTGATTGCAAAAAGGATTTAGGAGTTCTGGTTAGCAGTAATCTAAAACCAAAACAACAGTGCATTAGTGTTCGCAATAAAGCTAACAGAATTCTTGGCTTCATATCTAGAAGTATAAATAATAGAAGTCCTCAGGTTGTTCTTCAACTCTGTATATCCTTGGTTAGGCCTCATTTAGACTATGCTGCTCAGTTCTGGTCACCGTATTAAAGAATGGATATAAATGCTCTGGAAAACGTACAGAGCAGGATGACAAAGATGATCCTATGTATCAAAAATCTTCCCTATGAGGATAGACTGAGGGCCCTGAATGTATACTCTCTCGAAAGGCGTAGAATTAGGGGGGATATGATCGAGATGTATAAATGGAAAACAAGAATAAATAAAGGGGATGTAAATAGTGTGCTGAAAATTTCCAGCCTAGACAGGACTCACAGCAATGATTTCAAGTTGGAAAAATTCAGATTCAGGAAGGATGTAGGAAAGCACTGGTTTGGTAATAGAGTTGTGGATGAGTGGAACAAACTCCCGAGTACAGTTATTCAGGCTGAAACGTTGTGTAGTTTTAAAAATGGGTTAAATAAATACATGAGTGGGTGTGAGTTGGACCTGACTAGCTTGTGCTGCTGGGTCTGGTGCAGTGCTCCATCCTTGAGTGGAGGTGACCAGACTGGGTGGGTCATTGGACTAATCGGGGGGGGTCATTGGTCTAATCCGGGGGGGGACATGGACCTGCTCCGCATGGGTCAGTAGGCCTGTTGCAGTGTTCCTTCTTTCTTATGTTCTTATGTTCTTATCATCCTGCCCTGCCTTGTACTGTTTACCTGCCTGTATAATCCTGCCCTGTCTTGTATTGTTTATCTGCCTGTATCATCCTGCCCTGCCATGTATTCTTTACCTGTCTGTTTCATCCTGCTCTGCCTTGTATTGTTTACCTGTCTCTATCATCCTGCCATGCATTGTATTGTTTACCTGCCCGTTTCAACCTGCTCTGTCTTGTATTGGTTACCTGCCTGTATCATCATTCCCTGCCTTGTATTGTTTACCTGCCTGCATTATCCTGCCCTGTCTTGTATTGCTTACCTGCCTGTACCATCCTGCTCCACCCCATATTGTTTACCTGCCTGTATCATCTTGCTCTGCCTCGTATTGTTTACCTGCCTGTATCATCCTGCTCTGCCGTGCATTGTTTAACTGCCTGTATTACTCTGCTCTGCCTCGTATTGTTTACCTGCCTGTATCATCCTGCTCTGCCTCGTATTGTTTACCTGCCTGTATCATCCTGCCCTGTCTTGTATTGTTTATCTACCTGTATCATCCTGCCCTGCCTTGTATTGTTTATCTTCCTGTATCATCCTGCCATGCCTATTATTGTTTACCTGTCTGTACCATCCAGCCCTGTCTTGTATTGTTTACCTATCTGTATCATCCTCCCCTGCCTTGTATTGTTTACCTGTCTGTACCATCCAGTCCTGTCTTTTATTGTTTACCTTCCTGCATCATCCTCCCCTGCCTTGTATTCTTTACCTGTCAGTACCTTCCAGCCCAGTCTTGTATTGTTTACCAGTCTGTATCATCCTTCCTCGCCCTGTACTGTTTACCTGCCTGTACCATCCTGCTCTGCCTTGTATCATTTACCTGCTTGTACCATCCTGCTCTGCCTGGTATCATTTACCCGCCTGTACCATCCTACTCTACCTTGTATCATTTACCTGCCTGTACCATCCTGCTCTGCCTTGTATCATTTACCTGCCTGTACCATCCTGCTCTGCCTTGTATCATTTACCTGTCTGTACCATCCTGCTCTGCCTTGTATCATTTACCTGCCTGTACCATCCTGCTCTGCCTTGTATCATTTACCTGCCTGTACCATCCTGCTCTGCCTTGTATCATTTACCTGCTTGTACCATCCTGCTCTGCCTTGCATTATTTACCTGTCTGTACCATCCTGCTCTGCCTTGTATCATTTACCTGTCTGTACCATCCTGCACTGCCTTGTATCATTTACCTGCTTGTACCATCCTGCTCTGCCTTGTATTATTTACCTGTCTGTACCATCCTGCTCTGCCTTGTATTATTTACCTGTCTGTACCATCCTGCTCTGCCTTGTATCATTTACCTGTCTGTACCATCCTGCTCTGCCTTGTATTATTTACCTGTCTGTACCATCCTGCTCTGCCTTCTATCATTTACCTGCCTGTACCATCCTGCACTGCCTTGTATCATTTACCTGCCTGTACCATCCTGCACTGCCTTGTATCATTTACCTGTCTGTACCATCCTGCACTGACTTGTATCATTTACCTGTCTGTACCATCCTGCACTGCCTTGTATCATTAACCTGTCTGTACCATCCTGTACTGCCTTGTAACATTTACCTGTCTGTACCATCCTGCACTGCCTTGTAACATTTACCTGTCTGTACCATCCTGCACTGACTTGTATCATTTACCTGTCTGTACCATCCTGCACTGCCTTGTATCATTAACCTGTCTGTACCATCCTGTACTGCCTTGTAACATTTACCTGTCTGCACCACCCTGCACTGCCTTGTAACATTTACCTGTCTGTACCATCCTGCACTGCCTTGTAACATTTACCTGTCTGTACCATCCTGCACTGCCTTGTAACATTTACCTGCCTGTACCATCCTGCACTGCCTTGTAACATTTACCTGCCTGTACCATCCTGCTCTGCCTTGTAACATTTACCTGCCTGTACCATCCTGCTCTGCCTTGTAACATTTACCTGCCTGTACCATCCTGCACTGCCTTGTAACATTTACCTGCCTGTACCATCCTGCACTGCCTTGTAACATTTACCTGCCTGTACCATCCTGCACTGCCTTGTAACATTTACCTGCCTGTACCATCCTGCTCTGCCTTGTAACATTTACCTGCCTGTACCATCCTGCTCTGCCTTGTAACATTTACCTGCCTGTACCATCCTGCTCTGCCTTGTAACATTTACCTGCCTGTACCATCCTGCTCTGCCTTGTAACATTTACCTGCCTGTACCATCCTGCTCTGCCTTGTAACATATACCAGCCTGTATCATCCTGCTCTGCCTTGTATTTCTTGTGTTGTTTACCTGTTCATATCTTACTCTGCTTTACTTTTAGTAATTTCATACAAATAATGTGAATTCCTTTTTTGTTGACTTCATAAGTTGTATTTTTTATATAAACTTGTGATATATAATCCAAAATTAATAAATTATCTCTGCTGGCAGGAAACCATTAAAGTTGAATCACTTCTTGAATCAATAATGGGATGCGTGACAGTATCTTCACTGCCATGATGTATGACAGTGTCTTCACTGTCATGATGCGTGACAGTATCTTCACTGCCTTGATGCATGACAGCGTCTTCACTGTCATGATGCGTGACAGTATCTTCACTGCCCTGATGCATGACAGTGTCTTCACTGTCATGATGCATGACAGTGTCTTCACTGTCATGATGCATGACAGTGTCTTCACTGTCATGATGCATGACAGTGTCTTCACTGTCATGATGCATGACAGTATCTTCACTGCCCTGATGTATGACAGTGTCTTCACTGTCATGATGCGTGACAGTGTCTTCACTGTCATGATGCATGACAGTGTCTTCACTGTCATGATGCATGACAGTATCTTCACTGCCTTGATGCATGACAGTGTCTTCACTGCCATGATGTATGACAGTATCTTCACTGTCATCATGATGCATGACAGTGTCTTCACTGTCATGATGCATGACAGTGTCTTCAGTGTCATGATGCGTGACAGTGTCTTCACTGTCATGATGCATGACAGTGTCTTCACTGTCATGATGCATAACAGTGTCTTCACTGCCCTGATGCATGACAGTATCTTCACTGCCCTGATGTATGACAGTGTCTTCACTGTCATGATGCATGACAGTATCTTCACTGTCATGATGCATGACAGTATCTTCACTGTCATGATGCATGACAGTATCTTCACTGTCATGATGTATGACAGTGTCTTCACTGCCCGATTTGACTCTCTCAGCTTCGGCTGACAAATTTCATTTCCCTATTTGAAACCTGGTAAAAGGGCAACATTTTACTGTGGCAACGTTTCGCAATCCAGAAGCGAAACGTAATGTAACAGGTAAAACATCTTGCGTGACTTTTGTGTTAGATACTTCGTACAAGTATCTTGTAGAATGTGATCTAGGTCATAGTAGCCACGAAATATGGCGAGTCTAATTATGAGAATACAAATACGAGCTATCAGAACTGAGTCATGTGTATCGATGCTCAAAACTTCTGATGAATGAGATTGTAAATGTTTGAAAGTCGTCACAACTAAGGCAGTGAATGACATTTTTCCTTATGATTTGAAAACATTAATCCGTTAATATATACAATTTTTTTCACGTTTGTGTGTGTGTCTCTCTCTCGTTCCTTTCACTCTAGTTTATTGACATTTCTTCTTTGATGTTTTTCTGTCGCTAAATAAGTTACATTTTTCACTGTTTACAATAATATGCACTTGTACTTGTAATTGTACTTGTATCTGACAACTTTCTGGTACGTGTATCTGACAACTTTCTGATACGTGTATCTGACAACTTTCTGGTACGTGTAGCTGACAACTTTCTGATACGTGTATCTGACAACTTTCTGGTACGTGTACCTGACAACTTTCTGATACGTGTATCTGACAACTTTCTGGTACGTGTACCTGACAACTTTCTGATACGTGTATCTGACAACTTTCTGGTACGTGTACCTGACAACTTTTTGATACGTGTATCTGACAACTTTCTGGTACGTGTATCTGACAACTTTCTGGTACGTGTATCTGACAACTTTCTGATACGTGTATCTGACAACTTTCTGGTACGTGTACCTGACAACTTTCTGATACGTGTATCTGACAACTTTCTGGTACGTGTAGCTGACAACTTTCTGGTACGTGTTACTTACAACTTTCTGATACGTGTACCTCACAACTTTCTAGTACGTGTATCTGACAACTTTCTGATACGTGTACCTGACAGCTTTCTGGTACGTGTATCTGACAACTTTCTGCTACGTGTATCTGAAAACTTTCTGGTACGTGTATCTGACAACTTTCTGGTACGTGTACCTGACAACTTTCTGGTACGTGTAGCTGACAACTTTCTGGTAAGTGTATCTGACAACTTCCTGGTACGTGTATCTGACAACTTTCTGGTAAGTGTATCTGACAACTTCCTGGTACGTGTATCTGACAACTTTCTGGTACGTGTACCCGACAACTTCCTAGTACGTGTAACTGACAACTTTCTGGTACGTGCATCTGACAACTTTCTGGTACGTGTATCTGACAACTTTCTGGTACTTGTACCCGACAACTTCCTGGTACGTGTATCTGACAACTTCCTGGTACGTGTAACTTACAACTTTCTGGAACGTGTATCTGACAACTTTCTGGTACGTGTATCTGACAACTTTCTGGTACGTGTATCTGACAACTTCCTGGTACGTGTAACTGACAACTTTCTGGTACGTGTATCTGACAACTTTCTGGTACGTGTAGCTGACAACTTTCTGGTACGTGTATCTGACAACTTTCTGGTACGTGCAACTGACAACTTTCTGGTACGTGCATCTGACAACTTTCTGGTACTTGCATCTGACAACTTTCTGGTGCGTGTATCTGACAACTTTCTGGTACATGTACCCGACAACTTCCTGGTACGTGTATCTGACAACTTCCAGGTACGTGTAACTGACAACTTTCTGGTACGTGTTTCTGACAGCTTTCTGGTACGTGTAACTGACAACTTTCTCGTACGTGTAGCTGACAACTTTCTGGAACGTGTACCTGACAACTTTCTGATACGTGTATCTGACAGCTTTCTGGTACGTGTAACTAACAACTTTCTGGTACGTGTTTCTGACAACTTTCTGATACGTGTATCTGACAATTTCCTGATACGTGTATCTTACAGCTTTCTGGTACGTGTATCTGACAACTTTCTGGTACGTGTAGCTGACAACTTTCTGGTACGTGTATCTGGCAACTTTCTGATACGTGTATCTTACAGCTTTCTTGTTCGTGCATCTGACAACTTTCTGGTACGTGTATCTGACAACTTTCTGATACGTGTATCTTACAGCTTTCGGGTACGTGCATCTGACAACTTTCTGGTACGTGTTGCTGACAACT
Source organism: Cherax quadricarinatus (assembly GCF_038502225.1). Taxonomy (NCBI): domain Eukaryota; kingdom Metazoa; phylum Arthropoda; class Malacostraca; order Decapoda; family Parastacidae; genus Cherax; species Cherax quadricarinatus. Next base: position 44,989,638 of record NC_091292.1, on the reverse strand, counting down.
TTCTGACACGTGTATCTCACAGCTTTCAGGTACGTGTATCTGACAACTTTCTGGTTCGTGTGTCTGACACTGGTAGGTGTATCTGACAACTTTCTGGTACGTGTACCTGACAACTTTCTGGTACGTGTAGCTGACAACTTTCTGGTACGTGTATCTGACAACTTTCTGGTACGTGCATCTTACAACTTTCTTGTAGGTGTGTCTGACATCTTTCTGGTATGTGTAGCTAACAACTTTCTGGTACGTGCCTCTTACAACTTTCTGGTAGGTGTATCTGACAACTTTCTGGTAGGTGTATCTGACAACTTTCTGGTACGTGTAGCTGACAACTTTCTGGTAGGTGTATCTTACAACTTTTTGGTACGTGTACCCGACAACTTCCTGGTACTTGTATCTGACAACTTTCTGGCACGTGAATCTGACAACTTTCTGGTACGTGTAACTTACAACTTTCTTATACATATATCTGACAACTTTCTGGAACGTGTATCTGACAACTTTCTGGTACGTGTATCTGACAACTTTGTGGTACGTGTATCTGACAACTTCCTGGTACGTGTAACTGACAACTTTCTGGTACGTTTATCTGACAACTTTCTGGTACGTGTAGCTGACAACTTTCTGGTACGTGTATCTGACAACTTTCTGGTACGTGCATCTGACAACTTTCTGGTAAGTGCTTCTGACAACTTTCTGATACGTGCATCTGACAACTTTCTGGTACGTGTATCTGACAACTTTCTGGCACGTGTACCCGACAACTTCCTGGTACGTGTATCTGACAACTTCCTGGTACGTGTATCTGGCAACTTTCTGGTACGTGTAGCTGACAACTTTCTGGTACGTGTTTCTGACAACTTTCTGATACGTGTAACTGACAACTTTCTGGTACGTGTATCTGACAACTTCGTGGTACGTGTATCTGACAACTTTCTGGTACGTGTGTCTGACAACTTCCTGGTACGTGTAACTGACAACTTTCTGGTACGTGTATCTGACAACTTTCTGGTACGTGTAGCTGACAACTTTCTGGTACGTGTATCTGACAACTTTCTGGTACGTGCATCTTACAACTTTCTTGTAGGTGTATCTGACATCTTTCTGGTATGTGTAGCTGACAACTTTCTGGTACGTGCATCTTACAACTTTCTGGTAGGTGTATCTGACAACTTTCTGGTACGTGCAGCTGACAACTTTCTGGTACGTGCATCTTACAACTTTCTGGTAGGTGTATCTGACATCTTTCTGGTACATGTAGCTGACAACTTTCTGGTACGTGTAGCTGACAACTTTCTGGAACGTGTTTCTGACAACTTTCTGGTAGGTGTATCTGACAACTTTCTGGTACGTGTAGCTGACAACTTTCTGGTAGGTGTATCTGACAACTTTTTGGTACGTGTACCCGACAACTTCCTGGTACTTGTATCTGACAACTTTCTGGCACGTGAATCTGACAACTTTCTGGTACGTGTAACTTACAACTTTCTGATACGTGTATCTGACAACTTTCTGGTACGTGTATCTGACAACTTTCTGGTACGTGTATCTGACAACTTTCTGGTACGTGTATCTGACAACTTCCTCGTACGTGTACCCGACAACTTCCTGGTACGTGTATCTGACAACTTCCTGGTACGTGTATCTGGCAACTTTCTGGTACGTGTAGCTGACAACTTTCTGGTACGTGTTTCTGACAACTTTCTGATACGTGTAACTGACAACTTTCTGGTACGTGTATCTGACAACTTTCTGGTACGTGTATCTGACAACTTTCTGGTAGGTGTATCTGACAACTTTCTGGTACGTGCAGCTGACAACTTTCTGGGACGTGCATCTTACAACTTTCTGGTAGGTGTATCTGACATCTTTCTGGTATGTGTAGCTGACAACTTTCTGGTACGTGCATCTTACAACTTTCTGGTAGGTGTATCTGACAACTTTCTGGTACGTGCAGCTGACAACTTTCTGGTACGTGCATCTTACAACTTTCTGGTAGGTGTATCTGACATCTTTCTGGTACGTGTAGCTGGCAACTTTCTGGTACGTGTAGCTGACAACTTTCTGGTACGTGTTTCTGACAACTTTCTGGTAGGTGTATCTGAGAACTTTCTGGTACGTGTAGCTGACAACTTTCTGGTAGGTGTATCTGACAACTTTTTGGTACGTGTTCCCGACAACTTCCTGGTACTTGTATCTGACAACTTTCTGGTACGTGTAACTTACAATTTTCTGATACGTGTATCTGACAAATTTCTGGTACGTGTAGCTGACAACTTTCTGGTACGTGTTTCTGACAACTTTCTGGTAGGTGTATCTGAGAACTTTCTCGTATGTGTAGCTGACAACTTTCTGGTAGGTGTATCTGACAACTTTTTGGTACGTGTTCCCGACAACTTCCTGGTACTTGTATCTGACAACTTTCTGGTACGTGTAACTTACAATTTTCTGATACGTGTATCTGACAAATTTCTGGTACGTGTAGCTGACAACTTTCTGGTACTTGTATCTGACAACTTCGTGGTACGTGTATCTGACAACTTTCTGGTACGTGTATCTGACAACTTTCTGGTACGTGTACCCGACAACTTCCTGGTTCGTGTACCTGACAACTTTCAGGTACGTGTATCTGACAACTTTCTGGTACGTGTAGCTGACAACTTTCTGGTACGTGTATCAGACAATTTCCTGGTACGTGTACCCGACAACTTCCTGATTCGTGTACCTGACAACTTTCTGGTACGTGTAACTGACAACTTTCTGGTACGTGCAGCTGACAACTTTCTGGTACGTGTAACTGACAACTTCAGACAGGCGCTGACACCAACCAGGGGCTGACACCAGCCAGGTGCTGATACCAGTCAGGGGTTACACCAGCCAGGCGCTGTTACCACAGTTTGGAAAATAGATCCGAAAACGATATCTAATATGCTTTATACACCGAAATGTTAAAGCCCCAAATGATGAACTTGTAGAGACACGTGAAAGTGAATGAGAGAAGTTAGAAAATTAAGAGCAAAATCTAATTTGGAAAAACTGATTAATACCAGAGATTTAGGAAATGATCTCAGACAACAGTGTGTGAGTAAATGATCTCAAACAAGTGTGTTTGTAAATGATCTCAAACAACAGTGTGTGAGTAAATGTTCAGACAACAGTGTGTGAGTGAATGTTCTCAGACAACAGTTACCTGGAGGTTACCTGGAGGTTATTCCGGGGATCAACGCCCCCGCGGCCCGGTCCATGACCAGGCCTCCCGATGGATCAGGGCCTGATCAACTAGGCTGTTACTGCTGGCCGCACGCAGTCCGACGTACGAGCCACAGCCCGGCTGATCCGGCACTGACTTTAGGTATCTGTCCAGCTCTCTCTTGAAGGCAGCCAGGGGTTTATTGGCAATTCCCCTAATGCTTGATGGGAGGCTGTTGAACAGTTTTGGGCCCCGGACACTTATGGTGTTTTCTCTTAGTGTACCAATGGCGCCCCTACTTTTTATTGGCGGCATTTTGCATCGCCTGCCCAGTCTTTTACTTTCGTAGGGAGTGATTTCTGTGTGCAGATTTGGGACCATTCCTTCCAAGATTTTCCAAGTGTAGATTATGATATATCTCTCCCTCCTGCGTTCCAACGAGTACAAGTCAAGTGCTTCCAAGCGTTCCCAGTAGTTAAGGTGCTTGACAGAACTTATACGTGCAGTAAAGGATATCTGTACACTCTCTAGATCTGCGATTTCACCTGCTTTGTATGGAGATGTTAATGTACAGCAGTATTCCAGCCTAGAGAGAACAAGTGTGTGAGTAAATGATCCCAAACAAGTGTGTGAGTAAATGATCTCAAACAACAATGTGTGAGTACATAATCTCAAACAACAGTGTGTGTGTAAATGATTTCAAGCAACAGCGTGTGAGTAAAACACTCATGAAAGTACCAGGAAAACGAGTCAGTAGTTGCCAGGTTTAGTCTGAATGAAAGGATAACAAAATAACACTGTATTCCGAGCATTACTTAATCAAACCTACCCGAGCCAGACTGACCAAAGCTTAACCTAAGCTCACTCACTCAGAAATCATAACCAATATCTTTATGTTTCAAGCAGTGCCATGGTACTAGGTTTCAGCCGGGAAATTCGCAGCTCTTCAACGCCATTCCAGCCGTGTCAGTATTGCCATCTGTTACTTGCATCACACGGTGTCGGCAACCACCACAACCATAGTGTTATTCCAGCTTCATTCAATCTTTAATTTTTTGCCCGATTTGAAGTTGACCACCATCCTTTCCTGGGTACCACCATCCCTTGCTGGTACCACCATTCCTTGTGAGGTACCACCATCCCTTGCTGGTACCACCATTCCTTGTGAGGTACCACCATTCCTTGCTGGTACCACCATTCCTTGCGAGGTACCACCATCCCTTGCTGGTACCACCATTCCTTGTGAGGTACCACCATCCCTTGCTGTTACCACCATCCCTTGGTGGTACCACCATCCCTTGCGAGGTACCATCATCCCTTGCTGGTACCACCATCTCTTGCTAGTATCATCATCCATTGTTGGCTGGTGCCACCATCCCTTGTTGGGTACCACTATCCCATTCTGGTACTAACATCCCTTGTTGGTACAATCATCGCTGGTACCATTTGCTGGTACCATCATCCTTTACTGCTACCACCATCCTTTGTGGGTATCACCATCCCTTGCTTTGTATAACCATCCCTTGCTGAGTACCACCATCCCTTCTTGGGTACTACCAGTTATCTCCCACAATAATGTACCACCAGCCATCAACTACAACTAAATACCATCAGCCATCAAGCCACACTTGGTACCACAAATTATCAACCCACGCAACGTTCGATCAGGCATCATGCATAGGTAAGCACCACCAGTCATCAACTGTTGCTAGTAACCACTAGGTACGAACCACCGGTTACTAACAGCTCACAACTACAGCTAGGTATTATCAACTTTCCTACATATTCTACTGGAGAACGTGTACCTGCGGAAGGAAACGTTAAATGTTGTGCTTTCCTCTGGGTCTTTCGTTATACTGCTTCCTCAGTCACAATAAATATGTATTTAAGTCAATGAATATACATAATGCAATCTATTATTTGAATCTCATTTTATTTCGAAACCTGATTGTAGAGTATCTTAGATATAATGCTACCTGTCAGGTTATGACTCAAAATAAAATTCACTGGTCAACAACCAAAATGCTTCCGAGACCAGAGTAGCAATTTCCAACTAATTTTAGGTCACTGATAATGAATATCAAGGTTAAAATTGTTTGTTAGCTCTACTTTTCAATATACACCTACGTGTCACAACAGGTTCCAACACGCTTGTGGCAGTGTGTTTCTTACCACACTCACAGTCTGACTGACCTTCATTATTGTTCCAGCAGTCATAGAAGGTGGTTGTGATGTGCAAGTTTATATTTTGAGGTGAAAGGTAGGTGATTTTCTTAGCCAAACAGGGCGGATACACCAAGTACTGCTGCTTTCTGTGTGAATAGGACATCAGGAGAGACTGGCCACCTCGTCAATCATTGGAGCCTGGGATGAAAAATGTTCAACATTCACCTCTCATTGAACCAAACAAAATTTTGCTACCACCACTATACACAAAACTGGGGCTCATGAAAAACTTTGTGAAAGCTCTGGACAAATCCCGTCAGGGATTCAAGTATTTAACATCAAAATTCCCCTCACTGAGCGACGCTAAAATAAGAAAGGAAGTCTTCAGTGGTCCTCAGATTCGACAGCTTCTTAAAGATGGTGACTTTGAATCAGACCTTCATGGGGAGGAGAAAGCTGCTTGAGAAGCATTCAAGTTAGTGGCGAAGGGATTTCTCGGAAACAGAAGGGAAGGCAACTATGAAGAATTGGTGGAAAACCTCATCAAGGCTTACAAGAACATGGGATGTAACTTGTCACTTAAAATCCACTTTTTGGACTCACATTTAGACTTTTTTCCAGCGAACTGTGAGGCAGTTAGTGACGAACATGGTGAAAGGTTTCACCAAGATATTTCAACCATGGAAAAATGGTACCAGGGCAAATGGGGCACAAGAATGCTTGCAGACTGTTCCTGGACGTTAGCAAGAGATGATTCTTCAGCCCGCTATCAGCGACAAGCAAAAATGCAGAGAGTAGGTACGGATTAGAATTTAGAACATACTAACGCATATTGCACATTATAATAAAATAATCAGATATTACGTGTCCCGTATCTTTAAACCTATAACATTAAGCATTTTTCAAGGTGATATTTGGATGCAGGACATAAAAATACATAAGAATTAACTAATCTAATTTAAGAAGTATACAACTTTTCAAAAATTGTTGATCGACTAACATCCAGACACCTGTTTATTTCTTGTTGAACAGGGAAGGGACGTGTAAGAAGACTTGCCCATACGTCTCATTCTGCCTGGAATTCGAAAATGATTTTATCGGTTGTGAATACTGCTTTAAGCGGATTATTTTTTTTAGATTTTGTCGCCGGAGCGGCTGGTTAAATGTGCACTCCATAACCATCCTTTGGACAGAACCACAAATGTATGTGGATACACAAAAAAAAACTAGGAACGAGGCCTTAAAACGGATAATCACTAATCTTCTGGTCACAGTACATTTATTGTGGTGCAGCCACTCCTGGTGGTCCTGCTGGCCCTAAGCTGCTAAGCTGAAAAAAGGGAATGTTATCCTATAAACGTTCAGATGGCAATTTTCACGCTTTACTAATTTGATTAGATCCTGGCACCAGGATAATGGTGCCTCTCCCTCATTAAAGAGAAGCTGCACCCGTCATGCAAGGGATGTACTGCCGGGCTAAGCTTGCAGAATATTTTACGTCTTCTCTGGGCTATAAGTGAGCATACATCTTGGAGGTACTAATTGTTAATTAATAAAAAAGAATGAAAACAGAGACTGAAGTGAGGGACGACAGCAACCAGGTGTGGCAGTCAGGGAAGTAACGACGGTTTCCAGATCACAATAAGCTGAGGCATGAGCCAGCATTATGACCATTAGTTTACACCGTTCTGGCCATTACCATCACTGATACATTACCTTTACTACCAAAGGAAGTTCAGATTGGCACTTATCCCGGTTATAACCTAATATACTCCCTCAGAATTGCAGCTAGGAACACGAAAAATCACTAAAATTCTATTTCAGTCATAATATGTTAATCTTTGAGCACTGCATGCTCTTGGTTGTAAAGTGCTCTTGTTGCAAGGAGATTCAGCTTGCATCCATGTCTCTGGGTGAAGCTTGCTTACTTCTCATTACCTGAGAGGGAGGGCAGGCAATCCAAGAAAGTTGTGCATACGCAAGCGCACTTTTGCGCTTGCGTCTTGAGAAAAGAATCTACTCCAGTTTGTTTACATTGCCATCGCTTGCCTTGCTAACTTTGCTGGCTGATTTATTCACGAACGGGTGCTACAGCCCATCACGCTAGCACGTGTCTTAGTAATTGTCAAGTTTTACCTATAGGATATTCATGTCGCCTTCGGTTTCTAACACACTTTCATTCTTACCATTGCTCCAGCATTAACATAATGCTACCAAGGGACCATTATCCTTTGTGTCTTTTTTCAGAAGCAAATGCAATCCGCCCTCTCTCTCTCTCTCTCACTTTCTTTCTCACTCTCTTTCTCTACAGCCAGTTTCACAGCACTCTCTTCCGACTGTTCGATTTTTGGAGGGACAGAACTGGAGTTGACTGGATATTTCGATATTTCATGGTCGCCGACCAATTCTAAGTCATTATCCTTTATCCAACTGAGGCTGCAGAAGTTGCTGAAGCAGCTGATATGTGCGCCGAGGTTCGAAACTTTTACAAAGACCTTGAGGGATCAAACCCCAAGGCAGACAATTCCAAAGAGACAAAGTAATCAACAAAAAAATCCACCTGCCTTCTCACCAGTGTGTTTTCCTTGCACTGAGTCCATCTAAAAAAAAGGACTTTACTGACTGCTTGACTAGAGCTCGTTTTTGACCCACCTGGGACAATTAAAGAGAGGAATGTCTTCAACACTCATTGTGTCGCTGGAATTGCATGTATAATAATATCTGACACACTGTTCCCAAACATTAAAACCTCTGAAGCTACTATCGTTTGCAGATTACTTATTCCGTGTAAACACAGTGGTACCATATTTTATAGATAAGGTATGCTATAATAAATACTGTGGTGTTAAATAAGAGGGAAGTGATAAGCCTAGCAGGAACCATGATGCAGTACAATCTGTGGAAATACGAGAAAGTGTACAGTTTTGTGGAAATACGATAAAGGTGCTGAGTTGTGAGTGGTTGCAGTATATACAACAGAAAGCCAAATACTCTTCTAGTAAACTTTCTACACCATTCGTTCTACCATAGCTAACAACTGTGATACCATAGTATTCAGTGTGGTGGAGTTAGAAAAAATTCTAGAAAATGTCAGATACAGTGATACATGAAAACCCAAAATCTCAGGCAGTAAAAAAGCCGCCAGCAGACACCAGTACCCTCAATATCCTCGGTACACTTTTACAACAACATACTTTTTCTATAATTTTTATATACCAAACACTGAAAAAAACATATAAATGGAATCATGATAATTGTGTAAACATACAGCAGTTCACCACTAACGATATTACATCAGAAAAATGTTTTTGAGTTTGGCTGGGTGAGAGAAACCTGTGGGAGAAAATTACATTTATTATAAAAGACAGAAACACCAACAGAAAACTTGAAGAAACAAGTAAAGACAAAGATTTACAAGTTCCAGAAATACAAAATAAGAATATTGCTGGAGATGAAAAAAAGTGGATGATGCTTCGGGAAACAGTATTGATACAGTACCAGTAAACCTGGTGGAGGCGCTGGTGTTAGCACAGGCGCTGTAGATAATGGGGAAGCAAAAAAATAAAAATGCATCAGTAGGGCACCCAGCCATAAAAAAATCCTGGCAAATAGAAATGAAATCTATGCAAATTCTGTGTCATGCATATCTGTAGGCAAGCAATATTTGCAAGAACAGGTGAGATGTGCAGTTCTGACCATCTCAAAAAATACCACGACCTCATGAGCAAAATAAAGACAATGCTAAGACACATGCTGTCAGGCACACCACTGAAAGAGGACAAGAATATACAGATCACTCAGAACATGGAAAACAAACCAGGAAAGTTACAACCACTCCAGAGACAGATTTCTTAGTGCCAGGATGAAAAAAAAGCTGGCAAGAAATGACAGGAATACACCACCACCTCGGATCACTACTGGAGTGGAGGCACAGTCAGTGACCACTTCAGAACAACAGATATTAATGCCAGCAAACAAAGCCCCCTACATACCATCAAAAAGACAATATTTATCTTTGCAAATATACAGGGTCTAAAGCCATCAACAAATAACCAAATCTTTCATCAGTGGACTGCTCATGGAGTCACATGCAATACTTGCAGCTTTCACAGAGACCCACATAAAGGATCACTTTGCCAACGAAATATGGATCCCAGGTTATAACTTATTCAGATGCAACAGAATCAACAGGCAACAAGGGGGGAGAGGCTTGGCATGCATGTCAGAGTCGCTCATTTGCTCGGGATTACTAAACACCTGTTCTCTTTGCAAGCGGACACAACCAGATCTTCAAATGGGCCACTCAAAACAATATGAAGTTCAATAAAGAGAAATTTCAATTACTCAGATATGGAAACCTTGAGGAAATTAAGACTGTATCAGGGTATACAACAAATTCTAACCCTACAATAGAGCGAAAAAGTAATGTGAAGGACCTGGGAGTGATAATGTCAGAGGATTTTGCCTTCAAAGACCACAACAATGTAACTACCGCATCTGCTAGGAAAATGATAGGATGGATAATGAGAACCTTCAAAATTAGGGACACCAAGCCCATGATGATTCTCTTCAAATCTCATGTTCTCTCTAGGCTGGAATACTGCTGTACACTAACTGCCCTCTTCAAGGCAGGCGAAATTTCAGACCTGGAGAGTGTACAAAGAACTTTCACGGCACACTTAAGGTAAGGCACATAAATTACTTGGAACGGTTGAAGGTCCTTGATTTGTATTCCCTGGAATACAAGACAGTGAGACAGATACATGATAATATACAGAGAGAGATACATGATAATATACACTTGGAAAATCCTAGAGGGATACGTACCAAACTTGCACACGAAAATCACTCCCTATGAGAGCAAAAGACTCGCCAGGAGATGCAACATTCCCACAATGTAAAGCAGGGGTGACACGAGTATACTGAGAGACAACACATTATGTAAGTGTCTGGGGCCCAAGACTGCTCAACAGTCTCCCAGCATACATAGGGGAGATTACCAGTAGACCCCTCGCTGACTTCAAAAAAGCACCGGACAGGCACCTAAAGTCAGTACCTGACCAGCCGGGCTGTGGTTCGTACGTCTGTTTCCATGCGGCCAGCAGTAACAGCCTGGTTGATCAAACCCTGATCCACCACGAGGCCTGGTCTCAGACCGAGCCTCGGGGGCGTTGACCCCCCGAAAAACTTTCCAGGTATGCTCCAGGTATACCTTACACGATATAGCTGACGTTTTGGCAGTAAAGACTGAGGACGAGAAGCTTGTCATTGTGATCGTATTCATACCTCCTGATGCAGCCTCCCAACAGTTCCAGGAACAGCCTTTGGAGGCACTGGGCAGAGAAATAGCAAATATCGAACTTAAGCTTAAGGAATCATACAAAAAAAGAGAAAGAAACACAGGAAGAACTTCAAGCCATAACTGAGACTGAAAAAAAATACTTCCTTTCTTATGCCAAATCTAATGTAAAAACAAAATCGAGTACTGGACCTCTGCTTCAACAAGATGGGACTTACAAAGATGACAGCAAACAAATGACTGAGATATTCAAGTCCCAGTATGACTCAGCATTTACTGAGCCATAAATCAGACAAAGGGTCGACAATTTCAATGAACTTTTTATGACCGAGACTAAAAATTTGGTCAATTCAAATTCTTCTGATGTTATCCTATCATAATGCACCAGACCCAGACTCGTGGAGCTCCGTGTTCATCGGGAATTGCAAGAAGCCCTTTTCACGTGCCTTTAGTATTCTATGGAGAGAGAGAGAGCATGGACACAGGGGTCATCCTACAGTCACTATAAACAACAGAAATCGCCCCACCCCACAAAATTGGCAGTAAAACAATTACAAAGAATTACAGATAGATAGCACTAATGTCCCACATAATAAAAATCTTTGAAAGAGTTTTAAGAAACTAGATTACCACCCACGTTGATACCCATCATTTGCACAACCCAGAGCAGCATGGGTTTTGAGGGGGTCGCTCCTCCCTAACTCAACTACTGGATCATTATGACATGGTCTTGGATGCTCTGGAGGACAAACAAAATGGTGATGCAGTATACACAGACTTTGCAAAAGACTTCGACAAATGCAACCACGGTGTACTAGCGCACAAAATGCGTGATATAAGAATAACTGGAAAAGTTGATAGATATATCTATAACTTACTAACAAATAAAACACAATGAGTAATATTAAACTGAATAAAGTTAGAGGGGGCTACAGAGAAAAGCTCTGTTCCACAAGGCACAATACTCGCTCCCATTCTATTCCTCTTCCTCATATCTGATACAAAGATATAAGCTACAGCGCCGTGGCCTCCTTTGCGGGTGACACCCGAATTTGCACGACAGTGTCCTCCATCGAAGACACTGAAAGTCTCATAATCAGACATCAATCAAATCTTTAATTAATGTGCCGCAGAAAACAATATGAAGTTCGATGAAGACAAATTTCAATTACTCCACTATAGAAAACTCTATGAAATTAAAACCACATAATAAGGCAAAAAACTAATGTGAAGGACCTGGGAGTGATAATGTTAGAGGATCTCACTCTCAAAGATCACAAAAATGTATCTATCACATCTACTAGGAAAAATGATAAAATGGATAATGAGAACCTTCAAAGCTAGCGATGCCAAGCCCATGATGATTTTCTTAAAACCGCTTGCCCTCCTTAGGCTGGAACAGCCTCTTTCAAGGCAGGCGTAATTACAGACCTGGCATGTATAAGTACGATAAAGCACCTGAATTTCTGCGAACGGTTGTAATCCCTTGATTTGTACCCCATGGAATGCAGGAGAGAAAAATGCATGATAGTATACACTTGAATAATCCTAGAGGGACTATTAAGAACATAAGGAAGAAGGAACACTGCAGCAGGCCTACTAGCCCATACAAGGCAGGTCCAAGTCACCCCCCGGCTTAGATGCTCTAACCAGTCAGGTCACATCCACTTAAGGAAGGCACGGCATCAGACCTGGTAGCACAAGCTAGTCAGGCCCAACTCACACCCAGCCACACCCACTCATGTATTTATCTAACCTATTTTCAAAACTACACAACGTTTTAGCTTCTATGACGGTGCTCGGGAGTCTGTTCCACTCATCCATAACTCTATTACCAAACCAGTGTTTTCCTATATCCTTCCTGAATCTGAATTTTTTCTAGCTTGAAACCTTTGCTGCGAGTCCTGTCTTGGCTAGATATTATAAGCACCCTATTTACACCCCCTTTATTTTTTCCTGTCTTCCATTTATACACCTCAATCAAATCCTCCCTAAATATACGCCTTTCTAGAGAGTGCAGATTCAGGGCCCCCAGTCTATCCTCATAGGGAAGATTTCTGATACATGGGATCAACTTTCTCATCCTCCTCTGTACGTTTTCCAGTGCATTTGTATCCATTCTGTAATACGGTGATCAGAACTGCTAACCAGCGCTCCTAAATCCTTTTCGCAATCAGTAATATTAAGATCTACATTATTTAGTTTGTATTTGGCATGGTTATTTTCCTGTCCAACATTTAGAACTTTGCATTTGTCTATATTAAACTGCGTCTGCCACTTCTCCGACCATTGCATCAATCTATTCAAACCATCCTGGAGTGAACTGGACGGCCTATTTTGGTGTCATCAGTAAATTTTTTCATGTCGCTATTTATTCCCTCATATACACATATCGTTTATGTAAATTGTGAACAAGGGGCCCAACACTAACCCCTGTGGAACAACGCTTGTGACGTGTCTCCATTCTGATTTCTCCCCATTTATGGAAACTCTCTGCTGCCTATCTGTCAAACATGCCTTTACCCAGGATAATTTTTCTCCTATTCCGTGTGCTTTAAGTTTCCTCAATAGTCTCTGATGTGGAACTTTATTAAAAGCCTTACTGAAGTCCGTGTACACAATATCAGATTAATTACCATGATATACCTCCTCAAATACCTTAGTGAAAAAAGTTAGTAAATTCGTAAGACGGGAACGCCCGTTTGTAAATCTGTGTTGAGATTACACAACACAGTAAGTGTCAGGGGCCCAAGACTGTTCAACTGCCTCCTAGCATACATAAGGGGGATTACCAATAGACCCCTGGCTGTTTTCAAGAAGGTTTTGGATAGGCACCTAGTCAGTACCTGACCACCCGGGCTGTGGCTCATACGTCGGTTTACGTTCAGCCAGCAGTGACAGCCTGGTTGATTAGGTCCTGATCCACCACAAGGCCTGGTCATGGACCGAGCAGCGGGGGCGTTGACTTCCGAAACCTTCCTCCAGGTATATTCCAGGTATACTTTTGTGGCGTGCGCCGAGTAGGTTATAATTTACTCGCAGCACGCAAACTGGAAATTCAGAATATAGTAGTTCTGGGACCCCACTACTGAGGTGCCTACTTTAACCACCAGCAGCGTCAGGGCCGGCTTTTCAGCCAAAGTGATGTGCGTGTCTGCCTGGCTGTGAGTCAGAATCTCGCTTAAGCTGGTCAGAACCATTCACACTCTCTCTTGCATTCTGAAGTATAACCTGCCGTCATAAGTGGCTCCTTGCTGTGTCTTATACTGCTGATTTTAACCTTGTAAATACTGTACATGCGGGTGGCAAGTAAAGAAAAACTATACCTCTGTGTCTGCTTTACCCTATATTGCCAGGTTGCTCTTTGATTGCTGACTATGATTAAGGCTACCTGTGCTCGTAATACTTTCTCTGCCCTAAGGTGTTTCCTGAGGTCCAAATGGTTCACAGGTTGAACTATTAACTTCCTGCTTTGTTCTGATCAGAAATAATCCTTACGTCACTCCTCACTTCTGTTTTCCATGGCGTGACTGGGTCTACTGACAAAGTGGAGGACAGTATAACACTGGAGTCTGGAATAGTGGAAGACTTTACTCAGAACTTCTTCCTTCTTCTGTCCACGAGCTTACAATTGTCAACAGTACTGTTCCCGAGTCTACGACGTCTGCTACACTAGCTATTCCTCTTGACTATGGGCCAGAAGTTACTGTATTTCATTTACTTCTGTTAGATCAATGTACCCATCTCCATTACCAGACTTTAAATCCCTGGATATATGGGTGATTTCTTTCAAACTTTCAACTAATTTATCAAACTGTCCAGACCTGTTACAACCTTGCTGTTAATAGTAAAATAATGTGAAAATAATATATCTTTCAAATTTCCCTGCCCAGATTCTCTCTTGTTGAAGTCTATTTTGAAGACTGATTCTGATGAGATAGAGTCGTAGACTCTGTTCTGGTCGACACGAGGCGATGTCTAGAAACTGTTTTTAAGGTTCTTCTTGACCAACAGGTTCCCGGTCATCTCTCACACTGGAATACTTGGTTAAGGTTAAAGAACCCTTATTTCTAGCCTCAAGTCCTTCATTATATTTAATTATTGTAGATTATGACAAGTCTGCCAACTGTGCCAACTGTCTTAGTCCAGTATTCAGGTGGCACCCATGATAACATTGCCAGGCTACACAATACCTTTTCTATGGGTTATTTATAACTGTTTCCCAAATATAAGTGCTACTTACTAGACCCTGAGTCCATTTTGGTGCCAGATTATTATCTATTACGATTAAGAGAGCATTAGTTTATCTCTCTGACTGGTTAAGTTGTAACAGTCAGTAGAAATATTGAGTTACTTATACTACTCTTACTTATACTACTCTACTTACTTATACTACTCTACTAAGGCGGATTTACTTATACTCCTGGACCAAAAGTATTGATAATGTGCAATGTTCACTTGCATTGTACGTAAATTTATGTGCATACCTGTATGACTGTGGAATGGATAGTTAGGATGTTTGAAGTGAATGTTAAAAATGTAGATACCAGCGCCATGTACATGCCTCTTGCCACACTACTGTTACGGTGCGGGGTGGAGGGGGAGAGGGTAGGTGATGTGTGGTACTGGGTATCATCATATGATCGTTAGTATTTGTGTCTCTGCTGGGTAAAACGACACATGTGCAACTAGTGCGACATTTCATTGTGGAGGCATTTCGCTCTAGAGGAGCTTTGTCAAGCCGTTATAAACAATACATGGATACAGAGTTTTTTTTTTTTATTCGCCGGTATTCTCCCGGCCCTGGTCTTTTCCAGGTAGTGGTGGCCCGGCCTTGGCTCCCTATCTGGGGAGTATTACAGTGTTGATATAGGTATTACGGTAAGGTGAAAGGCGTAATATGATCGTCGTAGGTATTAGTAGAAATAATACTATTAGTCGTAGTAGTACGTGTAGTAGTAGCAGTAGTAACAGTAGTAGTAGTAGTAGTAGTTGTAGTAGTAGTAGTAACAGTAGTAGCAGCAGCTATGTGATGATGGAGTTAACAGTTTGAGGTGAATTCTTGTTATTACTTCAGAGATGATTCTTAACTGTGTTAGAAATAGCGATTAATAATGATTCAAGGCATTTACGTCTGCGGAAATTGGATTATTTAATCACTAGTCGGGCGTCGTTGAGTTTCAACAGGTGGTTGGCAGAATTCCGGTGTCATAAACAGACGTTGTTCAAGTTATAGTTCTACATGCATTAATGTGTTCACTGAGACGTGTTTCGAGGCTTCTTACTGCTTATTTCTTACTTCTTACTACAGCCTCTGAGAGAATGAAGCACTTGTCATGCTAGTACCAGCTGTGTTTGCTTCTGTTTCTTGCCCCGGGAGTTTTGACTGAGTCAGCGAGACTTCGGGGGATCTGACGGGCTGCATACTTGAAAACAAAAACATGTATTGGCTTTAATGTACTTTACCATAAATTTCATCTTCTGTGGAAAGACGACTACGAGTGTATGGACTTAAGTCATTCTCATCACCTCAGAGAAAACAAGAACATCCATTAGATGGAAGCACTTTCACAGCTGAAGTTGACGTCTTCTTCTAATATCCCTGAAAAACAGGAATGACTACAACAGCATGAATTTTTGACGTTATTACAAGATAATGTACTTTCTCTTCAGATAAACCACACAAATAATGTGCTTCTAGAAGCCTATGGAGGGAATATTGTGACAATATACCGCAACATTAAAATTTATATTGAAAAGTTATTATTCTGGATATTTTGGATTTGGATTTTCAAGAGAATTTTCTGTGAACGATGCTCAGATTCTGTTTGGAAATGATGTCACTGAAGCATCTATCATTCTTCTTGAAACTTTAATAACAGTTTACTCCAGCGAGGAAATTTAGGTCCTTGAAGCTGACAGTAGTGAACCTACATCATTCCTCTGGGGTGTTGTGACACGAACAACGGCATGAGTACTGAAAGCTGCGTTACCACTTGCTGTTTCCGTTGATAATAACGAGACAGGTTTGAGAATATTATTCAGCGATGTACTTCATCGTCTACACCGACTGAGAACAAGAGAATGTTATCACTCCACTGACACACTAGGATTTTTTAAAGAACAGATCATTGATCTGAGAGTAAGACACATGTGCAACATCTGGGTATCTTTATTGTAGACGTTTCGCCATCCAGTGGCTTTATCAATACAAATTCTAGGACATAACTTGAAGACAGTAGAACTATGTACAGAAGATGAGGTAATCAGTCCCTCAAACTAGGAGTAGGTGCGAACAGCACCATAGTCGTGGAGATTCTGAAGCAGAAGAAAGAATCCTGGCGCTTATATAGTAACGTCAGGTGTAGCAGACGAGGGCATATTCACTGGTAGGCGGGATTCCCCAGTGGAAGTAGGTCCTTCCCAAAGAGATGGGTTAGTTGTAGAAGTAGTTGTCGTAGTCGTGAAGGTTATGTACATGTCCTCAGAATTAAGATTCCATGATGTTGCAGTGTCTGACAAGTTGTGTACGAAATGGTATATAATACCGACAAGATGAGAGTAAGACACATGTGCAACATCTGTCACACAACTTGTCAGACACTGCAACATCATGGAATCTTAATTCTGAGGACATGTACATAACCTTCACGACTACGACAACTACTTCTACAACTAACCCATCTCTTTGGGAAGGACCTACTTCCACTGGGGAATCCCGCCTACCAGTGAATATGCCCTCGTCTGCTACACCTGACGTTACTATATAAGCGCCAGGATTCTTTCTTCTGCTTCAGAATCTCCACGACTATGGTGCTGTTCGCACCTACTCCTAGTTTGAGGGACTGATTACCTCATCTTCTGTACATAGTTCTACTGTCTTCAAGTTATGTCCTAGAATTTGTATTGATAAAGCCACTGGATGGCGAAACGTCTACAATAAAGATACCCAGATGTTGCACATGTGTCTTACTCTCATCTTGTCGGTATTATATACCATTTCGTACACAGATCATTGATCTGTCAGTAGAGAACTTAGAAGTTTTGTCTTGACTGAGGACCAGTCAAAGGACTTGGATCATTGTAATATAACAACAAAAGTGCTTTGAGGATAAGTTCATTTTTGGTTCTACGACAACTGTGAAGCACCGACATGAAGCATCGACATGAAGAACCGACATGCTTTGTGCATCTTGGTGTGAGCAAGACAGGGCATGCTGGCTAAGCGCATGTATGACCAAAGATGAAGGAGTCGGTCACTTCACATGATGAGAATTGTCACACATGTCAGGTAACTGGTAAGTGGAGTCGGTGTTCAGACTAGGCACTACTTGCGCCTACACTTCGTCTTCCTAAGACGAAGCTTGGCAGCCAGTACTTGTTATCCATTAATGGACTCGTCAACCAGTCTTCCTGTGAGAAAATTTGACTCTATTGTTCATGTTCTGCTACGGTTCTTCTCGCATGTGGAACTTCAGAGATAAATCCAGTCAGATGAAGGATCTAAAGTTATTTCTAAAACTTTGAAAATGCCTCTCCGCTGAGGCTAATGTCCGGCTCCATGTATTAACCCCTGATTTTTATCGATATTTACCCTTTTAATAGTTTTGCGTAATTAGGCTGACATTAAATTGTAACTCTTATTGAGAGGTAAAATGCTTACCTCCGACTTACACTAACTACTTATACCTTTAAATTATAGAAGAAAGCATTAATGATAAGGATTTGTCACATAGAAGCCATGATTATCACTCTTATGCTCAACTGTAATTATACTGTTTCTGCAATTTATAGAGGCAATGATTGTTTTTATATCATAATTTTTTAAGTCTGAGGCAATTATTATGTCTCGCTAATGAGATCATTTAAATGCCTCATCTCTGAAACGTTTCATTAACATTTACTGCCTCGGCAGCTTTCCAGGACTTATGTGTCTCCATATGACCACATTTTTCAGCTATTTAATAAATTGCTCATTATTTAATAATTTTACAATTTATTTTTCCTATCATTCTGGGTTGAAAATACCATTTACCAATGACAAATCTTTTTATTATTTGTATTACTTTTCTGCACTAAAAACTATAATATAGAGAGGCGCCTTACAAAGGCCCTGACCATCCGTGGCAGTCTTGCTTCTCCCTTGTAAGTCACGTAACAGGGAGTCTGTGGTTTTCCAGGTAATTCTTCATACTTTGCTACGATGAAATTCGATCAATCAGTCTTCGTCCGCGTCAGACTAGACATTCAATTTCCCTTTCATTGTCTTCCCGTCACTGAAATGGTTACCTCAGCTGAGTCGAGGAATTTACAACACATAAAAGCCAAGTGCAGAGCAAAACAAAAAATTGTTTCATAAAAACACGTTTCAGGACACCAGTCACAGTCAAGTAACCAGTTGTGTGACAGTCTCAAACACTTCGTTCACAATCATTTTACTGTTTGAGTGGGGCCAGATATAAATGTCACCAGTTATCGGGAATACTAGGGATCCATAGGTAACTGGTATCAAATTGATATTGTTGCCCGAGGGATAACTGACAACGTCAATTTAAAAAAGACCTTCATTATTCAGTCTGCTCCATTATTCTCGGGCGGTTACCTCAGTTTATCTGGTCGGTCGATGTTCGTATTGCAAATTTAAAATAGGAGTTGTAGCGGGTTCCGCTTCTTCCTCGTGAATATTGTGACTTGAGTCTTCTAAAAGTTCATACTTACAAGGACAATTTCTCAAGGAAACAACGTCGCTACCCAGTTGAGAATCGCTACTGATTCCCAGAGGGTTGAACTTACTGATGCTCTGGAAATTTCTCCACTCTTGCTGGACACCTTCACTGGACAGATCATCTCTTGTGGATCTGGAGAAGGTTTGCTGACCCTCCCCATCCGCCACTAAGTACGATGAGGAAGAAATTGTCAGATTTCACCCTTATTCCTTTAAAATGTTCCATTGAACCACAACAATGATCTTAAATAATGTAATAATCACTATGCTACTCTTTATTCCACCTGAAGAGTTTTATTGAAGTGCGTAAATTTGTTCTTAAGAATATTCCCGTCGTTTTAATATAAATCCTCGTCTTCAGATGTACATATCACAACTGGCATGGCTTCCACTCGTCTCTTATTCCGTAAATAATATTGAGTTAATATTTCAAGGTCGGTGAAATAAACATAAGTTAATGGACAATTATTTATTCTGTTCTCGGTCTCCACCAAGACAGTTGAGAGTTCTTCTAGGTTGACCTTTACTTCGTGAAGATCCTTTCTTAAGCAATTATTGACAATTCCAATCATCCATTTGTCAAACTTCCTTGCCAGGGTGACTCTGG
>NC_091292.1:44957154-44964654 GCF_038502225.1 Cherax quadricarinatus | reverse complement strand
ATGTTACTTTGCTCACACTCCAACAGCACGTCAAGTATTAAAAACCATTTGTCTCCATTCACTCCTATCAAACACGCTCATGCATACCTGCTGGAAGTCCAAGCCCCTCGCACACAAAACCTCCTTTACCCCCTCCCTCCAACCTTTCTAGGCCGACCCCTACCCCGCCTTCCTTCCACTACAGACTGATACACTCTTGAAGTTATTCTGTTTCGCTCCATTCTCTCTACATGTCCGAACCACCTCAACAACCCTTCCTCAGCCCTCTGGTCAACAGTTTTGGTAATCCCGCACCTCCTCCTAACTTCCAAACTACGAATTCTCTGCATTATATTCACACCACACATTGCCCTCAGACATGACATCTCCACTGCCTCCAGCCTTCTCCTCGCTGCAACATTCATCACCCATGCTTCACACCCATATAAGAGCGTTGGTAAAACTATACTCTCATACATTCCCCTCTTTGCCTCCAAGGACAAAGTTCTTTGTCTCCACAGACTCCTAAGTGCACCACTCACTCTTTTCCCTCATCAATTCTATGATTCACCTCATCTTTCATAGACCCATCCGCTGACACGTCCACTCCCAAATATCTGAATACATTCACCTCCTCCATACTCTCTCCCTCCAATCTGATATTCAATCTTTCATCACCTAATCTTTTTGTTATCCTCATAACCTTACTCTTTCCTGTATTCACCTTTAATTTTCTTCTTTTGCACACCCTACCAAATTCATCCACCAATCTCTGCAACTTCTCTTCAGAATCTCCCAAGAGCACAGTGTCATCAGCAAAGAGCAGCTGTGACAACTCCCACTTTGTGTGTGATTCTTTATCTTTTAACTCCACGCCTCTTGTCAAGACCCTCGCATTTACTTCTCTTACAACCCCATCTAAAAATATATTAAACAACCACGGTGACATCACACATCCTTGTCTAAGGCCTACTTTTACCGGGAAATAATTTCCCTCTTTCCTACATACTCTAACTTGAGCCTCACTATCCTCGTAAAAACTCTTCACTGCTTTCAGTAACCTACCTCCTACACCATACACTTGCAACATCTGCCACATTGCCCCCCTATCCACCCTGTCATACGCCTTTTCCAAATCCATAAATGCCACAAAGACCTCTTTAGCCTTATCTAAATACTGTTCACTTATATGTTTCACTGTAAACACCTGGTCCACACACCCCCTACCTTTCCTAAAGCCTCCTTGTCCATCTGCTATCCTATTCTCCGTCTTATTCTTAATTCTTTCAATAATAACTCTACCATACACTTTACCAGGTATACTCAGCAGACTTATCCCCCTATAATTTTTGCACTCTCTTTTATCCCCTTTGCCCTTATACAAAGGAACTATGCATGCTCTCTGCCAATCCCTAGGTATCTTACCCTCTTCCATACATTTATTAAATAATTGCACCAACCACTCCAAAACTATATCCCCACCTGCTTTTAACATTTCTATCTTTATCCCATCAATCCCAGCTGCCTTACCCCCTTTCATTTTACCTACTGCCTCACGAACTTCCCCCACACTCACAACTGGCTCTTCCTCACTCCTACAAGATGTTATTCCTCCTTGCCCTATACACGAAATCACAGCTTCCCTATCTTCATCAACATTTAACAATTCCTCAAAATATTCCCTCCATCTTCCCAATACCTCTAACTCTCCATTTAATAACTCTCCTCTCCCATTTTTAACTGACAAATCCATTTGTTCTCTAGGCTTTCTTAACTTGTTAATCTCACTCCAAAACTTTTTCTTATTTTCAACAAAATTTGTTGATAACATCTCACCCACTCTCTCATTTGCTCTCTTTTTACATTGCTTCACCACTCTCTTAACCTCTCTCTTTTTCTCCATATACTCTTCCCTCCTTGCATCACTTCTACTTTGTAAAAACTTCTCATATGCTAACTTTTTCTCCCTTACTACTCTCTTTACATCATCATTCCACCAATCGCTCCTCTTCCCTCCCGCACCCACTTTCCTGTAACCACAAACTTCTGCTGAACACTCTAACACTACATTTTTAAACCTACCCCATACCTCTTCGACCCCATTGCCTATGCTCTCATTAGCCCATCTATCCTCCAATAGCTGTTTATATCTTACCCTAACTGCCTCCTCTTTTAGTTTATAAACCTTCACCTCTCTCTTCCCTGATGCTTCTATTCTCCTTGTATCCCATCTACCTTTTACTCTCAGTGTAGCTACAACTAGAAAGTGATCTGATATATCTGTGGCCCCTCTATGAACATGTACATCCTGAAGTCTACTCAACAGTCTTTTATCTACCAATACATAATCCAACAAACTACTGTCATTTCGCCCTACATCATATCTTGTATACTTATTTATCCTCTTTTTCTTAAAATATGTATTACCTATAACTAAACCCCTTTCTATACAAAGTTCAATCAAAGGGCTCCCATTATCATTTACACCTGGCACCCCAAACTTACCTACCACACCCTCTCTAAAAGTTTCTCCTACTTTAGCATTCAGGTCCCCTACCACAATTACTCTCTCACTTGGTTCAAAGGCTCCTATACATTCACTTAACATCTCCCAAAATCTCTCTCTCTCCTCTGCATTCCTCTCTTCTCCAGGTGCATACACGCTTATTATGACCCACTTCTCGCATCCAACCTTTACTTTAATCCACATAATTCTTGAATTTACACATTCATATTCTCTTTTCTCCTTCCATAACTGATCATTTAACATTACTGCTACCCCTTCCTTTGCTCTAACTCTCTCAGATACTCCAGATTTAATCCCATTTATTTCCCCCCACTGAAACTCTCCTACCCCCTTCAGCTTTGTTTCGCTTAGGGCCAGGACATCCAACTTCTTTTCATTCATAACATCAGCAATCATCTGTTTCTTGTCATCCGCACTACATCCACGCACATTTAAGCATCCCAGTTTTATAAAGTTTTTCTTCTTCTCTTTTTTAGTAAGTGTCTACAGGAGAAGGGGTTACTAGCCCATTGCTCCCGGCATTTTAGTCGCCTCATACGACACGCATGGCTTACGGAGGAAAGATTCTTTTCCACTTCCCCATGGACAATAGAAGAAATAAAGAAGAACAAGAACTATTTAGAAAAAGGAGAAAAACCTATATGTATGTAGTATATATATATGCATGTGCGTGTCTGTGAATTGTGACCAAAGTGTTGGTAGGAGTAGCAAGATATCCCTGTTATCTAGCGTGTTTATGAGACAGAAAAAGAAACCAGCAATCCTACCATCATGCAAAACAGTTACAGGTTTCTGTTTCACAGTCATCTGGCAGGACGGTAGTACTTCCCTGGGTGGTTGCTGTCTACCAACCTACTACCTATAAAATTGTTATTATTATTATTATTATTATTATTATTATTATTATTATTTTTATTATTATTATTATTATTATTATTATTATTAGTAGTAGTAGTAGTAGTAGTAGTAGTAGTAATATCATTATTATTATTATTATTATTATCAGTTAACAAACTGTGTGACTCAGTGTTAGGCACACCAGTCACAATCAGTTAACAAACTGTATGACTCAGTGTTAGACACACCAGTCACAATCAGTTAACAAACTGTGTGACTCAGTGTTAGACACACCAGTCACAATCAGTTAACAAACTGTATGACTCAGTGTTAGACACACCAGTCACAATCAGTTAACAAACTGTGTGACTCAGTGTTAGACACACCAGTCACAATCAGTTAACAAACTGTATGACTCAGTGTTAGACACACCAGTCACAATCAGTTAACAAACTGTGTGACTCAGTGTTAGACACACCAGTCACAATCAGTTAACAAACTGTATGACTCAGTGTTAGACACACCAGTCACAATCAGTTAACAAACTGTGTGACTCAGTGTTAGACACACCAGTCACAATCAGTTAACAAACTGTGTGACTCAGTGTTAGACACACCAGTCACAATCAGTTAACAAACTGTATGACTCAGTGTTAGACACACCAGTCACAATCAGTTAACAAACTGTGTGACTCAGTGTTAGACACACCAGTCACAATCAGTTAACAAACTGTATGACTCAGTGTTAGACACACCAGTCACAATCAGTTAACAAACTGTGTGACTCAGTGTTAGACACACCAGTCACAATCAGTTAACAAACTGTGTGACTCAGTGTTAGACACACCAGTCACAATCAGTTAACAAACTGTGTGACTCAGTGATAGACACACCAGTCACAATCAGTTAACAAACTGTGTGACTCAGTGTTAGACACACCAGTCACAATCAGTTAACAAACTGTATGACTCAGTGTTAGACACACCAGTCACAATCAGTTAACAAACTGTATGACTCAGTGTTAGACACACCAGTCACAATCAGTTAACAAACTGTGTGACTCAGTGTTAGACACACCAGTCACAATCAGTTAACAAACTGTGTGACTCAGTGTTAGGCACACCAGTCACAATCAGTTAACAAACTGTATGACTCAGTGTTAGACACACCAGTCACAATCAGTTAACAAACTGTGTGACTCAGTGTTAGGCACACCAGTCACAATCAGTTAACAAACTGTATGACTCAGTGTTAGAAACACCAGTCACAATCAGTTAACAAACTGTATGACTCAGTGTTAGACACACCAGTCACAATCAGTTAACAAACTTTATGACTCAGTGTTAGACACACCAGTCACAATCAGTTAACAAACTGTGTGACTCAGTGTTAGGCACACCAGTCACAATCAGTTAACAAACTGTATGACTCAGTGTTAGGCACACCAGTCACAATCAGTTAACAAACTGTATGACTCAGTGTTAGACACACCAGTCACAATCAGTTAACAAACTGTGACTCAGTGTTAGACACACCAGTCACAATCAGTTAACAAACTGTATGACTCAGTGTTAGGCACACCAGTCACAATCAGTTAACAAACTGTATGACTCAGTGTTAGACACACCAGTCACAATCAGTTAACAAACTGTGTGACTCAGTGTTAGACACACCAGTCACAATCAGTTAACAAACTGTGTGACTCAGTGTTAGACACACCAGTCACAATCAGTTAACAAACTGTGTGACTCAGTGTTAGACACACCAGTCACAATCAGTTAACAAACTGTGTGACTCAGTGTTAGACACACCAGTCACAATCAGTTAACAAGCTGTGTGACTCAGTGGATCAACTTCATCATTCTCCGTATGTTTGTCCATTGTCTTGTATGGAGACCAGAAATGAGCAGCATGATGTAGGTGAAGCTTGACCAAGGAAATGTAACTTTGAAGTATAACCTGATAACTTACATTATGCCTTTTGACTTGAAGCTAAAACATTCTCTTAGCTTTATTGCGAACACTAAAGTACTGTTGTCATGGATTTTAATTATTGCTAACAAGAACTTATAATTAAAATAAAATAATATCTTTATTTAATACAAGTACAAGTACAAGGTATACAGTCCTAGCTGACATCAATGACATACTACTATATAGAAAGCCGCTTGTTATGCTGAGCATTTCCCGCAAATTAGGTCAGTTTTGTCCCAGGATGCGACCCACACCAGTCGAGTAACACCCAGATACCCATTGTACTAATGGGTGAACATAGACAACCGGTGTAAGGAAACACGTCCGATGTTTGCTCCCCTTCGCCGGGAATCGAACCCGGACCTCTCACCGTGTGAAGCGAGAGCTATTGCCACTGTGGCATGCAAAGAGTACATAACCTTTATTCAGCGCATGTACACACCCTCATTTACAGGCTATCTCCCCCAACCAGCGAACCAGGTAACTAAGAGTTGACGATGGGGCCCCGTCGTTCAACTAGTGACCAGGTTCCAGCCAATAAGAAGATGGTTTTGGCAATCGCAGAGGTTATGTGGATACCACTCTCCTGTCTGCCCTTGTCATTCCCATTCTAGAGCTGGTTGAAGCACGGTCTGCTCTCTTGTGGCTTCTATTCTGCCTTGCTTACCGTGGAGTGCACTAATACCTATCACTGTACATAGTGTACATAGTGCACATATTGCTGTTCTAAATTGGTGAAGGATAATATAAGTCAAAACTTTTCTGCTGTGTTTATTTTGCTCCTTTTACACCCAGGATAACATGCCATTTGGACTCCTGGGTTGTAATAGCCACCCTGCCACGGGGCCTGGTTTTATTGTGATCTACATGCAGGGTTGGAATAATTACATGATTCAGAGCCATTTACTATTGCAATTATAGTTACTCTACCAGATATTCACATATAATAACTTAATCTGAAAATAACAAATTACAACTACGATTACAATTACTTGACATTACGCATTAAATTCTATTATCCAGTTACTTCCAATTTTAACCCCTCAAGGAAGGTTCCTTGATGTTGGTGAGGGGCTCTTGATTTAGGGAATTGGATCTGAGCTCCAGTTCCCCGAATTAAGCCTGAATGCCTTCCACATCCCCCCCTCCCAGGCGCTGTATAATCCTCCGGGTTTAGCGCTTCCCCCTTGATTATAATAATAATAATAATCCAATTTTAACGTGATTAATTTCAATATAACATAAGAAATTTTAATATAGCAAGAATGATTGTTTCTTGTTTATTTCATAACCGAACCAAAGATGTTTACAAGTCACAATATTTATGAAACTCAAACCGGCCTATTCATTCCACAATACATAACCAGTGATTCTTTTCTCAAAGAGCAACGTTTCCCATTACCTCTCCACGTTCAAAATGTTATTAGTTAAAAATCATAAAAATAACAAGACATTTGACACAAAATAATTATAACTTATTCGGAAATTCGCTGTAAGGTATGATACTAACTGAGGGAGGAGTATACAGTTATGTACACTCTGATGTGTACTCTCATATTATCGTTAGCCTCTCATAGTGCCCCAGTTTTATGATGTAATTTAAGCAAGTATAAACGTGACAAATAAATTAGTTATTTTTTTTTAATCTAAGAGTTCAATAACAGATGCAATTACAATCACTAAAAAAAATAATTACATTGAACTTCATTTACAATTACTCCAAGTCTGCTTATTAGGTGCCATAAATATTTATTTTCAAGGGATTAGAATTTTTCATTAATCTATATTCAGTTTTATCTGTCAATCCTCAAACTTCAGCATCAGAATGTCCAGATTATTCTGAAGTTGTCTTGCGGCTTCATCAGGAATTATTTGACGACCTATTTTAATGTTACTGACAAAGTTGTTAATATCTTCATAATTTTCTCATTTTTGTCCTTCATGTTCCAGAGGGTTCAAACACTGAATCCTCTGGAACACTGTTGATAACGGGTCGTCTTTCTGATATCTCCCCGTTAATGCAATCTCGCTGTTGCCTGTCAGTTAACTGTGCCTCGAACCAGGACATAATTTCTCCTCTTTCGTGTGTCAGAACTTTCGTCAACAGTATCCTGTTGAAATCCCTGTATAAAATATCGTAATTTTTTTCCTTCAACTACAACCTCAAATACTTAAACAGTTCCG
>NC_091292.1:44884654-44952154 GCF_038502225.1 Cherax quadricarinatus | reverse complement strand
GTTGAAGCACGGTCTGCTCTCTAGTGGCTTCTATTCTGCCTTGCTTACCGTGGAGTGCACTAATACCTATTGCTGTACATAGTGTATATAGTGTACATACTTCTGTTCTAAATTGGTGAAGGATAATATAAGTCAAAAGTTTTCTGCTGTGTTTATTTTGCTCCCTTTACACCCAGGATAACAGGCCTTTGAGACTCCTGGGTTGTAATAGGCTGCTATCATCGTAAGCACCTTTCTCAATTGTGCTGTAATCATTTTGGCGTTTATTTAGCTTCGCAGAATAAAAACAAACTGGATAAAGAACATAGGCTATTGATTTTTAAAGAGAATAACATATTTTCCCACCTCACTATCTTCAAGCCCAGCGAGCCGGTGGTATTAAGACTTAATACCAGACGATGGTATTAAGGGAAGTTTCTCCAAATGAGAAAGGCGCTGCCACAATTAGATCCCATCAAACACATAATAGTTTCCAGTCAAGGGTTGGTTCATCAGTCTCATGTTCCAGTGCCTCTGTGATATTACGTTACAGCATCCCCTGTGTCTCACACTCACCAGCACGCTTTATCAAATGTTAAAACATCATTTCCGAAAAGTAACTGCATGTTGTGTACATACTTGCCATCGATACACCGTGCAGAGGGTGCTAGATATAGCGCCCTATGCTATATCTAGTATGTGTGTAGGTAGAACATTTATTATTAAAGATCAGAACAGTGCAATACACTGCAAGAGTCCCGGAAAGTGAAGCACCAGTTATTAACTCTAAAAAGTCTAATGCAAATATTCAGATCTTCAAACAGAACCACAACTGCAGTTTCTATTGCCTTACTACACGAATACTCTATATATAGACAATGAAGACCGAGACTGAGTTTGTCAGCGTCAGCTTGCCTCATTCTACAGCCGATTTCATGGCCTGCCGTGGGCAGTGGTCGCCACACTGGAACCCCGCTATAGGACTGTCTCCTTCAGCCCTTAACATCATAGGAATACAGTTACAAGCCAGAGAAGATCTGTAACTCACTATGATAATATGAGAAAAGCAAAGTATTTATGATGTATTGCAACGTAAACAGACTTCCTGACATTGTAGTTGCCAGGTTTTAGCTTAGTTACCCTCAAAGGAAGTGTTGTGTTGCTGTAAAGGGGCTCTTGATTCAAAGCTAAACTTATCCTCCTCTTCCTTGGACTGAATCTGAATGACTCTCATTCGTCCTGCGATATATGACTCTTTCGGGTTTAGAATTTTCCCCCTGACTGAAATACATAAAAAAATTAGGCTTGGTTACAAGTACATCTTGCGGGTTGACATAGTAACAGATGTTGGTCAAACTGAATTCAAAGTATGTGCTTGGTCTTATGGCCACTTTGTTGAACATTGTCTGATTATCCGCTCGCTGGGTAATAAATATTATGTTGGGTCTGCTAGTAAGATTCATGTAATATAAGTAGTATCCTGATTCCAAATTTTAAATCAAAATTGAGTTAGCACGTCAAAATTTTGGTTTCTGGAAGATATATAATTTCAAGAATTGTTTATTTACAGATCATGTTCCATCAAAATTTGTAGCGTAGGTAATATAATGAGTCATTAAAAACTTATTCCCTATTATAAAGGAACTGCTCAAGAATACTTCAAGGACATTCAGAAACATTTTTTTCACTGGAATTAGAAAATATTTAAGAATGTTAAACATTATTAGCAACTACCAACAGTTACGCCCCATCATCTTGGGACTGGATGGCAAGAAGTCCAGGCGCGAATGAAGAAAGTGCAGTTTTAGAGACATACGTTCACCAAATGTTCTATATAAGTATATAGGCTTCTATCAAATTTTGCTCTAACTGGGCATAATTGTTCTGTGTCTTTCTAGAAAGTCCTGGACAACCTGTCTGGAACCTTCCCTTGCAGCCAGCTCCACGGGCGCCAGTTTTGATAGGAAGACTGTGTCGGATGATAGTTCACGTATTTGTCGCCCAACTAATACTTCGGGTTACAGTTTACTGTCAATTAAAACTCTTCAACTTCCTTTTGTAAGGAAAAGAAATCCCGCATCTCCACCATCCATACCCATTACAAAGTTTTTCATTAAGTCCAACTTTAACATCCAATGGTGGAAGAAATATATTTCGAGGATGCATTAGTGGCTTATGGGATAGGGTCTTTTCTTGCTGGCTATTTTTTGATCATGTAGTAGTTAGCACATTCATGATTATTTCACAAAGGAAGCACATGTGTTTTGTGTAACCAAGTTGGAGACTAAGTATTAATCTTAGCACTTTTAGGTCCGCACCTGTGGTAGTTGTATTTTGTCAGTCTGAGAAGAATTTCCATCCCACAACAGGAACCACCGGTACAGATGGCTTTTTATTGCCGTTGTGAAAGAGCACTGCTTTCAGACTGACCTCGTTGGCATCGATGAATAGTCTTCATTCATTAGAACTGTGTTCATAGCTCAGTTCATTCAAAAGATGCCTTACATCAGTGTGAAAACTCACATACCATTCTCCATCTGTTAGATGGCCGCCTGACTAGCATGGTGTGTGCTAAATTAAGATACTTTTGTTCCTTCTGCTAATAGGTTCCACCCTCGTAAGTGTGATCCGAAATATTACTTGAATGCAGTCTTGACACGATTTAGCATTTTTCATTTTACGTTAACCTCGTAGTGAGTACCTGCCACATACATAACAAAAGTTGTCTACACTGTTCAGTCATCCTCGTCTGTTCATGTTAATCTGCAATGGAGATTTCATTTAACAGAGCAAAAGAAATCGATTGTAAATATGGATATGTGTATGTGAGAGAGAAATGCAACTCAAGCAAAATAGACGCCAATGTACACAAGGAATAGTAAATATGTCTGACGGCCAGATAAGCAGACACGATGAGCAGACAATGTTTTCCTCAGAAGTGTATTCAAGTTCATATATGTAACACAGAACCACGTGTGTTGCTAAATGTTGCAACCCCTGAATGGGTTACAATGATTATTATGTATATATATATAATGTATATTACCTTTTCATATAATTTTATATTGCTTATATTTGCGATAATAACTAAATCGTAAATGTATTGCTTTATATTGTTATTTGACTTGTTGTTAGGATGTAACATATTATGTGCTCAGTTCAAGTCTTGATTGTCAAACTACTGTAATTATCGCTTGTTGCTCGTTATACTGCCGGCTTCTGCTTCTTGATGGGCGACTGCTGCCCACGGAGCTATCACGTGATCGAGGGGGGGGTGTCCTCACCTCGTCTGAAGTATTCAGTCTGCTCTAGACTCGCTTGGTGGTTGGACAGATTGTCTGTCTCATTATTCTTGTTAGTTCTGTAGAACTCTGTTCACAGAACCTTGTATAGACTTAGTGATTTTCGACGTTGTACTGAGGTTGTGTGTCTCATAGACACTCTGAGCATCTCAGGTCCTGAGCTGTAGCTTCTGACCTACTAACTTGTACTGGTATCTGTGTATTATCACAGTCGGTGATTTTCTTATGCTGAACTTAGATTCAGTAGTATGGGAGTTTTGTAACTTTTGTGGAGGATCTGTTGATGGTCCCTGCTTAGTGTCGTTATATTACCTCCTTGTTCCTGATTCTGTGTCGCAGTTGCTTGTTATATTGTTGATCGGCTTATCAGTCGTTTTGTTGTTCAAGTAGACTGTTCTGGTTGGCAGTCGGTCAAGAAATTAGTTTATTTAAGGACTTTGTCAGTCACTTGTTTAAGTCTAGTAGAGTCTTGAGACATAATGAACTACTTAAAGCACTTACACACATATACAAACTTGTACATATTTGTAATATCTTATTAAATGTTAATGTACCAGACGGTACTTAAGAATTATAAATGTGATATGTGCTTTCAGCACAATAATATTGTACTCGAGAGATGTGATATTATTTTGATTACTGTGATTAATTTAATTTAATTTAATTTGATAATATACCTCTAGACTTAATAAATTTATTAAATTTTAATTTCTCTAGTTAGTAGCCTACCAGTTGTAATCCTGAAGCACTATTGAATAATACTGATTTCTAATGGATAATTGGACAAGGATACTGACTACTTGCTACGAAAACCCAGTAACAGGCTGGATGCTAGAAGGGCAGTCCTTTCTAGTATTCACTGGAGATCTCTAAGCTTTTAGAATCGCGTTTTTTGTAACAAATGGGGGCCCGTCCGGGAGGCTCTTGATCCAAGGTGTTTCAAATACTGTTTATGAGTTTTAACTCTAAGACAACCAACACTAAAATTCCTATCAGGATTATAGTTTCCAATAATCACTCTCTCGTAGTACAATTATTTTCGTGATGTATGCCAAAGTGAAACAGTTAATTGATACTCTGACTTTGTCTGAGTTAAGTACATTAAAACTTCAGACGTGTTGGCGAGTAGCCAAATATCTCGGTGTGACGTATAACAGGAATTACACCGCAGAAACTGTCAGAGCGTTGATTAAAGATATATTGTTTCCTGCTCATACAGAGATGTCTGATTATGATTCAGATTCAGAAAGCCTAGTGTCACAATTAGGAAGTATGACTATTTGATGAAGAAGAAAGAGCAACTAAGGCAGAAGTGAGCCTAGTGTCTGAGCCTAGTGTAGCTCAGTTCTCGCTCACGCCTTCCCTCCTAACTGTTAGCATGACACAGCCTAATACTAGTACAGTGTATGCTACACCTGTATCTACTTATCCTAGACCAGATATAGACTCTCTAGAGACGGCTGGACGAAGTGTCCGACCTAAGGACAGTCCAGAAAGACATGTTAATTTCCTTACTCCTCCATTACCCACTGGTCCTATCTCTCAGGAACAGTTTGAGAGGTTGGAACGCCTCATTATGTTGCAGACTGCACAAATAGAGGCACAGAGGAAATTGAACGAAGAAGATTTCCAAAGAGAAAATGTTCGTCTGGGAAGACAACAGACTGACAGATCACAGGACACATTTAATGTGCAGAAAGCTGCATCCATGGTTCCTAAGTTTTTTGAGAGTGACTTAGACACCTATTTTGATGTGTTTGAGAACCAGGCACGTGCTATGAACTGGCCACGTAAGCACTGGGCAACATTGTTGCATACAGCTTTGACAGGAAGAGCTCAAACTTGTACTGCTGCTTTACCATTTGCCAAGTACATTACTTATGACGCTGTCAAACAAACTATTCTAGAGACATATAACTTGTTACCTGTAAGTTATCAAAGAGCATTTCGTACGTTACAACGACGACAAGATCAAACTTGTGTAGAATTTGCTCGTGAGAAAAAAGTTGCTTTTGAGAGATGGTCTAGAGCTGCCAAGTGTAACAACTACGACAGTCTTGTTCAGTTGTTACTACACGAAGAGTTTAACAACTGTATGCCTGCTGACATACGAGAATATCTGATCGATCATACTACCTCGGATATTCTGGAAACTGCAGCATTAGCAGACAATTACGAGATTTCTCACAAACTTGTACATACTAAAACACAAAGAAACAAGGTAACTAAAAATTGTCCTAGAAGTTGGCAACCTAAATCAGCTGCTCATTGCCGGCCTGATGTATCTGCTACTGTAACTTCTCATACCTTTACCAGGAAAACTCACAATCCTGAACCTGTCTCTGTGGCTAGACAGAAATCTGATATCGAGAAGAAGAAAGTTAAATGTAACTATTGTAACAGAAAAGGACATGCTAGAGAGTATTGCTATAAGTTAGAAAGAGATACGAGAAGCAGTCGTGCGGCTGGCGCTCCCACACAAGTCGTATCCTCTTCCGAGCAACAAAGGCACCAAAATCCTAGTAATACCTCTGATCTTACTGTTTTAGATAATGTGACTCAGGATAGATGACTAGCGTCAGAAAGTGTATCTGACGAAAAGATTCGTTCAGCCATGAGTCCTTACTTTTCAAGAGGTAGAATAGGATTTGACGAATCACATCTAACTGAGATAATTACTTTCAGAGACGCTGGCAGTTATCTCACGTTATTAAGAGAAGATGTACTGCCCATAACTGACGATACCTATACCAAGATAGATGAATTGTTAGAAGCCTATGGAGGGGCTGTTATAAAAGTGCCTCTGTACAAAGTTTATATTGAAACAAGCTATTATACTGGTTATATTTCAGTGGGTATATCCAGTGGTGTATTTCCCATCAGGTCAGTGGACTTGTTGATAGGGAACGATATCCTTCATGCTGGTATATGTAGGGAACCACTTGTGATTGATAACACTGATGATAATTATGCCACTGAAGCTTGTAGAGAGAAACCTATTTTATTTCCTCTCAGCGCAATTACTAGAGCTATGTCAAAGATACAACAACCATCCTTGTCTCCTGTTGAGTTAGTTGATGACAATGATTTGGGCTTGACTATGTTATTTAGTGACGCTCTGCACCCAGGATCATTAACATTGACTCCCCCCGGTCTTCAACCTAGTCAGGACACACCTGACGTTAAATTTCTTACTCATGATGATTTAATCAAGGATCAGTTTGTTGATCAGTCACTGGAAAGACTGAGAGATATAGCAGTTACTGAGAGTGAAGCAAAGGATCTCGATAATTGTTACTATTATAGTAATGGTGTACTGATGGAGAAAAATACATGCAAGTTGTCAGCTGATAGTGTTTCCACCACAGTCAAGCATCTCGTAGTGTTACCAGTTACATTTCGTGAACAAGCCATTGATTTTGCTCACAATAGTCCCATTGGAGGACATTTGGGTGTCAAGAAGACACTCGGTAAACTGGCAAAACATTTTACTTGGCCAAAGATGAAGGAAACAGTAGCTAATCATGTGCGACGTTGTCACGTGTGTCAAGTGACAGGCAAGCCAGCGCACTCACCTCCACCTACACCTCTCACTATGAGCTCTAGTAGCAAAGTTCAGTTCATCTGGACTAGACATTATTCAGATTTGCTCAAAAGGTTGAAGCATCTGCTTTCCTCTGCTCCAGTGTTGAGTCCTAATTTCAATCTTTCCATCTTTTTACATATAGATGCGAGTTGTTATGCAGTAGGTGTTGTGCTGCTCCAACAGTCAACATCCACTGATATTCTCCATCCTATATGTTACTATTCATTTAAGCTCAAACGACACCAGAAAAATTATGCCACTATTGAGAAAGAGGCTCTAGCTCTTGTGGTGTCCTTTGAACATTTTGACGAGTATTTGGGCACTTCCCCATTTAAAAATTTACGTAATTCAATGCCCAAATACCTTGTGTTACTTGTTATGTCAAATTCAGTAAAGTAACGTAATCCCTCCAGCCCATATTAACTATGTATACTCATGTCATGTCTAATTATTATATTTATATATTCACAGTATTGATGTGTGTGAGGAGACATATGCTGAGTGTTGTGTGGGTAGTGTGGTGTGGGTGATGTACTGCGTGTGGCGCAACACTGTCCTACCGCAGACCCCCCCCTTCACTACACACCTTAAGCTGTTTCATACTCAGATGTCCATACTGCATAGCATTCCACAACCACTACTTAAGAGTGGAATGCAGTCTCCTCTACTATGATCGAGCCTCAAAGTGCCCTCCTTGTCTGCGCTATCCTGTCTCTACACTGATGTACATAACCACGAGTATGCAGAGATACGATACTGTGTACTGCCCTAGTACTAGGGGCATATCCTAGTGACAGACGCTGTGAAATTGTAGAAGTGCTTGGCACAAGAGACTGATTAATTGTTATATTAATATATTGCTAGTAATGTAACCTGAGTAATCAGTAATAATGTGAAAGACATTAATGCAACTCCTAGTGCGACCGTCTGTCGTGTTGGGGGGGGGTGTTAAAACCCCTGAATGGGTTACAATGATTATTATGTATATATATATAATATATATTACCTTTTCATATAATTTTATATTGCTTATATTTGCGATAATAGCTAAATCGTAAATGTATTGCTTTATATTGTTATTTGACTTATGTTGCTAGGATGTAACATATTATGTGCTCAGTTCAAGTCTTGATTGTCAAACTACTGTAATTATCGCTTGTTGCTCGTTATACTGCCGGCTTCTGCTTCTTGATGGGCGGCTGCTGCCCACGGAGCTATCACGTGATCGAGGGGGTGTGTCCTCACCTCGTCTGAAGTATTCAGTCTGCTCTAGACTTGCTTGGTGGTTGGACAGATTGTCTGATTCATTATTCTTGTTAGTTCTGTAGAACTCTGTTCACAGAACCTTGTATAGACTTAGTGATTTTCGACGTTGTACTGAGGTTGTGTGTCTCATAGGCACTCTGAGCATCTCAGGTCCTGAGCTGTAGCTTCTGACCTACTAACTTGTACTGGTATCTGTGTATTATCACAGTCGGTGATTTTCTTATGCTGAACTTAGATTCAGTAGTATGGGAGTTTTGTAACTTTTGTGGAGGATCTGCTGATGGTCCCTGCTTAGTGTCGTTATATTATCTCCTTGTTCCTGATTCTGTGTCGCAGTTGCTTGTTATATTGTTGTTCGGCTTATCAGTCGTTTTGTTGTTCAAGCAGACTGTTCTGGTTGCCAGTCGGTCAAGAAATTAATTTATTTAAGGACTTTGTCAGTCACTTGTTTAAGTCTAGTAGAGTCTTGAGACATAATGAACTACTTAAAGCACTTACACACATATACAAACTTGTACATATTTGTAATATCTTATTAAATGTTAATGTACCAGACGGTACTTAAGAATTATAAATGTGATATGTGCTCTCAGCACAATAATATTGTACTCGAGAGATGTGATATTATTTTGACTACTGTGATTAATTTAATTTAATTTAATTTGATAATATACCTCTAGACTTAATAAATTTATTAAATTTTAATTTCTCTAGTTAGTAGCCTACCAGTTGTAATCCTGAAGCACTATTGAATAATACTGATTTCTAATGGATAATTGGACAAGGATACTGACTACTTGCTACGAAAACCCAGTAACAGGCTGGATGCTAGAAGGGCAGTCCTTTCTAGTATTCACTGGAGATCTCTAAGCTTTTAGAATCGCTTTTTTTGTAACACTAAATATTTTACGTGATAGGATAATTAGGGCTTTATATTAAGCTTTAAAATTGTATAAAAACTAAATGTTTTACGATACAGAAGTAGCAATTTACTGTTGCCCACTGAGCGAGGAATATAGAGAAAGACAATATAATAATATCTTTTTTTGTGATATATGAATTGGTGTGATATTACTGAATGTTAAGTCAATGTCCTAATATCGCTTGCATCAGATATTTGTTGATATATATATCCAGAAGTACAGCTGCTGTACCTTTTGAGTCTTCGTTCCTAGGCCTCTTGAGCTACCATCCACTGAATATAAGATGCATAACAAACCAGCCGAGTCGACAGCTAAATGTAAAAAAACAAAAAAAAAAAATTGCGGCTACCTCAGCAATAGTGATGCATTAATGGTGGTAGAATTACCAACATTTACACTTCAAGAGTGTATCAGTCTGTAGTGGAAGGAAGGCGGGGTAGGGGTCGGCCTAGGAAAGGTTGGAGGGAGGGGGTAAAGGAGGTTTTGTGTGCGAGGGGCTTGGACTTCCAGCAGGCATGCGTGAGCGTGTTTGATAGGAGTGAATGGAGACAAATGGTTTTTAATACTTGACGTGCTGTTGGAGTGTGAGCAAAGTAACATTTATGAAGGGAATCAGGGAAACCGGCAGGCCGGACTTGAGTCCTGGAGATGGGAAGTACAGTGTCTACACTCTGAAGGAGGGGTGTTAATGTTGCAGTTTAAAAACTGTAGTGTAAAACACACTTCTGGCAAGACAGTGATGGAGTGAATGATGGTGAAAGTTTTTCTTTTTCGGGCCACCCTGCCTTGGTGGGAATTGGCCAGTGTGTTAATAAAAATAAATGTTAGGTAGATGGACACAAGTGTAACTAATGTGACATTTTATTGTGGCAAGGTTTCGCTCTCCAGGAGCTTTGTCAAACCATTACAGCTTGATAAAGCTCCTGGAGAGCGAAACATTGCCACAATAAAATATCACATTAGTTGCACCAGTGTCCTTTTACCTGACACAGTCAGTTATGTCTGTGTGACTTAATTGTTGTCACTCCAGTCACAACCAGTTGAAAATTTGTCGAAACTGATTTCAGTCACACCAGTCACAAGCAGTTAACAATCACACCAGTCACAAGCAGTTAACAATCACACCTGTCACAAGCAGTTAACAATCACACCGGTCACAAGCAGTTAACAATCACACCGGTCACAAGCAGTTAACAATCACACCGGTCACAAGCAGTTATTAACCTGTATTTCAGGTTACTAGTAATTACAAGTTACTAGTATTACAAGTTACTAGTATTACAAGTTACTAGTCTTACTAGTAAAAGTCAAATCATTGAAAATACGTATGTCATGGTGTCAGACACACCAGTCACAAACAGTTAACAATCTGTGATCCGGTTGCATTCATAATCAAATTACTATCTGTGTAACAGTATTATCTATGTACCAGTTATACAAGCAGTTAATGAACTGTGTGACGTCCTAACACTAGTCATACAATCAGTTAATAGTCGGTATATCCAGTGTAACACCAGGGTCAAGGAGTAGTTCGTGAAGGCTGGAGAGAGAGCGGCCAGCAACTCCGTGTAACCAATATCCCCAGACAAGATCCACCAATCGATTTCCATTACCACGATCACTGCTGGATGTACACAGGCCAATACCTACACAGAAACATTTCCAGTGTTCAAAGTTTTCAGCGAATTACCCCTAGATGTTTCACCTGCAGAACGAGACCTCTCACCTGCAGGTCAAGTACTCTTATCCGCAGGTAAAGACCTCTTATCTGCAGGTCAAAACCTCACACCTGCAGGTCAAGACATCTCACCTGCAGGTCAAGGCCTCTCACCTGCAGGCCAAGACCTCTCACCTGCAGGTCAGCACCTCTCACCTGCAGGTCAAGACCTCTCATCTGCAGGTCAAAACCTCTCACCTGCAGGTCACGACCTCTCACCAGCAGGTCTAGACCTCTCACCAGCAGGTCATGACCTCTCACATGCAGGTCAAGACCTCTCACATGCAGGTCAAGACCTCTCACCTGCAGGTCACCACTTCTCATTAGCAGATCAAGGCTGCAGGTCGAAACCTTCCTCCTGGAGGTAACAACTATCAAGTTTTAATAACATTAACTGATATTCTTACCATTGATCGAACTTAAGTTTGCTCAAGACAAACTCTGCTTGTCTAAACACTGACTGGCAGTTTTTTTTTTTCTTCTGTCGTTTTTTACAGTCGTCTGAGTTCATCATCTACCTCGCAGCTATTATGCATAAGCGTCTCTATGAGTCGACGCTATCATGTATTCTTAATTGTATGTGTGGCTGCTATCATATATTCATTCTTGTGTGTGTATGTCACTGTTATCATTTGTGGGTCATCAGTGTCTGCACTGCCGCTATCATTTGCAAGTATCATCAAAATCTGAGTATCAGCTGCCGTGCCTCACCGTCGTAGGTGTTGCTGATATAATGTGTATCAGTATCCTTTGTGTTGCTGCTATCGTGTGTCATCATGGTATACATGGCTGCTTTCATGTCTATCATGATCGTTATTGCCCATGACATTATGTACGTGTGTGTTATGATCGCTTGTGTTGTTGCTGTTGTGTTTATGTCATGATCACCAGTGCTGTTGCTGTTGTGTTTATGTCATGATCACCAGTGTTGTTGCTGTTGTGTTTATGTCATGATCACCAGTGTTGTTGCTGTTGTGTTTATGTCATTATCACCAGTGTTGTTGTTGTTGTGTTTATGTCGTTATCACCAGTGTTGTTGTTCTTGCGTTTATGTCATGATCACCAGTGTTGTTGCTGTTGTGTTTATGTCATGATCACCAGTGTTGTTGTTGTTGTGTTTATGTCGTTATCACCAGTGTTGTTGCTGCTGTGTTTATGTCATGATCACCAGTGTTGTTGCTGTTGTGTTTATGTCATGATCACCAGAGTTGTTGTTGTGTTTATGTCATGATCACCAGTGTTGTTGCTGCTGTGTTTATGTCATGATCACCAGTGTTGTTGCTATTGTGTTTATGTCGTGATCACTAGTGTTGTTGTGTTTATGTCGTTATCACCAGTGTTGTTGCTGTTGTGTTTATGTCATGATCACCAGTGTTGTTGTTATTGTGTTTATGTCGCTATCACCAGTGTTGTTGCTGCTGTTGTGTTTATGTCATGATCACCAGTGTTGTTGTTGTTTTTATGTTATCACCAGTGTTGTTGTTATTGTGTTTATGTCTTGATCACCAGTTTTGTTGTTGTTGTGTTAATGTCGCTATCACTAGTGTTGTTGCTGTTGTGTTTATGTCATGGTCACCAGTGTTGTTGTTGTTGTTTTTATGTTATCACCAGTGGTGTTGCTATTGTGTTTATGTCGTGACCACCAGTGCTGTTGCTGTTGCGTTTATGTCATGATCACCAGTGTTGTTGTTATTGTGTTTATGTCATGATCACCAGTGTTTTTGCTATTGTGTTTATGTCGTGATCACCAGTGTTGTTGTTGTTGTGTTTATGTCGTGATCACCAGTGTTGTTGCTGTTGTGTTTATGTCGTTATCACCAGTGTTGTTGTTGTTGTGTTTATGTCGTGATCACCAGTGTTGTTGCTGTTATGTTTATGTCGTGACCACCAGTGCTGTTGTTGTTGTGTTTATGTCGTGATCACCAGTGCTGTTGCTGTTGTGTTTATGTCATGATCACCAGTGTTGTTGTTGTGTTTATGTCATGATCACCAGTGTTGTTGGCTATTGTGTTTATGTCTTGATCACCAGTTTTGTTGTTGTGTTTATGTCGCTATCACCAGTGTTGTTGCTGTTGTGTTTATGTCATGATCACCAGTGTTGTTGTTGTGTTTAAGTCATGATCACCAGTGTTGTTGCTGTTGTGTTTATGTCGTTATCACCAGTGTTGTTGCTGTTGTGTTTATGTCATGATCACCAGTGTTGTTGCTATTGTGTTTGTCTTGATCACCAGTTTTGTTGTTGTTGTGTTTATGTCGCTATCACCAGTGTTGTTGCTGTTGTGTTTATGTCATGATCACCAGTGTTGTTGTTGTTGTTTTTATGTTATCACCAGTGTTGTTGCTATTGTGTTTATGTCATGATCACCAGTGTTGTTGTTGTTGTTTTTATGTTATCACCAGTGTTGTTGCTGTTGTGTTAATGTCGTGATCACCAGTGTTGTTGCTGTTGTGTTAATGTTGTGATCACCAGTGTTGTTGCTGTTTTACTTAGGTCGTGATCACCAGTGTTGTTGCTGCTGTGTTTATGTCATGATCACCAGTGTTGTTGCTGTTGTGTTTGTGCTGTGATCACCAGTGTTGTTGCTATTGGGTTTATGTCGTGATCACCAGTGTTGTTGCTGTTGTGTTTATGTCATGATCTCCAGTTTTATTGTTATTGTGTTTATGTCATGATCACCACTGTTGTTGCTGTTGTGTTTATGTCGTTATCGCCAGTGTTGTTGTTGTTGTGTTTATGTCGTGATCACCAGTGTTGCTGCTGTTGTGTTTATGTCGTTATCACCAGTGTTGTTGCTGTTGTGTTTATGTCATGATCACCAGTGTTGTTGCTATTGTGTATATGTCTTCATCACCAGTTTTGTTGTTGTTGTGTTCATATCGCTATCACCAGTGTTGTTGCTGCTGTTGTGTTTATGTCATGATCACCAGTGTTGTTGTTGTTTTTATGTTATCACCAGTGTTGTTGCTATTGTGTTTATGTCTTGATCACCAGTTTTGTTGTTGTTGTGTTAATGTCGCTATCACCAGTGTTGTTGCTGTTGCGTTTATGTCATGCTCACCAGTGTTGTTGTTGTTGTTTTTATGTTATCACCAGTGGTGTTGCTATTGTGTTTATGTCGTGATCACCAGTGTTGTTGCTGTTGTGTTTATGTCATG
The DNA here is from genome assembly GCF_038502225.1 of Cherax quadricarinatus. Taxonomy (NCBI): domain Eukaryota; kingdom Metazoa; phylum Arthropoda; class Malacostraca; order Decapoda; family Parastacidae; genus Cherax; species Cherax quadricarinatus. Next base: position 44,938,225 of record NC_091292.1, on the reverse strand, counting down.
ATCACCAGTGTTGTTGTTATTGTGTTTATGTCATGATCACCAGTGTTTTTGCTGTTGTGTTTATGTCGTGATCACCAGTGTTGTTGTTGTTGTGTTTATGTCGTGATCACCAGTGTTGTTGCTGTTGTGTTTATGTTGTTATCACCAGTGTTGTTGTTGTGTTTATGTCGTGATCACCAGTGTTGTTGCTGTTATGTTTATGTCGTGACCACCAGTGTTGTTGTTGTTGTGTTTATGTCGTGATCACCAGTGCTGTTGCTGTTGTGTTTATGTCATGATCACCAGTGTTGTTGTTGTGTTTATGTCATGATCACCAGTGTTGTTGGCTATTGTGTTTATGTCTTGATCACCAGTTTTGTTGTTGTTGTGTTTATGTCGCTATCACCAGTGTTGTTGCTGTTGTGTTTATGTCATGATCACCATTGTTGTTGTTGTGTTTTTGTCATGATCACCAGTGTTGTTGCTGTTGTGTTTATGTCGTGATCACCAGTGTTGTTGCTGTTGTGTTAATGTCGTGATCACCAGTGTTGTTGCTGTTGTGTTTATGTCGTTATCACCAGTGTTGTTGCTTTTGTGTTTATGTCATGATCACCAGTGTTGTTGCTGTTGTGTTAATGTCGTGATCACCAGTGTTGTTGCTGTTGTGTTTATGTCGTTATCACCAGTGTTGTTGCTGTTGTGTTTATGTCATGATCACCAGTGTTGTTGCTTTTGTGTTTGTCTTGATCACCAGTTTTGTTGTTGTTGTGTTTATGTCGCTATCACCAGTGTTGTTGTTGTTGTGTTTATGTCATGATCACCAGTGTTGTTGTTGTTGTTTTTATGTTATCACCAGTGTTGTTGCTATTGTGTTTATGTCGTGATCACCAGTGTTGTTGCTGTTGTGTTAATGTCGTGATCACCAGTGTTGTTGCTGTTGTGTTAATGTTGTGATCACAAGTGTTGTTGCTGTTTTGTTTAGGTCGTGATCACCAGTGTTGTTGCTGTTGTGTTTATGTCATGATCACCAGTGTTGTTGCTGTTGTGTTTGTGCCGTGATCACCAGTGTTGCTGCTATTGGGTTTATGTCGTCATCACCAGTGTTGTTGCTGTTGTGTTTCTGTCGTTATCACCAGTGTTGTTGTTGTTGTGTTTATGTCGTTATCACCAGTGTTGTTGCTGTTGTGTTTATGTCATGATCACCAGTGTTGTTGCTATTGTGTATATGTCTTGATCACCAGTTTTGTTGTTGTTGTGTTTATATCGCTAACACCAGTGTTGTTGCTGCTGTTGTGTTTATGTCATGATCACCAGTGTTGTTGTTGTTGTTTTTATGTTATCACCAGTGTTGTTGCTATTGTGTTTATGTCTTGATCACCAGTTTTGTTGTTGTTGTGTTAATGTCGCTATCACCAGTGTTGTTGCTGTTGTGTTTATGTCATGGTCACCAGTGTTGTTGTTGTTGTTTTTATGTTATCACCAGTGGTGTTGATATTGTGTTTATGTCGTGATCACCAGTGTTGTTGCTGTTGTGTTTATGTCATGATCACCAGTGTTGTTGTTATTGTGTTTATGTCATGATCACCAGTGTTTTTGCTGTTGTGTTTATGTCGTGATCACCAGTGTTGTTGTTGTTGTGTTTATGTCGTGATCACCAGTGTTGTTGCTGTTGTGTTTATGTCGATATCACCAGTGTTGTTGTTGTTGTGTTTATGTCGTGATCACCAGTGTTGTTGCTGTTATGTTTATGTCGTGACCACCAGTGTTGTTGTTGTTGTGTTTATGTCGTGATCACCAGTGTTGTTTCTGTTGTGTTTATGTCATGATCACCAGTGTTGTTGTTGTGTTTATGTCATGATCACCAGTGTTGTTGGCTATTGTGTTTATGTCTTGATCACCAGTTTTGTTGTTGTTGTGTTTATGTCGCTATCACCAGTGTTGTTGCTGTTGTGTTTATGTCATGATCACCAGTGTTGTTGTTTTTATGTTATCACCAGTGTTGTTGCTATTGTGTTTATGTCGTGATCACCAGTGTTGTTGCTGTTGTGTTAATGTCGTGATCACCAGTGTTGTTGCTGTTGTGTTAATGTCGTGATCACCAGTGTTGTTGCTGTTTTGTTTAGGTCGTGATCACCGGTGTTGTTGCTGTTGTGTTTATGTCATGATCACTAGTGTTGTTGGTGTTGTGTTTATGTCGTGATCACCAGTGTTGTTGCTATTGGGTTTATGTCGTGATCACCAGTGTTGTTGCTGTTGTGTTTATGTCATGATCACCAGTGTTGTTGTTATTGTGTTTATGTCATGATCACCAGTGTTGTTGCTGTTGTGTTTATGTCGTTATCACCAGTGTTGTTGTTGTTGTGTTTATGTCGCTATCACCAGTGTTGTTGCTGTTGTGTTTATGTCATGATCACCAGTGTTGTTGTTGTTGTTTTTATGTTATCACCAGTGTTGTTGCTATTGTGTTTATGTCTTGATCACCAGTTTTGTTGTTGTTGTGTTTATGTCGCTATCACCAGTGTTGTTGCTGTTGTGTTTATGTCATGATCACCAGTGTTGTTGTTGTTGTTTTTATGTTATCACCAGTGGTGTTGCTATTGTGTTTATGTCATGATAACCAGTGTTGTTGTTATTGTGTTTATGTCATGATCACCAGTGTTTTTGCTGTTGTGTTTATATCGTGATCACCAGTGTTGTTGTTGTTGTGTTTATGTCGTGATCACCAGTGTTGTTGTTGTTGTGTTTATGTCATGATCACCAGTGTTGTTGCTGTTGTGTTAATGTCGTGATCACCAGTGTTGTTGCTGTTGTGTTTATGTCATGATCACCAGTGTTGTTGTTGTTGTGTTTATGTCGTGATCACCAGTGTTGTTGTTGTTGTGTTAATGTCGTGATCACCAGTGTTGTTGCTGTTGTGTTTATGTCGTGATCACCAGTGTTGTTGTTGTTGTGTTAATGTCGTGATCACCAGTGTTGTTGCTGTTGTGTTTATGTCGTGATCACCAGTGTTGTTGCTGTTGTGTTAATGTCGTGATCACCAGTGTTGTTGCTGCTGTGTTTATGTCATGATCACCAGTGTTGTTGCTGTTGTGTTTGTGCTGTGATCACCAGTGTTGTTGCTATTGGGTTTATGTCGTGATCACCAGTGTTGTTGCTGTTGTGTTTATGTCATGATCTCCAGTTTTATTGTTATTGTGTTTATGTCATGATCACCACTGTTGTTGCTGTTGTGTTTATGTCGTTATCGCCAGTGTTGTTGTTGTTGTGTTTATGTCGTGATCACCAGTGTTGCTGCTGTTGTGTTTATGTCGTTATCACCAGTGTTGTTGCTGTTGTGTTTATGTCATGATCACCAGTGTTGTTGCTATTGTGTATATGTCTTGATCACCAGTTTTGTTGTTGTTGTGTTCATATCGCTATCACCAGTGTTGTTGCTGCTGTTGTGTTTATGTCATGATCACCAGTGTTGTTGTTGTTTTTATGTTATCACCAGTGTTGTTGCTATTGTGTTTATGTCTTGATCACCAGTTTTGTTGTTGTTGTGTTAATGTCGCTATCACCAGTGTTGTTGCTGTTGTGTTTATGTCATGCTCACCAGTGTTGTTGTTGTTGTTTTTATGTTATCACCAGTGGTGTTGCTATTGTGTTTATGTCGTGATCACCAGTGTTGTTGCTGTTGTGTTTATGTCATGATCACCAGTGTTGTTGTTATTGTGTTTATGTCATGATCACCAGTGTTTTTGCTGTTGTGTTTATGTCGTGATCACCAGTGTTGTTGTTGTTGTGTTTATGTCGTGATCACCAGTGTTGTTGCTGTTGTGTTTATGTTGTTATCACCAGTGTTGTTGTTGTTGTGTTTATGTCGTGATCACCAGTGTTGTTGCTGTTATGTTTATGTCGTGACCACCAGTGTTGTTGTTGTTGTGTTTATGTCGTGATCACCAGTGCTGTTGCTGTTGTGTTTATGTCATGATCACCAGTGTTGTTGTTGTGTTTATGTCATGATCACCAGTGTTGTTGGCTATTGTGTTTATGTCTTGATCACCAGTTTTGTTGTTGTTGTGTTTATGTCGCTATCACCAGTGTTGTTGCTGTTGTGTTTATGTCATGATCACCATTGTTGTTGTTGTGTTTTTGTCATGATCACCAGTGTTGTTGCTGTTGTGTTTATGTCGTGATCACCAGTGTTGTTGCTGTTGTGTTAATGTCGTGATCACCAGTGTTGTTGCTGTTGTGTTTATGTCGTTATCACCAGTGTTGTTGCTGTTGTGTTTATGTCATGATCACCAGTGTTGTTGCTGTTGTGTTAATGTCGTGATCACCAGTGTTGTTGCTGTTGTGTTTATGTCGTTATCACCAGTGTTGTTGCTGTTGTGTTTATGTCATGATCACCAGTGTTGTTGCTTTTGTGTTTGTCTTGATCACCAGTTTTGTTGTTGTTGTGTTTATGTCGCTATCACCAGTGTTGTTGTTGTTGTGTTTATGTCATGATCACCAGTGTTGTTGTTGTTGTTTTTATGTTATCACCAGTGTTGTTGCTATTGTGTTTATGTCGTGATCACCAGTGTTGTTGCTGTTGTGTTAATGTCGTGATCACCAGTGTTGTTGCTGTTGTGTTAATGTTGTGATCACCAGTGTTGTTGCTGTTTTGTTTAGGTCGTGATCACCAGTGTTGTTGCTGTTGTGTTTATGTCATGATCACCAGTGTTGTTGCTGTTGTGTTTGTGCCGTGATCACCAGCTATTTGTTTATGTCTCATCACCAGTGTTGTTGCTGTTGTGTTTATGTCATGTCAATTTTGTTGTTATTGTGTTATGTCATGATCACCAGTGTTGTTGCTGTTGTGTTTATGTCGTTATCACCAGTGTTGTTGTTGTTGTGTTTATGTCGTTATCACCAGTGTTGTTGCTGTTGTGTTTATGTCATGATCACCAGTGTTGTTGCTATTGTGTATATGTCTTGATCACCAGTTTTGTTGTTGTTGTGTTTATATCGCTAACACCAGTGTTGTTGCTGCTGTTGTGTTTATGTCATGATCACCAGTGTTGTTGTTGTTGTTTTTATGTTATCACCAGTGTTGTTGCTATTGTGTTTATGTCTTGATCACCAGTTTTGTTGTTGTTGTGTTAATGTCGCTATCACCAGTGTTGTTGCTGTTGTGTTTATGTCATGGTCACCAGTGTTGTTGTTGTTGTTTTTATGTTATCACCAGTGGTGTTGATATTGTGTTTATGTCGTGATCACCAGTGTTGTTGCTGTTGTGTTTATGTCATGATCACCAGTGTTGTTGTTATTGTGTTTATGTCATGATCACCAGTGTTTTTGCTGTTGTGTTTATGTCGTGATCACCAGTGTTGTTGTTGTTGTGTTTATGTCGTGATCACCAGTGTTGTTGCTGTTGTGTTTATGTCGATATCACCAGTGTTGTTGTTGTTGTGTTTATGTCGTGATCACCAGTGTTGTTGCTGTTATGTTTATGTCGTGACCACCAGTGTTGTTGTTGTTGTGTTTATGTCGTGATCACCAGTGTTGTTTCTGTTGTGTTTATGTCATGATCACCAGTGTTGTTGTTGTGTTTATGTCATGATCACCAGTGTTGTTGGCTATTGTGTTTATGTCTTGATCACCAGTTTTGTTGTTGTTGTGTTTATGTCGCTATAACCAGTGTTGTTGCTGTTGTGTTTATGTCATGATCACCAGTGTTGTTGTTTTTATGTTATCACCAGTGTTGTTGCTATTGTGTTTATGTCGTGATCACCAGTGTTGTTGCTGTTGTGTTAATGTCGTGATCACCAGTGTTGTTGCTGTTGTGTTAATGTCGTGATCACCAGTGTTGTTGCTGTTTTGTTTAGGTCGTGATCACCGGTGTTGTTGCTGTTGTGTTTATGTCATGATCACTAGTGTTGTTGGTGTTGTGTTTATGTCGTGATCACCAGTGTTGTTGCTATTGGGTTTATGTCGTGATCACCAGTGTTGTTGCTGTTGTGTTTATGTCATGATCACCAGTGTTGTTGTTATTGTGTTTATGTCATGATCACCAGTGTTGTTGCTGTTGTGTTTATGTCGTTATCACCAGTGTTGTTGTTGTTGCGTTTATGTCGTGATCACCAGTGTTGTTGCTGTGTGTTTATGTCGTTATCACCAGTGTTCTTGCTGTTGTCTTTATGTCATGATCACCAGTGTTGTTGCTATTGTGTATATGTCTTGATCACCAGTTTTGTTGTTGTTGTGTTTATGTCGCTATCACCAGTGTTGTTGCTGTTGTGTTTATGTCATGATCACCAGTGTTGTTGTTGTTGTTTTTATGTTATCACCAGTGTTGTTGCTATTGTGTTTATGTCTTGATCACCAGTTTTGTTGTTGTTGTGTTTATGTCGCTATCACCAGTGTTGTTCCTGTTGTGTTTATGTCATGATCACCAGTGTTGTTGTTGTTGTTTTTATGTTATCACCAGTGGTGTTGCTATTGTGTTTATGTCATGATAACCAGTGTTGTTGTTATTGTGTTTATGTCATGATCACCAGTGTTTTTGCTGTTGTGTTTATATCGTGATCACCAGTGTTGTTGTTGTTGTGTTTATGTCGTGATCACCAGTGTTGTTGTTGTTGTGTTTATGTCATGATCACCAGTGTTGTTGCTGTTGTGTTAATGTCGTGATCACCAGTGTTGTTGCTGTTGTGTTTATGTCATGATCACCAGTGTTGTTGTTGTTGTGTTTATGTCGTGATCACCAGTGTTGTTGTTGTTGTGTTAATGTCGTGATCACCAGTGTTGTTGCTGTTGTGTTTATGTCGTGATCACCAGTGTTGTTGTTGTTGTGTTAATGTCGTGATCACCAGTGTTGTTGCTGTTGTGTTTATGTCGTGATCACCAGTGTTGTTGCTGTTGTGTTAATGTCGTGATCACCAGTGTTGTTGCTGCTGTGTTTATGTCATGATCACCAGTGTTGTTGCTGTTGTGTTTGTGCTGTGATCACCAGTGTTGTTGCTATTGGGTTTATGTCGTGATCACCAGTGTTGTTGCTGTTGTGTTTATGTCATGATCTCCAGTTTTATTGTTATTGTGTTTATGTCATGATCACCACTGTTGTTGCTGTTGTGTTTATGTCGTTATCGCCAGTGTTGTTGTTGTTGTGTTTATGTCGTGATCACCAGTGTTGCTGCTGTTGTGTTTATGTCGTTATCACCAGTGTTGTTGCTGTTGTGTTTATGTCATGATCACCAGTGTTGTTGCTATTGTGTATATGTCTTGATCACCAGTTTTGTTGTTGTTGTGTTCATATCGCTATCACCAGTGTTGTTGCTGCTGTTGTGTTTATGTCATGATCACCAGTGTTGTTGTTGTTTTTATGTTATCACCAGTGTTGTTGCTATTGTGTTTATGTCTTGATCACCAGTTTTGTTGTTGTTGTGTTAATGTCGCTATCACCAGTGTTGTTGCTGTTGTGTTTATGTCATGCTCACCAGTGTTGTTGTTGTTGTTTTTATGTTATCACCAGTGGTGTTGCTATTGTGTTTATGTCGTGATCACCAGTGTTGTTGCTGTTGTGTTTATGTCATGATCACCAGTGTTGTTGTTATTGTGTTTATGTCATGGTCACCAGTGTTTTTGCTGTTGTGTTTATGTCGTGATCACCAGTGTTGTTGTTGTTGTGTTTATGTCGTGATCACCAGTGTTGTTGCTGTTGTGTTTATGTTGTTATCACCAGTGTTGTTGTTGTTGTGTTTATGTCGTGATCACCAGTGTTGTTGCTGTTATGTTTATGTCGTGACCACCAGTGTTGTTGTTGTTGTGTTTATGTCGTGATCACCAGTGCTGTTGCTGTTGTGTTTATGTCATGATCACCAGTGTTGTTGTTGTGTTTATGTCATGATCACCAGTGTTGTTGGCTATTGTGTTTATGTCTTGATCACCAGTTTTGTTGTTGTTGTGTTTATGTCGCTATCACCAGTGTTGTTGCTGTTGTGTTTATGTCATGATCACCATTGTTGTTGTTGTGTTTTTGTCATGATCACCAGTGTTGTTGCTGTTGTGTTTATGTCGTGATCACCAGTGTTGTTGCTGTTGTGTTAATGTCGTGATCACCAGTGTTGTTGCTGTTGTGTTTATGTCGTTATCACCAGTGTTGTTGCTGTTGTGTTTATGTCATGATCACCAGTGTTGTTGCTGTTGTGTTAATGTCGTGATCACCAGTGTTGTTGCTGTTGTGTTTATGTCGTTATCACCAGTGTTGTTGCTGTTGTGTTTATGTCATGATCACCAGTGTTGTTGCTTTTGTGTTTGTCTTGATCACCAGTTTTGTTGTTGTTGTGTTTATGTCGCTATCACCAGTGTTGTTGTTGTTGTGTTTATGTCATGATCACCAGTGTTGTTGTTGTTGTTTTTATGTTATCACCAGTGTTGTTGCTATTGTGTTTATGTCGTGATCACCAGTGTTGTTGCTGTTGTGTTAATGTCGTGATCACCAGTGTTGTTGCTGTTGTGTTAATGTTGTGATCACCAGTGTTGTTGCTGTTTTGTTTAGGTCGTGATCACCAGTGTTGTTGCTGTTGTGTTTATATCATGATCACCAGTGTTGTTGCTGTTGTGTTTGTGCCGTGATCACCAGTGTTGCTGCTATTGGGTTTATGTCGTCATCACCAGTGTTGTTGCTGTTGTGTTTGTGTCATGATCTACAATTTTGTTGTTATTGTGTTATGTCATGATCACCAGTGTTGTTGCTGTTGTGTTTATGTCGTTATCACCAGTGTTGTTGTTGTGTTTATGTCGTTATCACCAGTGTTGTTGCTGTTGTGTTTATGTCATGATCACCAGTGTTGTTGCTATTGTGTATATGTCTTGATCACCAGTTTTGTTGTTGTTGTGTTCATATCGCTATCACCAGTGTTGTTGCTGCTGTTGTGTTTATGTCATGATCACCAGTGTTGTTGTTGTTTTTATGTTATCACCAGTGTTGTTGCTATTGTGTTTATGTCTTGATCACCAGTTTTGTTGTTGTTGTGTTAATGTCGCTATCACCAGTGTTGTTGCTGTTGTGTTTATGTCATGCTCACCAGTGTTGTTGTTGTTGTTTTTATGTTATCACCAGTGGTGTTGCTATTGTGTTTATGTCGTGATCACCAGTGTTGTTGCTGTTGTGTTTATGTCATGATCACCAGTGTTGTTGTTATTGTGTTTATGTCATGATAACCAGTGTTTTTGCTGTTGTGTTTATGTCGTGATCACCAGTGTTGTTGTTGTTGTGTTTATGTCGTGATCACCAGTGTTGTTGCTGTTGTGTTTATGTTGTTATCACCAGTGTTGTTGTTGTTGTGTTTATGTCGTGATCACCAGTGTTGTTGCTGTTATGTTTATGTCGTGACCACTAGTGTTGTTGTTGTTGTGTTTATGTCGTGATCACCAGTGCTGTTGCTGTTGTGTTTATGTCATGATCACCAGTGTTGTTGTTGTGTTTATGCCATGATCACCAGTGTTGTTGGCTATTGTGTTTATGTCTTGATCACCAGTTTTGTTGTTGTTGTGTTTATGTCGCTATCACCAGTGTTGTTGCTGTTGTGTTTATGTCATGATCACCATTGTTGTTGTTGTGTTTATGTCATGATCACCAGTGTTGTTGCTGTTGTGTTTATGTCGTGATCACCAGTGTTGTTGCTGTTGTGTTAATGTCGTGATCACCAGTGTTGTTGCTGTTGTGTTTATGTCGTTATCACCAGTGTTGTTGCTGTTGTGTTTATGTCATGATCACCAGTGTTGTTGCTGTTGTGTTAATGTCGTGATCACCAGTGTTGTTGCTGTTGTGTTTATGTCGTTATCACCAGTGTTGTTGCTGTTGTGTTTATGTCATGATCACCATTGTTGTTGCTTTTGTGTTTGTCTTGATCACCAGTTTTGTTGTTGTTGTGTTTATGTCGCTATCACCAGTGTTGTTGTTGTGTTTATGTCATGATCACCAGTGTTGTTGTTGTTGTTTTTATGTTATCACCAGTGTTGTTGCTATTGTGTTTATGTCGTGATCACCAGTGTTGTTGCTGTTGTGTTAATGTCGTGATCACCAGTGTTGTTGCTGTTGTGTTAATGTTGTGATCACCAGTGTTGTTGCTGTTTTGTTTAGGTCGTGATCACCAGTGTTGTTGCTGTTGGGTTTATGTCATGATCACCAGTGTTGTTGCTGTTGTGTTTGTGCCGTGATCACCAGTGTTGCTGCTATTGGGTTTATGTCGTCATCACCAGTGTTGTTGCTGTTGTGTTTATGTCATGATCTACAATTTTGTTGTTATTGTGTTATGTCATGATCACCAGTGTTGTTGCTGTTGTGTTTATGTCGTTATCACCAGTGTTGTTGTTGTTGTGTTTATGTCGTTATCACCAGTGTTGTTGCTGTTGTGTTTATGTCATGATCACCAGTGTTGTTGCTATTGTGTATATGTCTTGATCACCAGTTTTGTTGTTGTTGTGTTTATATCGCTATCACCAGTGTTGTTGCTGCTGTTGTGTTTATGTCATGATCACCAGTGTTGTTGTTGTTGTTTTTATGTTATCACCAGTGTTGTTGCTATTGTGTTTATGTCTTGATCACCAGTTTTGTTGTTGTTGTGTTAATGTCGCTATCACCAGTGTTGTTGCTGTTGTGTTTATGTCATGGTCACCAGTGTTGTTGTTGTTGTTTTTATGTTATCACCAGTGGTGTTGATATTGTGTTTATGTCGTGATCACCAGTGTTGTTGCTGTTGTGTTTATGTCATGATCACCAGTGTTGTTGTTATTGTGTTTATGTCATGATCACAAGTGTTTTTGCTGTTGTGTTTATGTCGTGATCACCAGTGTTGTTGTTGTTGTGTTTATGTCGTGATCACCAGTGTTGTTGCTGTTGTGTTTATGTCGATATCACCAGTGTTGTTGTTGTTGTGTTTATGTCGTGATCACCAGTGTTGTTGCTGTTATGCTTATGTCGTGACCACCAGTGTTGTTGTTGTTGTGTTTTTGTCGTGATCACCAGTGTTGTTTCTGTTGTGTTTATGTCATGATCACCAGTGTTGTTGTTGTGTTTATGTCATGATCACCAGTGTTGTTGGCTATTGTGTTTATGTCTTGATCACCAGTTTTGTTGTTGTTGTTGTGTTTATGTCGCTATCACCAGTGTTGTTGCTGTTGTGTTTATGTCATGATCACCAGTGTTGTTGTTTTTATGTTATCACCAGTGTTGTTGCTATTGTGTTTATGTCGTGATCACCAGTGTTGTTGCTGTTGTGTTAATGTCGTGATCACCAGTGTTGTTGCTGTTGTGTTAATGTCGTGATCACCAGTGTTGTTGCTGTTTTGTTTAGGTCGTGATCACCGGTGTTGTTGCTGTTGTGTTTATGTCATGATCACTAGTGTTGTTGGTGTTGTGTTTATGTCGTGATCACCAGTGTTGTTGCTATTGGGTTGATGTCGTGATCACCAGTGTTGTTGCTGTTGTGTTTATGTCATGATCACCAGTGTTGTTGTTATTGTGTTTATGTCATGATCACCAGTGTTGTTGCTGTTGTGTTTATGTCGTTATCACCAGTGTTGTTGTTGTTGTGTTTATGTCGTGATCATCAGTGTTGTTGCTGTGTGTTTATGTCGTTATCACCAGTGTTCTTGCTGTTGTGTTTATGTCATGATCACCAGTGTTGTTGCTATTGTGTATATGTCTTGATCACCAGTTTTGTTGTTGTTGTGTTTATGTCGCTATCACCAGTGTTGTTGCTGTTGTGTTTATGTCATGATCACCAGTGTTGTTGTTGTTGTTTTTATGTTATCACCAGTGTTGTTGCTATTGTGTTTATGTCTTGATCACCAGTTTTGTTGTTGTTGTGTTTATGTCGCTATCACCAGTGTTGTTGCTGTTGTGTTTATGTCATGATCACCAGTGTTGTTGTTGTGGTTTTTATGTTATCACCAGTGGTGTTGCTATTGTGTTTATGTCATGATAACCAGTGTTGTTGTTATCGTGTTTATGTCATGATCACCAGTGTTTTTGCTGTTGTGTTTATATCGTGATCACCAGTGTTGTTGTTGTTGTGTTTATGTCGTGATCACCAGTGTTGTTGTTGTTGTTTTTATGTCATGATCACCAGTGTTGTTGCTGTTGTGTTAATGTCGTGATCACCAGTGTTGTTGCTGTTGTGTTTATGTCATGATCACCAGTGTTGTTGTTGTTGTGTTTATGTCGTGATCACCAGTGTTGTTGTTGTTGTGTTAATGTCGTGATCACCAGTGTTGTTGCTGTTGTGTTTATGTCGTGATCACCAGTGTTGTTGTTGTTGTGTTAATGTCGTGATCACCAGTGTTGTTGCTGTTGTGTTTATGTCGTGATCACCAGTGTTGTTGCTGTTGTGTTAATGTCGTGATCACCAGTGTTGTTGCTGTTGTGTTTATGTCATGGTCACCAGTGTTGTTGTTGTTGTTTTTATGTTATCACCAGTGGTGTTGATATTGTGTTATGTCGTGATCACCAGTGTTGTTGCTGTTGTGTTTATGTCATGATCACCAGTGTTGTTGTTATTGTGTTTATGTCATGATCACCAGTGTTTTTGCTGTTGTGTTTATGTCGTGATCACCAGTGTTGTTGTTGTTGTGTTTATGTCGTGATCACCAGTGTTGTTGCTGTTGTGTTTATGTCGATATCACCAGTGTTGTTGTTGTTGTGTTTATGTCGTGATCACCAGTGTTGTTGCTGTTATGTTTATGTCGTGACCACATGTGTTGTTGTTGTTGTGTTTATGTCGTGATCACCAGTGTTGTTTCTGTTGTGTTTATGTCATGATCACCAGTGTTGTTCTTGTGTTTATGTCATGATCACCAGTGTTGTTGGCTATTGTGTTTATGTCTTGATCACCAGTTTTGTTGTTGTTGTGTTTATGTCGCTATCACCAGTGTTGTTGCTGTTGTGTTTATGTCATGATCACCAGTGTTGTTGTTTTTATGTTATCACCAGTGTTGTTGCTATTGTGTTTATGTCGTGATCACCAGTGTTGTTGCTGTTGTGTTAATGTCGTGATCACCAGTGTTGTTGCTGTTGTGTTAATGTCATGATCACCAGTGTTGTTGCTGTTTTGTTTAGGTCGTGATCACCGGTGTTTTTGCTGTTGTGTTTATGTCATGATCACTAGTGTTGTTGGTGTTGTGTTTATGTCGTGATCAGCAGTGTTGTTGCTATTGGGTTTATGTCTTGATCACCAGTGTTGTTGCTGTTGTGTTTATGTCATGATCACCAGTGTTGTTGTTATTGTGTTGATGTCATGATCACCAGTGTTGCTGCTGTTGTGTTTATGTCGTTATCACCAGTGTTGTTGTTGTTGTGTTTATGTCGTGATCACCAGTGTTGTTGCTGTGTGTTTATGTCGTTATCACCAGTGTTCTTGCTGTTGTGTTTATGTCATGATCACCAGTGTTGTTGCTATTGTGTATATGTCTTGATCACCAGTTTTGTTGTTGTTGTGTTTATGTCGCTATCACCAGTGTTGTTGCTGTTGTGTTTATGTCATGATCACCAGTGTTGTTGTTGTTGTTTTTATGTTATCACCAGTGTTGTTGCTATTGTGTTTATGTCTTGATCACCAGTTTTGTTGTTGTTGTGTTTATGTCGCTATCACCAGTGTTGTTGCTGTTGTGTTTATGTAATGATCACCAGTGTTGTTGTTGTTGTTTTTATGTTATCACCAGTGGTGTTGCTATTGTGTTTATGTCATGATAACCAGTGTTGTTGTTATTGTGTTTATGTCATGATCACCAGTGTTTTTGCTGTTGTGTTTATATCGTGATCACCAGTGTTGTTGTTGTTGTTGTGTTTATGTCGTGATCACCAGTGTTGTTGTTGTTGTGTTTATGTCATGATCACCAGTGTTGTTGCTGTTGTGTTAATGTCGTGATCACCAGTGTTGTTGCTGTTGTGTTTATGTCATGATCACCAGTGTTGTTGTTGTTGTGTTTATGTCGTGATCACCAGTGTTGTTGTTGTTGTGTTAATGTCGTGATCACCAGTGTTGTTGCTGTTGTGTTTATGTCGTGATCACCAGTGTTGTTGTTGTGTTAATGTCGTGATCACCAGTGTTGTTGCTGTTGTGTTTATGTCGTGATCACCAGTGTTGTTGCTGTTGTGTTAATGTCGTGATCACCAGTGTTGTTGCTGTTGTGTTTATGTCATGATCACCAGTGTTGTTGCTGTTGTGTTTATGTCGTGATCACCAGTGTTGCTGCTGTTGTGTTAATGTCGTGATCACCAGTGTTGTTGCTGTTGTGTTAATGTCGTGATCACCAGTGTTGTTGTTGTTGTGTTTATGTCGTGATCACCAGTGTTGTAGCTGTTGTGTTTATGTCATGATTACCAGTGTTGTTTCTGTTGTGTTTATGTCGTGATCACCAGTGTTGTTGCTATTATGTTTATGTCGTGATCACCAGTGTTGTTGCTGCTGTTGTGTTTATGTCGTGATCACCAGTGTTGTTGCTAATGGGTTTATGTCATGATCACCAGTGTTGTTGTTGTTGTTTTTATGTTATCACCAGTGTTGTTGCTATTGTGTTTATGTCGTGATCACCAGTGTTGTTGCTATTGTGTTTATGTCGTGATCACCAGTGTTGTTGCTGTTGTGTTTATTTCATGACCACCAGTGTTGTTGTTGTTGTTGTTTTTATGTTATCACCAGTGTTGTTGCTGTTGTGTTTATGTCATGATCACCAGTGTTGTTGTTATTGTGTTTATGTCATGATCACCAGTGTTGTTGCTGTTGTGTTTATGTCGTTATCACCAGTGTTGTTGTTGTGATTATGTCGTGATCACCAGTGTTGTTGCTGTGTGTTTATGTCGTTATCACCAGTGTTGTTGCTGTTGTGTTTATGTCATGATCACCAGTGTTGTTGCTATTGTGTTTATGTCTTGATCACCAGTTTTGTTGTTGTTGTGTTTATGTCGCTATTACCAGTGTTGTTGCTGTTGTGTTTATGTCATGATCACCAGTGTTGTTGTTGTTGTTTTTATGTTATCACCAGTGTTGTTGCTATTGTGTTTATGTCTTGATCACCAGTTTTGTTGTTGTTGTGTTTATGTCGCTATCACCAGTGTTGTTGCTGTTGTGTTTATGTCATGATCACCAGTGTTGTTGTTGTTGTTTTTATGTTATCACCAGTGGTGTTGCTATTGTGTTTATGTCATGATAACCAGTGTTGTTGTTATTGTGTTTATGTCATGATCACCAGTGTTTTTGCTGTTGTGTTTATATCGTGATCACCAGTGTTGTTGTTGTTGTGTTCATGTCGTGATCACCAGTGTTGTTGCTGTTGTGTTTATGTCATGATCACCAGTGTTGCTGCTATTGGGTTTATGTCGTGATCACCAGTGTTGTTGCTGTTGTGTTTATGTCATGATCTCCAGTTTTGTTGTTATTGTGTTTATGTCATGATCACCAGTGTTGTTGCTGTTGTGTTAATGTCGTGATCACCAGTGTTGTTGCTGTTGTGTTTATGTCATGATCACCAGTGTTGTTGTTGTTGTGTTTATGTCGTGATCACAAGTGTTGTTGTTGTTGTGTTAATGTCGTGATCACCAGTGTTGTTGCTGTTGTGTTTATGTCGTGATCACCAGTGTTGTTGTTGTGTTAATGTCGTGATCACCAGTGTTGTTGCTGTTGTGTTTATGTCGTGATCACCAGTGTTGTTGCTGTTGTGTTAATGTCGTGATCACCAGTGTTGTTGCTGTTGTGTTTATGTCATGATCACCAGTGTTGTTGCTGTTGTGTTTATGTCGTGATCACCAGTGTTGCTGCTGTTGTGTTAATGTCGTGATCACCAGTGTTGTTGCTGTTGTGTTAATGTCGTGATCACCAGTGTTGTTGCTGTTTTGTTTATGTCGTGATCACCAGTGTTGTAGCTGTTGTGTTTATGTCATGATCACCAGTGTTGTTGCTGTTGTGTTTATGTCGTGATCACCAGTGTTGTTGCTATTGGGTTTATGTCGTGATCACCAGTGTTGTTGCTGCTGTTGTGTTTATGTCGTGATCACCAGTGTTGTTGCTATTGGGTTTATGTCATGATCACCAGTGTTGTTGTTGTTTTTATGTTATCACCAGTGTTGTTGCTATTGTGTTTATGTCGTGATCACCAGTGTTGTTGCTGTTGTGTTTATGTCGTGATCACCAGTGTTGTTGCTGTTGTGTTAATGTCGTGATCACCAGTGTTGTTGCTGTTGTGTTTATGTCATGATCAGCAGTGTTGTTGCTGTTGTGTTTATGTCGTGATCACCAGTGTTGCTGCTGTTGTGTTAATGTCGTGATCACCAGTGTTGTTGCTGTTGTGTTAATGTCGTGATCACCAGTGTTGTTGCTGTTTTGTTTATGTCGTGATCACCAGTGTTGTAGCTGTTGTGTTTATGTCATGATCACCAGTGTTGTTGCTGTTGTGTTTATGTCGTGATCACCAGTGTTGTTGCTATTGGGTTTATGTCGTGATCACCAGTGTTGTTGCTGCTGTTGTGTTTATGTCGTGATCACCAGTGTTGTTGCTATTGGGTTTATGTCATGATCACCAGTGTTGTTGTTGTTGTTTTTATGTTATCACCAGTGTTGTTGCTATTGTGTTTATGTCGTGATCACCAGTGTTGTTGCTATTGTGTTTATGTCGTGATCACCAGTGTTGTTGCTGTTGTGTTTATTTCATGACCACCAGTGTTGTTGTTGTTGTTGTTTTTATGTTATCACCAGTGTTGTTGCTGTTGTGTTTATGTCGTGATCACCAGTGTTGTTGCTGTTGTGTTTATGTCGTGATCACCAGTGTTGTTGCTGTTGTGTTTATGTCATGTTCACCCGTGTTGTTGCTGTTGTGTTTGTCATGATCACCAGAGTTGTTGCTGTTGCGTTTATGTAAATACTGTTAATATAATGTTAATGCTATTAATACTACCATATGTATTTACGTAATTCATTCCACTAGTGCTCGAGCAGCATGAAGGTCAGCACGGAGTGTGTACCCTGTGACACCATCAAATTCACATTTCTCCGCAAGTCTCTGTTTTAGAGGCAGTTAGCAGCTTGACCTTTTAGAGGCTGGACCTCTGCCTTGCAGACCCATGCAACAATATCTCAGTTACAACGCTACCAGAGCATAGACTTCTATTATTCCAGTCCTTTTCATTCCCCATAACATCCATAACAAAAATGGTGGCAGTGTGGGATAGAATTCTTCGAAATTCTAAAACTGTGAGTGACAGAAGGATATGGGGAGAGGCGTGTGTGTGTGTGTGTGTGTGTGTGTGTGTGTGTGTGTGTGTGTGTGTGTGTGTGTGTGTGTGTGTGTCATGTAGCCCAATTCAGTTTTCCTGCCTCAGTTCTCATACATTACACTTTCAGTGCAACAGCCTAATCTCATCTAACACCACAACAAAAATGGTGACCGCGTTAGGCAGAATTTCTTGGAATTCTGGAATTTGGTTGTAATAATTGTTCAGTAATCTTTGTATTAATAGGTTCATACATCGTTGGCTCATAATTACTTCTTAATACGTTTATATCTGCTAAACCCAAAAGAGATACTAACCAGTAACCAAAATTAACAGGTCACATGAGGTCACTGTATATAAGTATGTAATTTTTCCCCGATTCTGGTTTTGGAGGATTTTCGGCTCTGATCCTATCCGTTTTAACTTCTTGTTTGTTTTTGGTTTTCATAAATATGTACAAATTATAATATGTATCGGGTTCAAACTCTCACATGTCAGATTCTTGTGTACCAACCGACAGCCCTAAATTCCCATTCGTAACTCACGAAATCGTAATAACACGATTGCCAGCAAATCAGGCACTGCCACAAGTTCAACTCCCAACTACTCACTTATTTGATTCCCATTCGTAAATGCATAATCCTCAATAACGATTATGTTCTTGACTGTTATTAACAATATTAATTCCAGGATGATAAGCTAAAACAATAGAATCTGGTGGAATACTAACTCTTAATTGATATTTAAATAGAAAGCCACATTTTCATTAATATCTCCTACATTAATGACTTCAAGAAATCTCGGTACATCACCTCAAATAATAACGGGCATTTCAAATGTGTTTAATTCTGATTTGGCATTTAAATACCGAATACAGATTCTTATAGTCATATCATTATTTGGTATAAAATGGGTCTTGGGATGACCTACGTTCTTCCAGGCCACCTCGTATGGAAGTTTTATTCTACAATGTTATAGGTGTATAAAGCTTAATGATGAAGTATGATAGTTTACTATCTGGGAACATCTCTGTACTACCATTGCTCCTCACATACAAAACATATGCAGTCATCATACCCAAACTCCCCTATGACCTCTACTAAATTACATCATTAAGACGCAAATAATGTATACACTCGCCTAATAGGAAACCCAACTAATTGTATTCTTCTAAAACGTTCTCATTTCTCGAGATTTTCTTCTAAAATATTAAATACTATTTCAATAATAGTTTGTCTGGAAATAGGACGACTAGTAAGGCCTCCATTCTCCTCCCAACAAATCAATGACTTGGAATAATCAGTATTACTGGGTAAAACTCTTAAGTGGTAGTGGGATGAGCTGCCTCTACCTTTTCTACACATCTGGTAGTAGTCAGAGAACTGCGAGTTCCACTCGTGTAAGTCTTGGGAGACACTCTGCCAGGGTTCACTGTCTCTTCCCATGACTCTGTGTTAAGTGTTGCTTGGACAAAAGGGTTTTATTTAATTTACGGTTCATAAAGGATGTTGTAATGAGCTAAAATTTCTTTGTGATTTACTAAAGAATCTAGTAGTGATATTGGCTACAAATAGTGGCACAATATTCAATAAATTTCATCTTCTAATGCTTAATAAGTATTTTTCTTTCGTTCACAACTAATCCATTTACAAGCCAAATAATTTTTTGTGTGATTTTTTATAATAATAGTTAGTTCTGTTGTTAATTTCTTCTTGAAAAGATTCTTAAGTATCTCATATATGCAATTTATATGGATTTTTCAGTGACAGTTTTAAACCACCGAGAATAAGTAATAAATTATGTATTGCGAGGAAAGATTTTCCAATTCTATAAACAAATCCCACTTTTCGAGCCACGAATTAAAGGATGAATCGTAACTTTTATAAATCACTCGGTAAAATATCTTTCTTCTCATTTTTCTGACCTACAACTAAAATAATATATCATCTCAGGTTGAGAAGTATTAGTTTTAGATATATTAAAAAGCTCTTATTAACATATATAATCAGTAATCGTGGGTTTTATAATTATGAAATCCACGATTAAATTTAGAGATTCTCTGATTAAGCACCACACGTACTGTCTCTCCTACAGACAATCTCTGTCTAGCGTATTTTTTGATAAAACCTCGTTATTTATAGCTTATTTGAAACTGCTTCTGAATTTCGTCCAGTGAAGTTATTCTATGTTTTTCTATTATTGCGTGAGAAAGGTGCGTATTTCAGTATATTAGAAGTTGTTAGGTACTTCTAAGTAATGAAAGTTTTTGTCTCGTTTCAAAATACCTGATAAATCTTAATGCGTTTGGTCTTCAGATAATTTATTGAGAAATTCTGTGCCTTTGTCTGAAAAAAGCCTTGATATTGCTTTCGAATTTTCTCTAAAATTATCTTTAATGCTTCTAAATTACCCAAAGCATCTTTCTTTTTCAGCGATTCTTGTTTGTATCTTGTTAGCATATTTATTAAAAAACGAGAACATTCTTATGGGTGATCATGACATATCGCCGATGGCTCACGTTAAAATTATATTTAGCTTTGAATCTAGAATATGTCTGCTAGGTAATCTTTTCGCTTATATCACGTTTTCTAGGCTTAGGAAATCCATGACATCTTCCAGGTTTATGGCTGGACTGATCTTAGCAGCGTCATATAACCTTTGATACCACCTAAAGACCCAACAGTAGTTATATCTCTGTTAATCATTTTAATTACACTTTCGCTTTACTCTTCCCAATATTTGCCGACCCAGAGTCTCAACTTCACCGAGATCACGAATTTTATACAAAATAAAATGTGTGACATATAACATTATTGTTAGACTAAAACGAACGCCGTGGAATAAATTTTGAGTAATCATGTCTTTCTTTCATGAAAGAATCAAGAATCACCTCACTTGTGGATATTTTTAAAGGCAAATCATCCACGGCTAACAATGTACTTTCACTGGCTAATGTAATTTCTTTGGGGTCAACTATTTCTTAGTTTATGTGAAATTTTTGGATCTGTTTGTAATGGCTGGCTCGAAGTGCCACATGTGATAACTTTTTTTTTAATTTCTTGTGGTATATCTTTATAATTTCGGTAGAGAAATAGTCTTTCCGCTGTTTAAATAATCACATAAAATTATTCGAGAGGGGAAACTGAACAAAATAATATCGGTAGATATGAATACTTTATAATCATTCAGTTTTGGTTTTTGTCAGAGGAGGATATGTTTAGAGACGTAAAAATGAGGGTTCTGGATACGCTGATATGCATTTGGAGACTGAAAAACAAATAAGATGTTTATTAAGAAATATTAATGCAGATAAACATTTGGAGACAGATAAGGGTCGTGTCCCCGATCTAATGAGCCGTTTGTCGCAAAAGATTAATGATTTCGGTTTTGCTGGTAAGCATGTGGAGAGGCAGTTAAGGAATATGTCCTCAGACTAATGATATATTTGCTTCTCTTTGTGTATTATCTTAAAGATATCAGTGTTTGTCACTAGAAAATTAATGGGCTCAAGGTACGGTAACAGATGAGTGACACCAATTGTTTTTCCAAATGCAGAGGCGAAAATTACCTTGTTTACTCCACCAATATAAATCTTATGATAAATTTCAGAAACTAAATATTCCCTTATTTGAGGAGTATAAAAGTTGGTAAAGGCGAGTGTCCTTCCAGTTTGTTCTCTAACTATGTGTTTGTTCTCTCGCTGTGTGTTTCTTCTCTCACTGTGTTTGTTCTCTCGCTGTGTGTTTGTTCTTTCACTATGTGTTTGTTCTCTCACTATGTGTTTGTTCTTTCACTATGTGTTTGTTCTCTCACTATGTGTTTGTTCTTTCACTATATGTTTGTTCTCTCACTATGTGTTTGTTCTCTCGCTGTGTGTTTGTTCTTTCACTATGTGTTTGTTCTCTCGCTATGTGTTTGTTCTCTCGCTATGTGTTTGTTCTTTCACTATGTGTTTGTTCTTTCACTATGTGTTTATTCTCTCACTATGTGTTTGTTCTTTCACTATGTGTTTGTTCTCTCGCTATGTGTTTGTTCTCTCGCTATGTGTTTGTTCTTTCACTATGTGTTTGTTCTTTCACTATGTGTTTATTCTCTCACTATGTGTTTGTTCTTTCACTATGTGTTTGTTCTCTCATTATTTGTTTGTTATCTCGCTATGTGTTTGTTCTCTCACTATGTGTTTGTTCTTTCAATATGTGCTTGTTCTCTCACTATGTGTTTGTTCTTTCACTATATGTTTGTTCTCTCATTATTTGTTTGTTATCTCGCTATGTGTTTGTTCTTTCACTATGTTTGTTCTCTCACTGTGTTTGTTCTCTCACTGTGTTTGTTCTTTCACTATGTGTTTGTTCTCTCACTGTGTTTCTTATATCACTATGTGTTTGTTCTCTCTCTATGTGTTTGTTCTTTCACTATGTGTTTGTTCTCTCACTATGTGTTTGTTCTCTCGCTATGTGTTTGTTCTTTCACTATGTGTTTGTTCTCTCACTATGTGTTTCTTATCTCACTATGAGTTTGTTCTTTCACTATGTGTTTGTTCTCTCGCTATATGTTTGTTCTCTCGCTATGTGTTTGTTCTTTCACTATGTGTTTGTTCTCTCGCTATGTGTTTGTTCTCTCACTATGTGTTTGTTCTTTCACTATGTGTTTATTCTCTCACTATGTGTTTGTTCTTTCACTATGTGTTTGTTCTCTCACTATTTGTTTGTTATCTCGCTATGTGTTTGTTCTTTCACTATGTTTGTTCTCTCACTGTGTTTGTTCTCTCACTGTGTTTGTTCTTTCACTATGTGTTTGTTCTCTCACTATGTGTTTCTTATATCACTATATGTTTGTTCTCTCACTATTTGTTTGTTCTTTCTCTATGTGTTTGTTCTCTCACTATTTGTTTGTTCTCTCGCTATGTGTTTGTTCTTTCACTATGTTTGGTCTTTCACTGTGTTTGTTCTCTCACTATGTGTTTCTTATATCACTATGTGTTTGTTCTCTCGCTATGTGTTTGTTCTTTCTCTATGTGTTTGTTCTCTCACTATGTGTTTGTTCTCTCGCTATGTGTTTGTTCTTTCACTATGTGTTTGTTCTCTCACTATGTGTTTCTTATCTCACTATGAGTTTGTTCTTTCACTATGTGTTTGTTCTCTCGCTATATGTTTGTTCTCTCGCTATGTGTTTGTTCTTTCACTATGTGTTTGTTCTCTCGCTATGTGTTTGTTCTCTCACTATGTGTTTGTTCTTTCACTATGTGTTTATTCTCTCACTATGTGTTTGTTCTTTCACTATGTGTTTGTTCTCTCACTATTTGTTTGTTATCTCGCTATGTGTTTGTTCTTTCACTATGTGTTTGTTCTCTCACTATGTGTTTGTTCTCCCACTATGTGTTTGCTCTCTCACAATGTGTTTGTTCTCTCACTATGTGTTTGTTCTCTCACTATGTGTTTGTTCTTTCACTATGTGTTTGTTCTCTCACTATGTGTTTGTTCTCTCGCTATGTGTTTGTTCTCTCACTATGTGTTTGTTCTCTCACTATGTGTTTGTTCTTTCACTATGTGTTTGTTCTCTCACTATGTGTTTGTTCTCTCGCTATGTGTTTGTTCTTTCACTATGTGTTTGTTCTCTCACTATGTGTTTGTTCTCTCGCTATGTGTTTGTTCTTTCACTATGTGTTTGTTCTCTCACTATGTTTTTGTTCTCTCGCTATGTGTTTGTTCTCTCACTATGTGTTTGTTCTTTCAATATGTGTTTGTTCTCTCACTATGTGTTTGTTCTTTCACTATGTGTTTGTTCTCTCGCTATGTGTTTGTTCTTTCACTATGTGTTTCTTCTCTCACTATGTGTTTGTTCTCTCGCTATGTGTTTGTTCTTTCACTATGTGTTTGTTCTCTCACTATGTGTTTGTTCTCCCACTATGTGTTTGCTCTCTCACTATGTGTTTGTTCTCTCACTATGTGTTTGTTCTCTCGCTATGTGTTTGTTCTTTCACTATGTGTTTGTTCTCTCACTATGTGTTTGTTCTCCCACTATGTGTTTGCTCTCTTACTATGTGTTTGTTATCTCGCTATGTGTTTGTTCTCTCACTATGTGTTTGTTCTCTCACTATGTGTTTGTTATCTCGCTATGTGTTTGTTCTCTCACTATGTGTTTGTTCTCTCACTATGTGTTTGTTCTCTCACTATGTGTTTGTTCTCTCACTATGTGTTTGTTCTCTCACTATGTGTTTGCTCTCTCACTATGTGTTTGCTCTCTCACTATGTGTTTGCTCTCTCACTATGTGTTTGTTCTCTCACTATGTGTTTGTTCTCTCACTATGTGTTTGTTCTCTCACTATGTGTTTGTTCTCTCACTATGTGTTTGTTCTCTCACTATGTGTTTGTTCTCTCACTATGTGTTTGCTCTCTCACTATGTGTTTGTTCTCTCACTATGTGTTTGTTCCACACTGCGTTCCACATGACCTTCCACCAACAGAATTTTTCAAATGCAATAAACCAGGGTGAGTTTTATGGTCTTCTTTATGATAGAACATAAAATATCAGGTAAAATACGAAGTGTAGCTAAAGAAAACTAATAAAAGTGAACATTAAGTGACTTTTAAAAACTTGTTATGATTGTATTCTTTATCAGACTGGGAATTCCGGTTAGTTTTGAAGCTCGCAAAACGCATCATAATTTATTCCAAAGATCACAAAAAGAATCACAGTTTGTTTTGAGGATCGCAAAACGAGTCATAGTTTTGAAGATTGCGAAATGAATCGTAGTTCATTTCGAAGATCATGACACATTTCAATAGAATGTGACTTTATATGCATATATATATATATATATATATATATATATATATATATATATATATATATATATATATATATATATATATATATATATATATATATATATATATATATATTGCAGGTTTTCCTAATCTTATCAAAATAAAAATTAATAAAAATTATAAAGCTCCTGTTGCCATGAAAAAGAAAGTCATTTTGAGAGAAATAGAATTCTATAAACATGTGCACAATGACAGTATATTTTTTTCAAACATGAAGGTATTTCTGGTGAATTTTTGTCGTGGAGCAACTGATTCACTTTTTTCCAGAAATCAAGAGGATGAGTCCACTCACTGGAGGAAATCGAACGTAAGTCTTTTTATGGTGAACTTAATAAGTTTGGTAGATTTTGATGACAGTTAAAGTTTTGATTAAAACACTTTTAAGTGAAACTTTGATCAAAATTGTAGAAGAAACTTAAACTCTGTTGGAAACAGCAACAGTGGTAGTGTCTGAGGGTAAAACTTTATATACAGTATTACGAACGCAGGTGTAGATACGGCCTGCACACCTGGCAGTATTGCGATTACCACTTCGAAACAAGCAAAAGAACTCAGAGAATAACTGAATTATATTTCCTTCACCAAACAAGCGGGTATTTACCGTGTATTATAGCCTGTGTACAGTATTTACAATATGTACAATGAGGCAAAAGCAACCATAAGACACGGTGATCAATGAGGAAAATGCAAGCAGAAGACACGGTGAACCGTGAACGACCAGCAGTGAAGGCAAGTCTGCCAAAGTTGCTTTCACGAGTGTACCACATTCCTTCTCAGCTTTGGCTGGCTTCCTTGTTATTGGCTGGTTGAACCGAAGTACTGGTATAACGACGGGCTCCCTTTGATCGTTAAACCCTTAGCACCTGGTTCGCTGGTTAATAGGCATGCCTATATTGGTGTGTGACATACATCTCACAATATGTAGCACACTCTTAGCATGCCACACACACACAGGAAATGATGATAATAAAGAACAACAGGGAGTTGCATCTTACTGAGGGAAGAGATCTAACCTACCTAGGAAGCCAACCAGACTTGAAGCGCGATATGTGATCCAATTCACCTCAACCCGGACACTCTCACACGGTGCGAGTGTCTGAGTGTGGTATCGGAGTGTGGTATCCGAGTGTGGTATCCGAGTGTGGTATCCCAGTGTGGTATCCCAGTGTGGTATCCCAGTGTGGTATCCCAGTGTGGTATCCCAGTGTGGTATCCCAGTGCGGTATCCCAGTGCGGTATCCCAGTCTGCTATCCCAGTGTGGTATCCCAGTGTGGTATCCTAGTGTATTATTCCAGTGTGGTATTCCAGTCAGGTATCCCAGTGTGGTATCCTAGTGTGGTATCCCAGTGTGGTATCCCAGTGTGGTATCCTAGTGTGGTATCCCAGTGTGGTATCCCAGTGTGGTATCCCAGTGTGGTATCCCAGTGTGGTATCCTAGTGTGGTATTCCAGTGTGGTATTCCAGTCTGGTATCCCAGTGTGGTATCCCAGTGTGGTATCCCAGTGTGGTATACTTTCTATTTCACCCCATCCTGGTCGCTCACACAGACCTGATACAGTGAGTAGTTTATTTCAAGAGTTTCCGTCTGAATTAGACTACACTGAAGAATATATCGGGAAGCACATTATTGCTAAATATAATGTGCCACAGTACCAGTAAAATTTACCCTCATATCTACATAATTAATTGCATTATTTCCTAGATCAGACAACTAACTTACATAATCCAGGTTAAACTTGAGGATTAATCCAACTATCCTGATCAAAACTGTTGGATATAATATTTCAGTTGAGGTGGAAAATAGACAATTTGCAATTAGTATGCCATTTGACACTGTATATTTCTCAGATTTACTTGTGAATTAAATTTGAAATACTTTTTAAATGGTGAATTACATTTTAAATAGGTTAGAGGTGGACGGTCTGATGGTTTAGAATTTAGAATTTTTAAGAGTAGAATCTAAAACTATTTTGGGTCATACAGTGATTATCTAAAATATCATTAAGGAAGACAATATACATCCAAGACGGAGATTAATGCCGGCTTATGTGCATCAAGAGTTTGAGCAACATATAACTATTTCAAGAAGTGAGAAATGTGGTGCAGTGTACGTAAACTAGTTAAGAGTGTGAATGGATGTGTCAACTGTGGAAAATAATCTATAAAAGATTTTCCAGCTCCACGAGAGAAAATGTAAACATTAGAAAAAGACTGTCTCTTTATTTGTTTATCAACTCAGGCAGGAAAGGTAATAAAGACTACTGGGACAATACCTTGTGTATATTACTGTTGAATGAGAGTCACCTAGCTTTCATTTAAGATTTTGACGAGTTCATTAGAAATATAATGAATGAAGTAGGGGAGATCAAGACATATTTTCATACTTGTTGAAAGTATTTACTCAGAAGGAAAGTAGTCGAATTAACCAAGTATTAGTTTTCTCCTGACGTAGCAGAGAATATTAAATTCAAAAAAATATTCACATAGTCATTCGAGGAAATACATCAGTGTATTCGACTTCGAAGATGATCTTGAGGGTAGTGTGACTGAATGTAAAAGTGAAGCATATCAACATTGTTACCTCAGCTTCGATAGTCAAGGTCTTGTAGTGCGAACTGTCCGGAGCGGATTTCAAGATTCATAGACTAAACACAGAAGCCATAATCACACTTTGCCATTCAACAATTATGACGGTGCTGATTGTGCTCACTGTGCTCATTGTTCTTACTGTGCTCACTGTACTCACTGCAAGCTACATTGTAAAGATAAAAGGGATAAACTAATGTTTTCCACAACATATCGTATGATCCAGGAGTTTTTTTTTGACAGAGTTACCTGCAACAAATATAAATTAACATTCATCAAACCAAGTTCTCAAAATCTTGAGAGTGGATAGAAGCAAGACTAAATTTCAGGAGTCATTGAGTCTATTGCATGTATGACTTTAGGTAATTACTTAATATTGTATTTGAAAACAGACTTAGGACTATTAGCCAATGTGTTTATGGTGTGGCAGAAAACACTTAAATATATTTATAAATTAGATGTGACTAATTATATGAATCATTCATCCTTTAGTCGGCATGCCTTCTTATTAAGTTTAAATCCAAACTACATACGATTCATTCAGAGGGACTTGGCAATGGGGGCGTTGACCCCTGGAACACCCTCCAGGTAGACATGATCACATGGAATCTTAGAATTGAGCTGACGAGTGCAGCGAGGCAGTTTACCGAGGCAGAAAGCCGACTAGTAAACCCCAGTTTTCAAGCAGAAGGATTACACTCGTCTGCATGATTTTTTTTATTGACTCTGATATATTTTTCGGTATATATATGGAAAATACTGATTCACTGTTTTTTATTCATCTCTATAACATCAGGTTGTCAAGTTATACGGAAACGTTACTTTCCTCTTTTCGTATAACATAAGTAAATGAGAAAGTGCTTTATTACTAATTAAAATGTTTATCTTATATTGACTTAAATGTTAAATCCAAGATATTTCTTTATTTTCCTATTATTAATATGTCTAGAGGCTACATAAATTTACCAGACATATTTTGCTATGTCTGCGGGAAATTCACCTCTTCAGATTCCCAAAGCAACATTACTCTTGTATTGCAGCGCTGCTACTTTACTTATTTTGGCTGCAAACTTGGAGACCAGAACAAACCATTTGCACCACACAAAGCTTGCAAGAGTTGCATCAGTAATCTCAAAATGTGGTTAGTTGGAAAACTTAAATGTTTGCCCTTTGGAGTACCAATGGTATGGAGGGAGCAGATGAACTACCATGATGACTGTTACTTTAGTATGACTAAAGTAACTAGAGTCAACAAGAAGACTAAAGATCGCATAATATACCCAAATATTCCTTCAGCAACAAGGCATGTTCCACACTCTGAAGATATTCCTGTACCTGTGCCACCTGAGACATGGCAAATTTCATCAGAGTCTGATACCAGTGATTCTCAGGAGATGGAAGTAGACTATGAACCACCAACAAATGGCGATCCTAAACCCTTCAACCAAGTTAAGCTCAGTGACTCGGCTCTAGACTGAAGGAACACAGGCTTCTAGCTCCTGGAACAACATTCGCTTGGTACCGTCATCGTGAAGCGGGATTCACTCACTCTTTGACAAAGAGGAATCTTAAGATTCTGCTCAAATATTTCTGGCCTTATTGAGCACATGGGGATGTCATGCAAAGCAGATGAATGGAGACTCTTCATTGATTCTTCTAAAAGAAAAGTTTAAAGGCTGTACGTACTTCTCTACAATGGCAACACAGCAACATCTGTGCCAATTGGTCATAGTGTCCAAATGTCAGAAACTTACGCAAATATGAAGACACTAATATCTGCAATCAAATACTAGAATCACAATTTTCTCATTTGTGGTGATTAAAAGTTATTGCTCTCCTACTAGGTCTACAAGGCAGATACACCAAGTACCTTTGTTTTCTGTGTCTTTGGGATAATAAGGCAGACAGTCAGCACTATGAACAAAAAGACTGGCCACCAAGAACCAGCTTCTTATCCGGAAATCACAACGTGAAAACTGTGCCACTAATTGACGCCAAGAAAATTCTGCTGCCACCACTCTACATCAAATTAGGACTTATGAAAACTTTTGTGAAGGTCTTGAACAAGAATGGAACTGCTTGCAAGTACCTGAAGTCAAAGTTTCCTCGTATAAGTAAAGGCAAGGTAAAGGCAGGAATCTTTGTTGGCCCTCAGATTCGGGAATTGATGAAAGACAAACATTTTGATGAAGCGTTAGCAGGTGCCGAGGTGAATGTCTGGTTTTCATTCAAGCAGATTGTCCACAACTTCCTGGAAAACAAGCGCTCCCCAGAATATGAAAAAATGATCCAAGACCTGATTTCACGTTTTACTCTATCCTTACGTGATAGAGTAAAATGGTTTAGATATTTACAATCAGCAGCCCAAGAATATGTAAGATCGCAACAATGAAAAAAAATAAAAATTAAAAACGTTCCAAATGCTGACCAGTGTTATATGGAGCTGAAGAACAATCTGAGGGCTCCTATTATTTACGCTCCTTGATATGAAGACAAGGATTCTGTTCGCTTTATTCCGAACACTCATGCGCTCTTGTCTTTGTTTTAGATTACTACTAACCAGAATTTCCAAATCCTTTTCGAAATCAGTAATATTATGAAATACATTATTTAGTTTATATATGGCATGATTATTTTCTTGTCCAATGTTCAGAACTTTGCATTTGTCTCTATTAAACTGCATCTGCCACTTTTCCGACCACTGCATCAGTCTATATGGAGTGCAATAATGTCATCATTAGAATGAATTAGGAGACATATTTTTGTGTCAACGGCAAACTTGCTTATGTCGCTATGTGTTCCCTCATTTGTTTAATTACCCGTGTTATTTCTGATAGATAAAATACCACATATGCGGTCACCACTGAGTAGGTAAATGTCACCACTGAGTAGGTGAAGGTCACCACTGAGTAGTCAAAGGTCATCACTGAGTAGACAAAGGTTACCAATGAGTCGGCAAAGGTCACCACTAAGTAGTCTAAAGTCACCACTAAGTAAGCAAAGGTCACCACTGAGTACCCAAAGGTCATCACTGAGTAGCCAAAGGTCACCACTGAGTAGGTGAAGGTCACCACTGAGTAGGCAAAGATCACCACTGAGTAGTCAAAGGTCATCACTGAGTAGACAAAGGTTACCAATGAGTCGGCAAAGGTCACCACTAAGTAGTCGAAGGTCACCACTAAGTAAGCAAAGGTCACCACTGAGTAGGTAAATGTCACCACTGAGTAGGTGAAGGTCACCACTGAGTAGGCAAAGATCACCACTGAGTAGTCAAAGGTCATCACTGAGTAGACAAAGGTTACCAATGAGTCGGCAAAGGTCACCACTAAGTAGTCTAAAGTCACCACTAAGTAAGCAAAGGTCACCACTGAGTACCCAAAGGTCATCACTGAGTAGCCAAAGGTCACCACTGAGTAGGTGAAGGTCACCACTGAGTAGGCAAAGATCACCACTGAGTAGTCAAAGGTCATCACTGAGTAGACAAAGGTTACCAATGAGTCGGCAAAGGTCACCACTAAGTAGTCGAAGGTCACCACTAAGTAAGCAAAGGTCACCACTGAGTAGGTAAATGTCACCACTGAGTAGGTGAAGGTCACCACTGAGTAGGCAAAGATCACCACTGAGTAGTCAGAGGTCATCACTGAGTAGACAAAAGTTACCAATGAGTCGGCAAAGGTCACCACTAAGTAG
Source organism: Cherax quadricarinatus (assembly GCF_038502225.1). Lineage (NCBI taxonomy): Eukaryota > Metazoa > Arthropoda > Malacostraca > Decapoda > Parastacidae > Cherax > Cherax quadricarinatus. The sequence continues at coordinate 44,907,909 of NC_091292.1, read as the reverse complement.
TCTAAGGTCACCACTAAGTAAGCAAAGGTCACCACTGAGTACCCAAAGGTCATCACTGAGTAGCCAAAGGTCACCACTGAGTAGACAAAGGTCACCAATGAGTAGGCAAAGGTCACCACTAAGTAGGCAAAGGTCACCACTGAATAGGAAAAGGTCACTGAGTAGGCAAAGGTCACTACTGTGTAAGCAAAAGTTACCGCTTAGTAAGTAAAGGTCACCACTAAGCAAAGGTCACCACTGAATAAGCAAAGGTCACCACTGAATAAGCAAAGGTCACCACTGAGTAAGCAAAGGTCACCGCTGAGTAAGCAAAGGTCACCACTGAGTAAGCAAAGGTCACAACTGAGTAAGCAAAGGTCACCACTGAGTAAGCAAAGGTTACAACTGAGTAAGCAAAGGTCACCACTGATTAAGGAAAGATCACCACTGAGTAAGCAAAGGTCACCACTGATTAAACAAAGGTCACCACCGATTAAGCAAAGGTCACCACTGAGTAAGCAAAGGTTTCAACTGAGTAAGCAAATGTCACCACTGATTAAGCAAAGGTCACCACTGAGTAAGCAAAGGTCACCACTGATTAAGCAAAGGTCACCATTGAGTAAGCAAAGGTCACCACTGATTAAACAAAGGTCACCACTGAGTAAGCAAAGGTCATCACTGATTAAGCAAAGGTCACCACTGAGTAAGCAAAGGTCACCACCGATTAAGCAAAGGTCACCACTGAGTAAGCAAAGGTCACCACTGAGTAGCCAAAGGTCACCACTGAGTAAGCAAAGGTCACCACTGATTAAGCAAAGGTCACCACTGAGTAGGCAAAGGTCACTATTGAGTAGGCAAAAGTCACCACTGAGTATGCAAAGGTCACCACTGAGTAGGCAAAGGTCACCACTGAATAGGAAAAGGTCACTGAGTAGGCAAACGTCACTACTGTGTAAGCAAAAGTTACCGCTTAGTAAGTAAAGGAAACCACTGAGTAAGCAAAGGTTACCACTGAATAGAAAAAGGTCACTGAGTAGGCAAAGGTCATTACTAAGTAAGCAAAGGCCACCACTAATTAAGCAAAGGTCACCACTGAGTAAGCAAAGGTCACCACTGATTAAGCAAAGGTCACCGCTAAGTAAGCAAAGGTCACCGCTAAGTAAGCAAAGGTCACCGCTAAGTAAGCAAAGGTCACTGCTAAGTAAGCAAAGGTCACCATTAAGTAAGCAAAGGTCACTGCTAAGTAAGCAAAGGTCACCATTAAGTAAGCAAAGGTCACTGCTAAGTAAGCAAAGGTCACCATTAAGTAAGCAAAGGTCATAACTTACCACCTGAGTGGTGTTTAAAGACCAAATACACTTTAAGAATTATTTCAATGCATAAAAGAAGGGAGCCTGGAGTGGGGAGAGTTGTCTTGATCCAAGGAGATGGAGCAAAGGTAATGGTGGGCGAAGGAGGGGTGTTTAGAAATCTTGATCTGAGGACATGGAGCAGGAGGATATCAGGAGAGGGAGGGGCATGAAGCAGAAAAAGATGGAGCATGGGTGAGAAGACAGTGCTCTTGATCAAAGGAATTGGAGCTGTGATAGAGAGGGTATATGGGTAGTGTGGGGTATCGGTAGAGGGGCAATCTTGATCCGAGGAGATGGAGCATGGTCTTATGGGTAAGAGGCGAGAATATAGTGAATAGGCTTGATCCGAGGAAATAGAGTAGGGACGAAATAGTCAGCCCCTCAGGAACAACTCTCTGTGAGTCACTCTACCAGTGTTGCTGCTGTTGTGTATGTTAGATCACCAGTGTTGCTGCTGCTGTGTGTGTTTGACCACCAGTGCTGCTGCTGTTGTGTGTGTGACGTTATCACCAGTGTTGCTGCTGTTGTGTGTCGTTACCACCAGTGATGTTGCTGTTGTGTGTGTTTCATCGCCAGTGTTGCTGTTGTGTGTGTGTCTTTATCACCAGTGATGATGCAGTTGTGTGCGTGTCGTTATCACCAGTGTTGATGTTGTGTGTGTCGTTATCACCAGTGTTGCTGCTGTTGTGTGTGTGTCGTTATCACCAGTGTTGCTGCTGTTGTGTGTGTCGTTATCACCAGTGTTGATGTTGTGTGTGTCGTTATCACCAGTGTTGCTGCTGTTGTGTGTGTGTCGTTATCACCAGTGTTGCTGCTGTTGTGTGTGTGACGTTATCACCAGTGTTGCTGCTGTTGTGTGTGTGTCGTTATCACCAGTGTTGCTGCTGTTGTGCGTGTCGTTATCACCAGTGTTGATGTTGTGTGTGTCGTTATCACCAGTGTTGCTGCTGTTGTGTGTGTGTCGTTATCACCAGTGTTGCTGCTGTTGTGTGTGTGTCGTTATCACCAGTGTTGCTGCTGTTGTGCGTGTCGTTATCACCAGTGTTGATGTTGTGTGTGTCGTTATCACCAGTGTTGCTGCTGTTGTGTGTGTGTCGTTATCACCAGTGTTGCTGCTGTTGTGTGTGTGACGTTATCACCAGTGTTGCTGCTGTTGTGTGTGTCGTTATCACCAGTGTTGCTGCTGTTGTGTGTGTGACGTTATCACCAGTGTTGCTGCTGTTGTGTGTGTCGTTATCACCAGTGTTGCTGCTGTTGTGTGTGTGACGTTATCACCAGTGTTGCTGCTGTTGTGTGTGTCGTTATCACCAGTGTTGCTGCTGTTGTGTGTGTGACGTTATCACCAGTGTTGCTGCTGTTGTGTGTGTCGTTATCACCAGTGTTGCTGCTGTTGTGTGTGTCGTTATCACCAGTGTTGCTGCTGTTGTGTGTGTCGTTATCACCAGTGTTGCTGCTGTTGTGTGTGTCGTTATCACCAGTGTTGCTGCTGTTGTGTGTGTCGTTATCACCAGTGTTGCTGCTGTTGTGTGTGTCGTTATCACCAGTGTTGCTGCTGTTGTGTGTGTGACGTTATCACCAGTGTTGCTGCTGTTGTGTGTGTCGTTATCACCAGTGTTGCTGCTGTTGTGTGTGTGACGTTATCACCAGTGTTGCTGCTGTTGTGTGAGTCGTTACCAACAGTGTTGTTGCTGTTGTGTGTGTTTCATCGCCAGTGTTGCTGTTGTGTGTGTGTTGTTATCACCAGTGTTGATGTTGTGTGTGTCGTTATCACCAGTGCTGCTGCTGTTGTGTGTGTCGTTATCACCAGTGTTGCTGCTGTTGTGTGTGTGTGTGTCGTTATCACCAGTGTTGATGTTGTGTGTGTGTCGTTCTCAACAGTGTCGCTGCTGTTGCGTGTGTTTGATCATTAGTGTTACTGCTGTTGTGTGTGTGTCCTTATCACCAGTGTTGCTGCTGTTGTGTGTGTGTCGTTATCACCAGTGTTGATGTTGTGTGTGTGTCGTTCTCAACAGTGTCGCTGCTGTTGCGTGTGTTTGATCATCAGTGTTACTGCTGTTGTGTGTGTCCTTATCACCAGTGTTGCTGCTGTTATGTGTGTGTGTGTCGTTATCACCAATGTTGATGCTGTTGTGTGTGTGTGTGTGTCGTTATCACCAGTGTTGATGTTGTGTGTGTGTCGTTCTCAACAGTGTCGCTGCTGTTGCGTGTGTTTGATCATTAGTGTTACTGCTGTTGTGTGTGTGTCCTTATCACCAGTGTTGCTGCTGTTGTGTGTGTGTGTGTCGTTATCACCAGTGTTGATGTTGTGTGTGTGTCGTTCTCAACAGTGTCGCTGCTGTTGCGTGTGTTTGATCATTAGTGTTACTGCTGTTGTGTGTGTGTCCTTATCACCAGTGTTGCTGCTGTTGTGTGTGTGTGTGTCGTTATCACCAGTGTTGATGTTGTGTGTGTGTCGTTCTCAACAGTGTCGCTGCTGTTGCGTGTGTTTGATCATTAGTGTTACTGCTGTTGTGTGTGTGTCCTTATCACCAGTGTTGCTGCTGTTGTGTGTGTGTCGTTATCACCAGTGTTGCTGATGTTGTGTGTGTGACGTTATCACCAGTGTTGCTGCTGTTGTGTGTGTGTCGTTATCACCAGTGTTGCTGCTGTTGTGTGTGTGACGTTATCACCAGTGTTGCTGATGTTGTGTGTGTGACGTTATCACCAGTGTTGCTGCTGTTGTGTGTGTGTCGTTATCACCAGTGTTGCTGCTGTTGTGTGTGTGTCGTTATCACCAACGTTGATGCTGTTGTGTGTGTCTCTTGATCACTAGTGTTGCTGCTGTTGTGTGTGTCGTTATCACCAGTGTTGCTGCTTTTGTGTGTATGTCGCTATCACCAGTGTTACTGCTGTTGTGTGTGTGTCGTTATCACCAGTGTTGTTGCTTTTGTGTGTGTGTGTGTCGTTATCATCAGTGTTGCTGCTGTTGTGTGTGTGTTATCACGAGTGTTGCTGATGTTGTGTGTGTGACGTTATCACCAGTGTTGCTGCTGTTGTGTGTGTGTCGTTATCACCAGCGTTGATGCTGCTGTGTGTGTGTCGTTATCACCAGTGTTGCTCCTGTTGTGTGTGTGTCCTTATCACCAGTGTTGCTGCTGTTGTGTGTGTGTGTGTCGTTATCACCAGTGTTGATGTTGTGTGTGTGTCGTTCTCAACAGTGTCGCTGCTGTTGCGTGTGTTTGATCATTAGTGTTACTGCTGTTGTGTGTGTGTCGTTATCACCAGTGTTGCTGATGTTGTGTGTGTGACGTTATCACCAGTGTTGCTGCTGTTGTGTGTGTCGTTATCACCAGTGTTGCTGCTTTTGTGTGTATGTCGCTATCACCAGTGTTACTGCTGTTGTGTGTGTGTCGTTATCACCAGTGTTGCTGCTTTTGTGTGTGTGTGTCGTTATCATCAGTGGTGCTGCTGTTGTGTGTGTGTTATCACCAGTGTTGCTGATGTTGTGTGTGTGACGTTATCACCAGTGTTGCTGCTGTTGTGTGTGTCGTTATCACCAGCGTTGATGCTGCTGTGTATGTGTCGTTATCACCAGTGTTGCTCCTGTTGAGTGTGTGCCGTTATCACCAGTGTTGCTGCTGTTGTGTGTGTGTGTGTCGTTATCACCAATGTTGATGGTGTTGTGTGTGTGTGTGTCGTTATCACCAGTGTTGCTGCTGTTGTGTGTGTGTGTCGTTATCACCAGTGTTGCTGCTGTTGTGTGTGTGTCGTTATCACCAGTGTTGCTGCTGTTGTGTGTGTGTCGTTATCACCAGTGTTGCTGCTTTTGTGTGTATGTCGCTATCACCAGTGTTACTGCTGTTGTGTGTGTGGCGTTATCACCAGTGTTGCTGCTTTCGTGTGTGTGTCCTTATCACCAGTGTTGCTGCTGTTGTGTGTGTGTGTGTCGTTATCACCAATGTTGATGGTGTTGTGTGTGTGTGTGTCGTTATCACCAGTGTTGCTGCTGTTCTGTGTGTGTCGTTATCACCAGTGTTGCTGCTGTTGTGTGTGTGTCGTTATCACCAGTGTTGCTGCTTTTGTGTGTATGTCGCTATCACCAGTGTTACTGCTGTTGTGTGTGTGGCGTTATCACCAGTGTTGCTGCTTTTGTGTGTGTGTGTCGTTATCATCAGTGTTGCTGTTGTTGTGTGTGTGTTATCACGAGTGTTGCTGATGTTGTGTGTGTGACGTTATCACCAGTGTTGATGCTGCTGTGTGTGTGTCGTTATCACCAGTGTTGCTCCTGTTGTGTGTGTGTCGTTATCACCAGTGTTGCTGCTGTTGTGTGTCGTTATCACCAGTGTTTCTGCTGTTGTGTGTGTGTCGTTATCACCAGCGTTGATGCTGCTGTGTGTGTGTCGTTATCACCAGTGTTGCTCCTGTTGTGTGTGTGTCGTTATCACCAGTGTTGCTGCTGTTGTGTGTCGTTATCACCAGTGTTTCTGCTGTTGTGTGTGTGTCGTTATCACAAGTGTTGCTGCTGTTGTGTGTCGTTATCACCAGTGTTACTGCTGTTGTGTGTGTCGTTATCACCAGTGTTACTGCTGTTGTGTGTGTGTCGTTATCACCAGTGTTGCTGCTGTTGTGCGTGTGTCGTTATCACCAGTGTTGCTGATGTTGTGTGTGTCGTTATTACCAGTGTTACTGCTGTTGTGTGTGTGTCGTTATCACCAGTGTTGCTGCTGTTGTCTGTATGTTATCACCAGTGTTACTGCTGTTGTATGTCGTTATCACCAGTGTTGCTGCTGTTGTGTGTGTGTCGTTATCACCAGTGTTGCTGCTGTTGTGTGTGTGACGTTATCACCAGTGTTGCTGCTGTTGTGTGTGTGTCGTTATCACCAGTGTTACTGCTGTTGTGTGTGTGTCGTTATCACCAGTGTTGCTGCTGTTGTGTGTGTGTCGTTATCATCATTGTTACTGCTGTTGTGTGTGTGTCGTTATCACCAGTGTTACTGCTGTTGTGTGTGTGTCGTTATCACCAGTGTTTGCTGCTGTTGTGTGTGTGTCGTTATCACCAGTGTTACTGCTGTTGTGTGTGTTTGATCACCAGTGTTGCTGCTGTGTGTGTCTTGATCACCAGTGTTGATGGTGTTGTGTGTGTGTCTTGATCACCAGTGTTACTGCTGTTGTGTGTCATCACCAGTGTTACTGCTGTTGTGTGTCGTTATCACCAGTGTTGCTGTTATCGCGTGTCTCCTCTGAGTCTTGTGGAGGAGAATTTGTTTATCTTCTTGCAGACAATTGAAGTATTATAGTCGGATCTAGTTATTGGTGTGTGGGGCTGAGAGGGAGGACCTGGGAGCTGCAGTGTTGGTGTGTGGGGCTGAGAGGGAGGACCTGGGAGCTGCAGTGTTGGTGTGTGGGGCTGAGAGGGAGGACCTGGGAGCTGCAGTGTTGGTGTGTGGGGCTGAGAGGGAGGACCTGGGAGCTGCAGTGTTGGTGTGTGGGGCTGAGAGGGAGGACCTGGGAGCTGCAGTGTTGGTGTGTGGGGCTGAGAGGGAGGACCTGGGAGCTGCAGTGTTGGTGTGTGGGGCTGAGAGGGAGGACCTGGGAGCTGCAGTGTTTGTGTGTGGGGCTGAGAGGGAGGACCTGGGAGCTGCAGTGTTTGTGTGTGGGGCTGAGAGGGAGGACCTGGGAGCTGCAGTGTTTGTGTGTGGGGCTGAGAGGGAGGACCTGGGAGCTGCAGTGTTGGTGTGTGGGGCTGAGAGGGAGGACCTGGGAGCTGCAGTGTTTGTGTGTGGGGCTGAGAGGGAGGACCTGGGAGCTGCAGTGTTGGTGTGTGGGGCTGAGAGGGAGGACCTGGGAGCTGCAGTGTTTGTGTGTGGGGCTGAGAGGGAGGACCTGGGAGCTGCATTGTTTGTGTGTGGGGCTGAGAGGGAGGACCTGGGAGCTGCATTGTGTGTTGGGCTGAGAGGGAGGACCTGGGAGCTGCATTGTGTGTGGGGCTGAGAGGGAGGACCTGGGAGCTGCATTGTGTGTGGGGCTGAGAGGGAGGACCTGGGAGCTGCATTGTGTGTTGGGCTGAGAGGGAGGACCTGGGAGCTGCATTGTGTGTGGGGCTGAGAGGGAGGACCTGGGAGCTGCAGTGTTTGTGTGTGGGGCTGAGAGGGAGGACCTGGGAGCTGCATTGTGTGTGGGGCTGAGAGGGAGGACCTGGGAGCTGCAGTGTTTGTGTGTGGGGCTGAGAGGGAGGACCTGGGAGCTGCATTGTGTGTGGGGCTGAGAGGGAGGACCTGGGAGCTGCATTGTGTGTGGGGCTGAGAGGGAGGACCTGGGAGCTGCATTGTGTGTTGGGCTGAGAGGGAGGACCTGGGAGCTGCATTGTTTGTGGGGCTGAGAGGGAGGGCCTGGGAGCTGCAGTGTTTGTGTGTTTGGCTGAGAGGGAGGACCTGGGAGCTGCATTGTGTGTGGGGCTGAGAGGGAGGACTTGGGAGCTGCAGTGTTTGTGTGTGGGGCTGAGAGGGAGGACCTGGGAGCCGCAGTGTTTTTTGTGGGGCTGAGAGGGAGGACCTGGGAGCTGCATTGTGTGTGGGGCTGAGAGGGAGGACCTGGGAGCTGCATTGTGTGTTGGGCTGAGAGGGAGGACCTGGGAGCTGCATTGTGTGTGGGGCTGAGTGGGAGGACCTGGGAGCTGCAGTGTTTGTGTGTGGGGCTGAGAGGGAGGACCTGGGAGCTGCATTGTGTGTGGGGCTGAGAGGGAGGACCTGGGAGCTGCAGTGTTTGTGTGTGGGGCTGAGAGGGAGGACCTGGGAGCTGCATTGTGTGTGGGGCTGAGAGGGAGGACCTGGGAGCTATATTGTGTGTGGGGCTGAGAGGGAGGACCTGGGAGCTGCATTGTGTGTGGGGCTGAGAGGGAGGACCTGGGAGCTGCAGTGTTTGTGTGTGGGGCTGAGAGGGAGGACCTGGGAGCTGCATTGTGTGTGGGGCTGAGAGGGAGGACCTGGGAGCTGCATTGTGTGTGGGGCTGAGAGGGAGGACCTGGGAGCTGCATTGTGTGTTGGGCTGAGAGGGAGGACCTGGGAGCTGCATTGTGTGTGGGGCTGAGAGGGAGGACCTGGGAGCTGCAGTGTTTGTGTGTGGGGCTGAGCGGGAGGACCTGGGAGCTGCATTGTGTGTGGGGCTGAGAGGGAGGACCTGGGAGCTGCAGTGTTTGTGTGTGGGGCTGAGAGGGAGGACCTGGGAGCTGCATTGTGTGTGGGGCTGAGAGGGAGGACCTGGGAGCTGCATTGTGTGTGGGGCTGAGAGGGAGGACCTGGGAGCTGCAGTGTTTGTGTGTGGGGCTGAGAGGAAGGACCTGGGAGCTGCAGTGTTTGTGGGGCTGAGAGGGAGGACCTGGGAGCTGCAGTGTTTGTGTGTGGGGCTGAGAGGGAGGACCTGGGAGCTGCAGTGTTGGTGTGTGGGGCTGAGAGGGAGGACCTGGGAGCTGCAGTGTTGGTGTGTGGGGCTGAGAGGGAGGACCTGGGAGCTGCAGTGTTGGTGTGTGGGGCTGAGAGGGAGGACCTGGGAGCTGCAGTGTTTGTGTGTGGGGCTGAGAGGGAGGACCTGGGAGCTGCAGTGTTTGTGTGTGGGGCTGAGAGGGAGGACCTGGGAGCTGCAGTGTTGGTGTGTGGGGCTGAGAGGGAGGACCTGGGAGCTGCAGTGTTTGTGTGTGGGGCTGAGAGGGAGGACCTGGGAGCTGCAGTGTTTGTGTGTTGGGCTGAGAGGGAGGACCTGGGAGCTGCAGTGTTTGTGTGTGGGGCTGAGAGGGAGGACCTGGGAGCTGCAGTGTTTGTGTGTTGGGCTGAGAGGGAGGACCTGGGAGCTGCAGTGTTTGTGTGTGGGGCTGAGAGGGAGGACCTGGGAGCTGCAGTGTTGGTGTGTGGGGCTGAGAGGGAGGACCTGGGAGCTGCAGTGTTTGTGTGTGGGGCTGAGAGGGAGGACCTGGGAGCTGCAGTGTTGGTGTGTGGGGCTGAGAGGGAGGACCTGGGAGCTGCAGTGTTGGTGTGTGGGGCTGAGAGGGAGGACCTGGGAGCTGCAGTGTTTGTGTGTGGGGCTGAGAGGGAGGACCTGGGAGCTGCAGTGTTTGTGTGTGGGGCTGAGAGGGAGGACCTGGGAGCTGCAGTGTTTGTGTGTGGGGCTGAGAGGGAGGACCGGGGAGCTGCAGTGTTTGTGTGTGGGGCTGAGAGGGAGGACCTGGGAGCTGCAGTGTTGGTGTGTGGGGCTGAGAGGGAGGACCTGGGAGCTGCAGTGTTGGTGTGTGGGGCTGAGAGGGAGGACCTGGGAGCTGCAGTGTTGGTGTGTGGGGCTGAGAGGGAGGACCTGGGAGCTGCAGTGTTTGTGTGTGGGGCTGAGAGGGAGGACCTGGGAGCTGCAGTGTTTGTGTGTGGGGCTGAGAGGGAGGACCTGGGAGCTGCAGTGTTTGTGTGTGGGGCTGAGAGGGAGGACCTGGGAGCTGCAGTGTTTGTGTGTTGGGCTGAGAGGGAGGACCTGGGAGCTGCAGTGTTTGTGTGTGGGGCTGAGAGGGAGGACCTGGGAGCTGCAGTGTTTGTGTGTGGGGCTGAGAGGGAGGACCTGGGAGCTGCAGTGTTTGTGTGTGGGGCTGAGAGGGAGGACCTGGGAGCTGCAGTGTTTGTGTGTGGGGCTGAGAGGGAGGACCTGGGAGCTGCAGTGTTTGTGTGTGGGGCTGAGAGGGAGGACCTGGGAGCTGCAGTGTTTGTGTGTGGGGCTGAGAGGGAGGACCTGGGAGCTGCAGTGTTTGTGTGTTGGGCTGAGAGGGAGGACCTGGGAGCTGCAGTGTTTGTGTGTGGGGCTGAGAGGGAGGACCTGGGAGCTGCAGTGTTTGTGTGTGGGGCTGAGAGGGAGGACCTGGGAGCTGCAGTGTTTGTGTGTGGGGCTGAGAGGGAGGACCTGGGAGCTGCAGTGTTTGTGTGTGGGGCTGAGAGGGAGGACCTGGGAGCTGCAGTGTTTGTGTGTGGGGCTGAGAGGGAGGACCTGGGAGCTGCAGTGTTTGTGTGTGGGGCTGAGAGGGAGGACCTGGGAGCTGCAGTGTTTGTGTGTTGGGCTGAGAGGGAGGACCTGGGAGCTGCAGTGTTTGTGTGTTGGGCTGAGAGGGAGGACCTGGGAGCTGCAGTGTTTGTGTGTGGGGCTGAGAGGGAGGACCTGGGAGCTGCATTGTTTGTGTGTGGGGCTGAGAGGGAGGACCTGGGAGCTGCATTGTGTGTTGGGCTGAGAGGGAGGACCTGGGAGCTGCATTGTGTGTGGGGCTGAGAGGGAGGACCTGGGAGCTGCATTGTGTGTGGGGCTGAGAGGGAGGACCTGGGAGCTGCATTGTGTGTTGGGCTGAGAGGGAGGACCTGGGAGCTGCATTGTGTGTGGGGCTGAGAGGGAGGACCTGGGAGCTGCAGTGTTTGTGTGTGGGGCTGAGAGGGAGGACCTGGGAGCTGCATTGTGTGTGGGGCTGAGAGGGAGGACCTGGGAGCTGCAGTGTTTGTGTGTGGGGCTGAGAGGGAGGACCTGGGAGCTGCATTGTGTGTGGGGCTGAGAGGGAGGACCTGGGAGCTGCATTGTGTGTGGGGCTGAGAGGGAGGACCTGGGAGCTGCATTGTGTGTTGGGCTGAGAGGGAGGACCTGGGAGCTGCATTGTGTGTGGGGCTGAGAGGGAGGACCTGGGAGCTGCAGTGTTTGTGTGTGGGGCTGAGAGGGAGGACCTGGGAGCTGCATTGTGTGTGGGGCTGAGAGGGAGGACCTGGGAGCTGCAGTGTTTGTGTGTGGGGCTGAGAGGGAGGACCTGGGAGCTGCATTGTGTGTGGGGCTGAGAGGGAGGACCTGGGAGCTGCATTGTGTGTGGGGCTGAGAGGGAGGACCTGGGAGCTGCATTGTGTGTTGGGCTGAGAGGGAGGACCTGGGAGCTGCATTGTGTGTGGGGCTGAGAGGGAGGACCTGGGAGCTGCAGTGTTTGTGTGTGGGGCTGAGAGGGAGGACCTGGGAGCTGCATTGTGTGTGGGGCTGAGAGGGAGGACCTGGGAGCTGCAGTGTTTGTGTGTGGGGCTGAGAGGGAGGACCTGGGAGCTGCATTGTGTGTGGGGCTGAGAGGGAGGACCTGGGAGCTGCATTGTGTGTGGGGCTGAGAGGGAGGACCTGGGAGCTGCATTGTGTGTTGGGCTGAGAGGGAGGACCTGGGAGCTGCATTGTGTGTGGGGCTGAGAGGGAGGACCTGGGAGCTGCAGTGTTTGTGTGTGGGGCTGAGAGGGAGGACCTGGGAGCTGCATTGTGTGTGGGGCTGAGAGGGAGGACCTGGGAGCTGCAGTGTTTGTGTGTGGGGCTGAGAGGGAGGACCTGGGAGCTGCATTGTGTGTGGGGCTGAGAGGGAGGACCTGGGAGCTGCATTGTGTGTGGGGCTGAGAGGGAGGACCTGGGAGCTGCATTGTGTGTTGGGCTGAGAGGGAGGACCTGGGAGCTGCATTGTGTGTGGGGCTGAGAGGGAGGACCTGGGAGCTGCAGTGTTTGTGTGTGGGGCTGAGAGGGAGGACCTGGGAGCTGCATTGTGTGTGGGGCTGAGAGGGAGGACCTGGGAGCTGCAGTGTTTGTGTGTGGGGCTGAGAGGGAGGACCTGGGAGCTGCATTGTGTGTGGGGCTGAGAGGGAGGACCTGGGAGCTGCATTGTGTGTGGGGCTGAGAGGGAGGACCTGGGAGCTGCAGTGTTTGTGTGTGGGGCTGAGAGGAAGGACCTGGGAGCTGCAGTGTTTGTGGGGCTGAGAGGGAGGACCGGGGAGCTGCAGTGTTTGTGTGTGGGGCTGAGAGGGAGGACCTGGGAGCTGCAGTGTTTGTGGGGCTGAGAGGGAGGACCTGGGAGCTGCATTGTGTGTGGGGCTGAGAGGGAGGGCCTGGGAGCTGCATTGTGTGTGGGGCTGAGAGGGAGGACCTGGGAGCTGCAGTGTTTGTGTGTGGGGCTGAGAGGGAGGACCTGGGAGCTGCAGTGTTTGTGGGGCTGAGAGGGAGGACCTGGGAGCTGCATTGTGTGTGGGGCTGAGAGGGAGGACCTGGGAGCTGCAGTGTTTGTGTGTGGGGCTGAGAGGGAGGACCTGGGAGCTGCAGTGTTTGTGGGGCTGAGAGGGAGGGCCTGGGAGCTGAAGTGTTTGTGTGTTTGGCTGAGAGGGAGGACCGGGGAGCTGCAGTGTTTGTGTGTGGGGCTGAGAGGGATGACCTGGGAGCCGCAGTGTTTTTTGTGGGGCTGAGAGGGACGACGTGGGAGCTGCAGTGTTGGTGTGTGGGGCTGAGAGGGAGGACCTGCGAGCAGCAGTGTTGGTGTGTGGGGCTGAGAGGGAGGACCTGGGAGCTGCAGTGTTGGTGTGTGGGGCTGAGAGGAAGGACCTGGGAGCTGCAGTGTTGGTGTGTGAGGCTGAGAGGGAGGACCTGGGAGCTGCAGTGTTGGTGTGTGGGGCTGAGAGGAAGGACCTGGGAGCTGCAGTGTTGGTGTGTGGGGCTGAGAGGGAGGACCTGGGAGCTGACGTGTTGGCGTGTGGGGCTGAGAGGGAGGACCTGGGAGCAGCAGTGTTGGAGTGTGGGGCTGAGAGGAAGGACCTGGGAGCTGCAGTGTTGGTGTGTGGGGCTGAGAGGAAGGACCTGGGAGCAGCAGTGTTTTTTGTGGGGCTGAGAGGGAGGACCTGGGAGCTGCAGTGTTGGTGTGTGGGGCTGAGAGGAAGGACCTGGAAGCTGCAGTGTTGGTGTGTGGGGCTGAGAGGGAGGACCTGGGAGCTGCAGTGTTGGTGTGTGGGGCTGAGAGGAAGGACCTGGGAGCAGCAGTGTTTTTTGTGGGGCTGAGAGGGAGGACCTGGGAGCTGCAGTGTTGGTGTGTGGGGCTGAGAGGAAGGACCTGGGAGCAGCAGTGTTTTTTGTGGGGCTGAGAGGGAGGACCTGGGAGCTGCAGTGTTGGTGTGTGGGGCTGAGAGGGAGGACCTGGAAGCTGCAGTGTTGGTGTGTGGGGCTGAGAGGGAGGACCTGGGAGCTGCAGTGTTGGTGTGTTGGGCTGAGAGGGAGGACCTGGGAGCTGCAGTGTTGGTGTGTGGGGCTGAGAGGGAGGACCTGGGAGCAGCAGTGTTGGTGTGGGGCTGAGAGGGAGGACCTGGGAGCTGCAGTGTTGGTGTGTGGGGCTGAGAGGGAGGACCTGGGAGCAGCAGTGTTGGTGTGGGGCTGAGAGGAAGGACCTGGGAGCTGCAGTGTTGGTGTGTGGGGCTGAGAGGAAGGACCTGGGAGCTGCAGTGTTGGTGTGTGGGGCTGAGAGGAAGGACCTGGGAGCTGCAGTGTTGGTGTGTGGGGCTGAGAGGGAGGACCTGGGAGCAGCAGTGTTGGTGTGGGGCTGAGAGGTAGGACCTGGGAGCTGCAGTGTTGGTGTGTGGGGCTGAGAGGGAGGATAAGAGAACCTGAGAGGGAAAGGAGAATAGTAAAGAGGAAAGAAAAAGCGGAGAATGAGAACTGGATAGTGGACTGGAAGAGGGATGAGAAGGGTTATATATAAAAAAGAGAATTTGGTGCTCTGGAATTGTCGAAATTTTACCAATGGTTCCTCTGATTCCATTTAATAATTGAATGCAATAAGACAATAGGAATTTCATGGAAACTTTACTCAATTTTGACGAGACTTTTAACCCCATTCATGCAGACAGACAAGGTTTGTCTGGTCATTATCACCATAACTCGCAAAGCAGAGCAGGTAGACAAAGACTCTCTGGCCAAGGTTTCTAACACTTTCCTCTTCCTGTCTCACTCACAACTCCATTATCACAATAACCACTGTATTTACATCATAAACCCATATGTGAAATTTGATCTAATAATTTTGTACTCCTATGCAGTGGTGGTTAGTATTTGGAAGGGCATTAATCACTAACATCAGCCCGGGAGACGAAATCATTACCCTCCAAAATATTATTACACATCCTGAGTACGATGCTAGTTATCTTATTTTCCACGACCAGGAAAATTAGCATCTCGGGTAAGAAAAATATACACCACCGAGCGATCATCGTCAACGTCTTGCCCAAATACTGCCTCGCAAGCAACTTTATTTACTATATTCCGTCTAATCTTCGGATCTAATTGCTTTCCTTCTTATATTATTTGTGTTCTGACACACCTTACGGGTTAATCATAGCGTTTTGTCATATCAGATTGGTTAATCATTGTCTTTATTCATATCTTAATATTCATAACGTTTTTGCCATATTAAACTGGATAATCATAGTGATGTCATATCAAACAGGTTAATCATAATGATCTGTTATATCAACCTGGACAATCATAGTGATCTGTCATATCAAGCAGGTTAATCATAATGATCTGACATATCAAACTGGTTAATCATATTTTATCACATGAATCTTGTTTTAATTGTTTTTTTTTTCATAGTTTACTGTAACTTGTTAAGCCTGTTGACATATATCTTACTAGCTAAACACAATGTTTAACTCTGCCTTTCTTGTTAGTTTAATATCTACAGAATTTTAAAGGTTAAACATTGTGTTTTACTTAATATTTCAAGCTAAACATTGTGTTTTACTGAATATTTCAAGCTAAACATTGTGTTTTACTGAATATTTCAAGCTAAACATAGAGATGCACAGTATCATTATCATCTTCATAAATAAACAATGGTTTCTGGCGAGTATAATACACTAAGTACATTGATTTCCGTGCAGCTCAGGACGCCACTAAACCTGGAATTTCATAGATGTTTGGGTTATTTGGTCTTCCTTATTTGCTGGGTTATTTGGTCTTCCTTATTTGCTGGGTTATTTGGTCTTCCTTATTTGCTGGGTTATTTGGTCTTCCTTATTTGCTGGGTTATTTGGTCTTCCTTATTTGCTGGGTTATTTGGTCTTCCTTATTTGCTGGGTTATTTGGTCTTCCTTATTTGCTGGGTTATTTGGTCTTCCTTATTTGCTGGGTTATTTGGTCTTCCTTATTTGCTGGGTTATTTGGTCTTCCTTATTTGCTGGGTTATTTGGTCTTCCTTATTTGCTAGGTTATTTGGTCTTCCTTATTTGCTGGGTTATTTGGTCTTCCTTATTTGCTGGGTTATTTGGTCTTCCTTATTTGCTGGGTTATTTGGTCTTCCTTATTTGCTGGGTTATTTGGTCTTCCTTATTTGCTGGGTTATTTGGTCTTCCTTATTTGCTGGGTTATTTGGTCTTCCTTATTTGCTGGGTTATTTGGTCTTCCTTATTTGCTGGGTTATTTGGTCTTCCTTATTTGCTGGGTTATTTGGTCTTCCTTATTTGCTGGGTTATTTGGTCTTCCTTATTTGCTGGGTTATTTGGTCTTCCTTATTTTCTGGGTTATTTGGTCTTCCTTATTTGCTGGGTTATTTGGTCTTCCTTATTTGCTGGGTTATTTGATCTTCCTTATTTGCTGGGTTATTTGGTCTTCCTTATTTGCTGGGTTATTTGGTCTTCCTTATTTGCTGGGTTATTTGGTCTTCCTTATTTGCTGGGTTATTTGGTCTTCCTTATTTGCTGGGTTATTTGGGCTTCCTTATTTGCTGGGTTATTTGGGCTTCCTTATTTGCTGGGTTATTTGGGCTTCCTTATTTGCTGGGTTATTTGGTCTTCCTTATTTGCTGGGTTATTTGGGCTTCCTTATTTGCTGGGTTATTTGTTCTTCCTTATTTGCTGGGTTATTTGGTCTTCCTTATTTGCTGGGTTATTTGGTCTTCCTTATTTGCTGGGTTATTTGGTCTTCCTTATTTGCTGGGTTATTTGGTCTTCCTTATTTGCTGGGTTATTTGGTCTTCCTTATTTGCTGGGTTATTTGGTCTTCCTTATTTGCTGGGTTATTTGGTCTTCCTTATTTGCTGGGTTATTTGGTCTTCCTTATTTGCCGGGTTATTTGGTCTTCCTTATTTGCTGGGTTATTTGGTCTTCCTTATTTGCTAGGTTATTTGGTCTTCCTTATTTGCTAGGTTATTTGGTCTTCCTTATTTGCTAGGTTATTTGATCTTCCTTATTTGCTAGATTATTTGGTCTTCCTTATTTGCTAGGTTATTTGGTCTTCCTTATTTGCTAGATTATTTGGTCTTCCTTATTTGCTAGGTTATTTGGTCTTCCTTATTTGCTAGGTTATTTGATCTTCCTTATTTGCTAGGATACTTGGTCTTCCTTATTTGCTAGATTTGATCTTCCTTATTTGCTAGGTTACTTGGTCTTCCTTATTTGCTAGGTTATTTGATCTTCCTTATTTGCTAGGTTACTTGGTCTTCCTTATTTGCTAGGTTAATTGATCTTCCTTATTTGCTAGGTTACTTGGTCTTCCTTATTTGCTAGGTTATTTGATCTTCCTTATTTGCTAGGTTATTTGGTCTTCTTTATTTGCTAGATTATGTGGTCTTCCTTATTTGCTAGGTTACGTTGTCTTCCTTATTTTCTAGGTTATGTGGTCTTCCTTATTTGCTAGGTTATGTGGTCTTCCTTATTTGCTAGGTTATGTGGTCTTCCTTATTTGCTAGGTTATGTGGTCTTCCTTATTTGCTAGGTTATGTGGTCCTCCTTATTTGCTAGGTTATGTCGTCTTCCTTATTTGCTAGGTTACGTGGTCTTCCTTATTTGCTAGGTTATGTGGCCTTCCTTATTTGCTAGGTTATTTGGTCTTCCTTATTTGCTAGGTTATGTGTTCTTCATTATTTGCTAGGTTATGTGGTCTTCCTTATTTGCTAGGTTATGTGGTCTTCCTTATTTGCTAGGTTATGTGGTCTTCCTTATTTGCTAGGTTATGTGGTCTTCCTTATTTGCTAGGTTATGTGGTCTTCCTTATTTGCTAGGTTATGTGGTCTTCCTTATTTGCTAGGTTATGTGGTCTTCCTTATTTGCTAGGTTATGTGGTCTTCCTTATTTGCTAGGTTATGTGGTCTTCCTTATTTGCTAGGTTATGTGGTCTTCCTTATTTGCTAGGTTATGTGGTCTTCCTTATTTGCTAGGTTATGTGGTCTTCCTTACTAAGATATAAGTCACTCGAGTTGACCAACTACTAAGTAGCAGTTCATTGTCAGATAAACCACGGTAGCAGTGAAAATAAATAAGAGGCAAGGAACATAGTTAAACAATGCAAGAAACATAGGAGAAAAAGGTAAGAAACGTACGAAAATGGACAAGATACATAGGAAAAACAGATAAGAAACGAGAAAAACAACGAAGAAACTTAAGTGTCGTTCCGCTCTTGGATTCACTTGGGTTCTTCTGGAGCGAGAACAACTCTCTATCCATCTTACCACTATCACAACCACTACCACCACCACTGCCACCACTACCACCACTACCACCACTACCACCACTACCACTACCACTACCACCACTACCACCACTAGTACCACTACTACCACTACCACCACTACCACCACTACCACCACTACCACTACTACCACTACCACCACTACCACTACTACCACTACTACCACCACTACCACTACCACCACTACTACCACTACTACCACTACCACTACCACCACTACTAGCACCATTACCACCACTACCAACACCATCACTACCACCACCACTACTACCACCACCATTATCACCACTACTGCCACTACCACCACCACTACCACTACCACCACTACCACCACCACTACCACTACCACCACTACTATTACTACCACCACCACCACAACCACCACTACCACCACTACTACCACTACCGCCGCCACTACTACCACCACTATTACCACTACTACCACTACCACCAATACTACCACCACCACTACTACCACCACCATTACCACCACTACCACTACCACCACTACTACCACTACCACCACCACTACTACCACCACCATTACCACCACTACCACCACTACAACCACTACTACCACTACCACCTCTACTATCACTATCACCACCATCACTACCACCACCACTATTACGACCACCATTACTACCACTACCACTACCACCACTACTACCACTACCACTGTGGCATGCAAAGAGTACGTAGCCTTTATTCGGCGCATGTACACACCCTCATTTACAGGCTATCTCCCCCAACCAGCGAACCAGGTTGCTAAGAGTTGATGATGGGGCCCCGTCGTTCAATTAGTGACCAGGTTCTAGCCAATAAGATGGTGGTGTTGGCAATCGCAGAGGTTATGTGGGTACCCCTCTCCTGTCTGCCCTTGTCATTCCCATTCTAGAGCTGGTTGAAGCACGGTCTGCTATCTTGTGGCTTCTATTCTGCCTTGCTTACCGTGGAGTGCACTATACTTATCACTGTACATAGTGTACATATTGTTGTTCTAAATTGGTGAAGGATAATATAAGTCGAAACTTTTTCTGCTGTGTTTATTTTGCTCCCATTACACCCGGGATAACAGGCCATTTGGAATCCTGGGGTTGTAATATGGGTAGCCTGTCCGAGAGCTGGAGCTGGACTTAGAGAAACGGTTGAGCTTAGGGTGAAGCTCGTAGCAGGAACATTGTGCAGCTTGCTGTATGGCATTGCTTTACAAATTTTGCGTGTCAGTTTCTGTTATGGTCAGCCTTGCTATTGTGTGATCGTTCAACAGCTCGCTACTAGCTTGTTCGATACGTCTCTCAACCCTTGAGTGGAGAGGACGTGTGCTGCTGCTGCCCCCTGGAGTTGTCTGGTGGCAGTATTATTTTCACCAACATGGCGCAGGCTCGCCGGCGCAGGGTAAATACAGTCTGCATTGTATTAACCAGTGGAGCTGTGACGGGGCCTTCAATGGAGTTGCTTTTGCCTGCAATCATCAGAGATACCTACGGAATAGCCAAAGAGGAGATTTGTGGACTTGCTTTGAACGGAACGAAGAGGATTTTTGTAAAATTTAGTTCGGCGACTGTGTATGAGGCAGTTGTGAATAAGTTTCAAGAGGTGGCCATACCAGTTAATCATGCTGTGACGGTGAGGCTGCATGATGTGTCCAGCTATTACACATGGGTTAAGATCAGGAATGTGCCGTTCGAGGCGGATGCATCTGACATCCGGTTCATTATGTGTAAATACGGCACAATACATACGATCACTGCAGGAAGGTGGTCAGTTGGCCAGTATATGGGGATACCTGAGGGTGCATTCTCTGTCAAGATGACGCTCCGACATCCAATTCCATCGTACGTGGTGATGGAAGATTTCAGGACTCAGGTTTTTGTAACATATGCTGGGCAGCGAAGCACTTGCCGTTTGTGCGGGTCGTATGATCACCTGGCTGCGCAATGTGAAAGAAGACGTGGTGATAGGGACCAGCAGCAACGACGAGATGTGGAGGAAAGGAGAGAGGATCAAGATCAACTGTTTTCGACTCTGCCTCAGCAGAGTTTGACATGGAGTGAGGAGGTTGAGAGGGCCGAAGAAAAGGAGATGGCAGGGGCTACGCGGGGGGACGACATCACTTCCCTGGACGTTGTACAAGTGCTTGATGAGGTCATCGCGGAAGTGAATGGTAGCGACGCGGAAACTACGATAGTGTCGACGTTTGAGAACATTTTGGGTAATGAGAGTCCTTGTCCGGATGTTGGTACAGACCTGGATCATGGGTCTGCAGTTGAGGAGGGCGTGGTGACGCCAACCCAGACTGAAGTGTGTCGTAAGGATGCACAGTTGGTGAGAACTGTGGAGGTGGAGGTTCATCATGGCACTGAGCTGGATGACTTGATGCAGGTCGAGGGTACGACGCGAAAGCGCGCAGCAGTGCTTTCGGATTCCGACGACGTGCTTACGCCCGCACAAAGACCTGGGAAGAAAACATGGGCGGAAGCCATGCGGAGAGGTTCAAGTGGCGCCCAGGGGCAGGGGTTGGGTAAGGGTGGACAGAAAGGGGGGGGGAGGGAAAAGGGTGCAATGAAACGATCAGGTGATAAATCGGTAGTGTCAAGAGGGAAACCCCCTTTGTCGGTTTTAAGTGCCTGACATTGAACATCAATGGCTTGAGGTCTCAGAGAAAGTGTGAGTGGTTTAAGGAATATTTGGTGCGTCATGACGTTGACGTTGTGTTCTTGCAGGAACACAATTATAGACCGGGTTATGAGTTGAAGGTGGATGGGTATAATGTGTATGTTGAGCATGCAGTCAGATTGAAAGGAGGTGTGGCCATTTTGGTGAAAGAAACTAGCCCGTTGGTTGTCAGGCATAGTGAGGGGGGAGAGGGGAGGGTGATTCGTGTGGATGGGTTATGGGGTCAGGTACAGATGGCGTTGGTGTGTGTGTATGGCCCAGCAGAGGGAGATGTGAGGATAAAGAATAAATTCGTAAGGGACGTTCTGGTATATTATTTGCGTGGATTGCCGGGGGATGCTGTGATAGGAGGTGACTGGAACTGTGTGATAAGGAATAACGATGTTGAACCGAGGGGGGCAGGGCAGTGTTTGAGGATATTGGGAGAATTGTTATCCGGGATAGGATTGACAGATGTTGAGGGAGGTGAGGTGGTGGAGCACACATTTATTAAGCGTGGGTATGCGGCTAGGCTCGATCGATTATACGTTCCCAGGAAAGTTGTAATACATAGTGTGAGGGTAATGGACGTAGTATTTTCTGATCACAGGGGTGTTTTGGTGGATATAGGTTGGGAGGGGTTGCCGAGAAGGTGTAAGGGGTTTTGGAAGTTGAATGTAAAGTTGTTGCAGCAAGAAGAGTATCAACAGTCATTTGTTCAATTGTGGGAGGAATTGGTGGCGGAGGCGCCTGGGAATAGTGAATTGGTTAGTTGGTGGGACTCTGTGGCGAAATCTCGTATTAAGGAATTTTATATTCGTAGTGGGAGGGAATATAACAGGTTGAAGTATGGGTACCAATCTTATCTTGAGGGACAGTTGAGAGCTTGCTACGAGCGTGGGAGTGCTAGTTATCCGGTGGACGATATTGAGGGATTAAAGGAGCGTATCAGGGATTTGCAAAATGAAAGATTTGATGGCGCGCGAGTTTTGGGTGGGCTGGAAGAGGTGTTATGGGGTGACAGGCCTTCGGCATGCGTGTTGAGGAGACAGCGTAAGAGAAGAGTGGCGACGGAGATGATGGGATTAACTGTTCATGTGGGGATGGGAGGGTATAGAGAGGGGCAGGTATTAGTGACGACAGAGGGTATGAGTGGTTATCTAGATGCATGGTTTAGGTCATATGCACAAAACGGAGGTATTCGAGATGAGGCTTTAAAGGAAATGGGAGGTTTCGTGCAACGTGAGATTGATGGTATGGATAGGGTAACATTAGAAGGTCCGATCACGGAAAGTGAGATTTCGCACGCTTTGTCTGGTGCAAGTTTAGGTAAGGCGCCAGGTGTAGATGGGTTGCCTAATGATTTTTACGTTAGGAATTGGGAAGTATTGAGAGGATTTTTAGTTAGGTTATTCAATGTAATGAAGGATGATGGGGAAATGGGGGAGCAGCAAAGGACTGCTGTCGTGGTATTAGTTCCAAAAGGTGGACAGACTACGGTAGAGGATTACCGAGCAATATCGCTTATGTGTGGCGATTATAAGTTATTTGCACGAATATTAGGGAATAGAATAAAAAAGGTGATAGGTAACGTAATTGACAGAGGACAATATGGGGTACCGGGTAGGACAATGTATAAAGGGCATGGAGTTCTTAGAAGTTTTATAGAAAAGAGGGGGGAGTTGGGGGGTGGGGGTGTGTTGGCATTGGATTGGCGAGCTGCTTACGATAGTGTGGAGAGGGATGCGTTATGGAGGTTCATGCGTTGGCAGGGATTCGGGAAGGAAATTATATCTTGGGCGAAAACATTGTATCAGGGAGCATCTATGAGAGTACAGGTTAATGGAAGGCTAGGTGTTAACATTCAGATGGGAAGGGGTTTGCGACAGGGTTGCCCTCTATCGCAAATATTGTTTGCGTGCCTCCAGGATCCCTTTTATAGGGCAGTTAGGTGGAGTATCGCAAGTGGAGGGGTTAGTAATGAACGAGAGGGTTGGCCGGGTATTGTGGGTTATGTGGATGATACAACTGTATTGGTGAGGGATGAGAAGGATTTACACAAGGTTGGAAAGGTGGTAGATGTGTTTGGAGAGGCTACTGGGATGGAAATTAATGTGGCAAAGTCTAAGTACATGGACCTAGGCAATAACATAAATAGAGATGGGACTGTAGGGCGTGGGTGGAGTGTGGTGGATCAGCTATTGATTTGTGGGATAGTGTACGCTAAGAATGATAGGGTCGCACAAGAGGTAAATTCGATGCGCACCGTGGATGGGGTATTGAAAAGATTGGGTGGTTTGAGGACGGCGCAGCTAACGTTGCATCAGAGGGTCATTGTGACGAACGTGCTGTTGTATAGTAAGATATGGCACGTGGTGGCAGTATACCCGCTGAGGCGGCGAGAGGTGCAACGGTTGCAGCATGGGATTTTCCGATTTATATGGGGATCGGGTTGTGACTGGCTAAGTAGAGGGGTGGTGACGCTTCCCGTTAGCCACGGGGGGCTGGGGCTTATACATTTAGAAAAGCGTATGATGAGTGTGTATCTAAAACGCGGGTATTTGGGGGAGATGGGGGCGAGGAAAGGGGGGGCTAGGAAAACTGCGTATGGATATGCAACGATGGTGGGGAGGGTAAGGATTTAATGATTGGTGAGGCCATGTTGAGGGTTTTAATGACGGTGAGGGATCCGAAGCGCCTTAAATTGAGGATTCTAGAGAGGGTGGGGGTGGGTCTGTGGTGGCGGCAGTTGAGGGGGCATACCCATGTATGCGTGGGGAATATCTGGAAATGTTTACGGCAATTGCGTATTAAACCAGGTGTAAGGGAGGTAATGTTTAGGTTTCTACATGGAATCTTGCCGTCTGGTGTTGTGTTATTTAATAGGAGACTAAGGGAGGGTGGGGAGTACAAAGCGTGTGGATGTTCCGAGACTATTTTTCATGCTGTGTATTTTTGTAATTTAGAAGCTGTGAGGGTATGGTTAGG
>NC_091292.1:44866227-44884554 GCF_038502225.1 Cherax quadricarinatus | reverse complement strand
TCAGGATGGCGTTGGTTCACTGTTGAGTCAGGATAATTGTGAGTCTCTGGTGAGTCAGTATGGTGGTGGGCTACTAGTGAGTCAGGATGGTGGTGGGTCACTGGTGAGTCAGGATGGTGGTGGGTTACTGGTGAGTCAGGATGGTGGTGGGTTACTGGTGAGTCAGGATGGTGGTGGGTTACTGGTGAGTCAGGATGGTGGTGGGTTACTGGTGAGTCAGGATGGTGGTGGGTCACTGTTGAGTCAGGATGGTGGTGGGTCACTGTTGATTCAGAATGGTGGTGGGTCAATGGTGAGTCAGAATGGTGGTGGGTCAGTGGTTAGCCAAGATGGTGGTAAATCAGTGGTGAGTCAGGATGGTGGTGGGTTAGTGGTGAGTCACGATGGTGGTGGGTCACTGTTGAGTCACGATGGTGGTGGGTCACTGTTGAGTCACGATGGTGGTGGGTCACTGTTGAGTCACGATGGTGGTGGGTCACTGTTGAGTCACGATGGTGGTGGGTCACTGGTGAGTCACGATGGTGGTGGGTCACTGTTGAGTCAGGATGGTGGTGTGTCACTGTTGAGTCAGATTGTGGTGGGTCACTGTTGAGTCAGGATGGTTTTGGGTCACTGTTTAGTCAGGATGGTGGTGGGTCACTGGTGAGTCAGGATGGTGGTGGGTCACAGAGAAGTCAGGATGGGGGTAGGTCACTGGTGAGTCAGAATAGTGGTGGGTCACTGGTGAGTCAGGATGGTGGTAGAATACTGGTGAGTCAGGATGGTGGTATATCACTTGTGAGTCAGAATTGTGAGTCAAGATTGTAGTGGGTCACTGGTGAATCAGAATGGTGGTGGGTCACTGGTGGATCAGGATAGTTGGGGGTCACTGGTGAGGCAGAATGGAGGTAGATCGCTGGTGAGTCAGGATGGTGGTGGGTCACTGGTGAGTCAGGACTGTGGTGGGCCACTAGTGGGGCAGAATGGAGGTACATCACTGGTGAGTCAGGATGGTGGTGGGTCACTGGCGAGTCAGGTTGGTGGTGAGTCGCTGGTAAGTCAGAATGGTGGTGGGTCAGTGGTGACTCAGGATGATGGTGGGTCACAGGTGAATCTGAATGTTGGTGAGTCACTGATGTGTCAGAATGGTGGTGGGTCACTGGTGAGTCAGAATGGTGGTGGGTCACTGGTGAGTCACGATTGTGGTGGGTCACTGGTGGGGCAGAATGGAAGTACATCACTGGTGAGTCAGGATGGTGGTGAGTCGCTGGTAAGTCAGAATGGTGGTGGGTCAGTGGTGACTCAGGATGACGGTGGGTCACAGATGAATCAGAATGTTGGTGGGTCACTGGTGAGTCAGGATGGTGGTGGGTCACTGGTGAGTCAGGATTGTGGTGGGTCACAGATAAGTCAGGATAGGGGTAGGTCACTGGTGAGTCAGAATGGTGGTAGATCACTGGTGAGTCATTATATTGGTAGAATGCTGGTGAGTCAGGATGGTGGTATCTCACTTGTGAGTCAGGATTGTGAGTCAGGATTGTAGTGGGTCACTGGTGAGTCATGATGGTGGAGGGTCAGTGGTGAGTCAGGATGATTGTGAGTCACTGGTGAGTCAGGATGGTGGTGGGTTGCAGATATGTCAGAATAGTGGGGGGGTCACTGGTGAGTCAGGATGGTGATGGGTCACTGGTGAGTCAGGATGGTGGTGGGTCACAGAGAAGTCAGGATGGGGGTAGGTCACTGGTGAATCAGAATGGTGGTGTGACACAGGTGAGTCAGGATGGTGGTAGATCACTGGTGATTCATTATGGTGGTAGAATACTGGTGAGTCAGGATGGTGGTAAATCACTTGTGAGTCAGAATTGTGAGTCAAGATTGTAGGGGGTCATTGGGGAGTCAGAATAGTGGTGGGTCACAGGTGAGTCAGGATGGTTGTAGATCGCTGGTGAGTAATTATGGTGATAGAATGCTGGTGAGTCAGGATGGTGGTATATCGATGGTGAGTCAGAATTGTGAGTCAAGATTGTAGTTGGTCACTGGTGAGTCAGGATGGTGGAGGGTTACTGGTGAATCAGAATAGTGGTTGGTCACTGTTGAGCCAGGATGGTGGTGGGTCACTGTTGAGTCAGGAACGTGATGGGTCACTGTTGAGTCAGGATGGTGGTGGGTCACTGTTGAGTCAGGATGGTGGTGGGTCACAGTTGAGTCAGGATGGTGGTGGGTCACAGTTGTGTCAGGATGGAGGTAAAGGCGTCGGTGTGACCCGTAATCTGTTTATCGATTTGCGGTCAGGAAGTGTCGCCGCTCCATGTCTAAGACAGAAGGGACCCCAGCACCCTGACTAAGATGGGAGAAGGAAACCCAGCACCCTGACTAAGATGGGAGAAGGAAACCCAGCACCCTGACTAAGATGGGAGAAGGAAACCCAGCACCCTGACTAAGATGGGAGAAGGGGTCCCAACACCCTGACTAAGATGGGAGAAGGAAACTCAGCACCCTGATTAAGATGAGAGAAGGGGCCCCAGTACTCTTACTAAGATGGGTGAAGGGACCACAACACCCTGACTAAGATGGGAGAAGTGGCCCCAGCACCCTGACTAAGATGTAAGAAGCGGTTCCAGCACCCTGACTAAGATGGGAGAAGGAAACTCATCACCCTGACTAAGATGGGAGAAGGAAACCCAGCACCTTGACTAAGATGGGAGAAGGAAACCCAGCACCCTGACTAAGATGGGAGAAGGGGCCCCAGCACCCTGACTAAGATGGGAGAAGGAAACCCAGCACCCTGACTAAGATGGGAGAAGGGGTCCCAGCACCTTGGCTAAGATGGGAGAAGGAAACCCAGCACCCTGACTAAGATGGGAGAAGGGACCCCAACACCCTGACTAAGATGGGAGAAGGAAACCCAGCACCCTGACTAAGATGGGAGAAGTGCCCCCCAACACTCTGACTAAGATGAGAGAAGTGGCCCCAGCACCCTGACTAAGATGGGAGAAGGGGTCCTAGCACCCTGACTAAGATGGGAGAAGGAAACCCAGCACCCTGACTAAGATGGGAGAAGGAAACCCAGCACCCTGACTAAGATGGGAGAAGGAAACCCAGCACCCTGACTAAGATGGGAGAAGGGGCCCCAGCACTCTCACTAAGATGAGAGAAGTGGCCCCAGCACCCTGACTAAGATGGGAGAAGGAAACCCAGCACCCTGACTAAGATGGGAGAAGGAAACCCAGCACCCTGGCTAAGATGGGAGAAGGAAACCCAGCACCCTGGCTAAGATGGGAGAAGGGGCCCCAGCACTCTCACTAAGATGAGAGAAGTGGCCCCAGCACCCTGACTAAGATGGGAGAAGGGGTCCCAGCACCCTGACTAAGATGGGAGAAGGGGCCCCAACACCCTGACTAAGATGGGAGAAGGGGCCCCAGCACCCTGACTAAGATGGGAGAAGTGGCCCCAGCTCCCTGACCAAGATGGGAGAAGTGGCCCCAGCACCCTGACTAAGATGGGAGAAGTGGCCCCAGCACCCTGACTAAGATGAGAGAAGTGGCCCCAGCACCCTGACTAAGATGGGAGAAGTGGCCCCAGCACCCTGACTAAGATGGGAGAAGGGGCCCATGCACCCTGACTAAGATGGGAGAAGGGGCCCCAGCACCCTGACTAAGATGGGAGAAGGGGCCCCAGCACCCTGACTAAGATGGGAGAAGGGGCCCCAGCACCCTGACTAAGATGGGAGAAGGGGCCCCAGCACCCTGACTAAGATGGGAGAAGGGGCCCATGCACCCTGACTAAGATGGGAGAAGGGGCCCCAGCACCCTGACTAAGATGGGAGAAGAGGCCCCAGCACCCTGACTAAGATGGGAGAAGTGGCCCCAGCACCCTGACTAAGATGGGAGAAGTGGCCCCAGCACCCTGACTAAGATGGGAGAAGGGGCCCCAGCACCCTGACTAAGATGGGAGAAGGGGCCCCAGCACCCTGACTAAGATGAGAGAAGGGGCCCCAGCACCCTGACTAAGATGGGAGAAGTGGCCCCAGCACCCTGACTAAGATGGGAGAAGGGGCCCCAGCACCCTGACTAAGATGGGAGAAGGGGCCCCAGCACCCTGACTAAGATGGGAGAAGGGGCCCCAGCACCCTGACTAAGATGAGAGAAGGGGCCCCAGCACCCTGACTAAGATGAGAGAAGGGGCCCCAGCACCCTGACTAAGATGGGAGAAGGGGCCCCAGCACCCTGACTAAGATGAGAGAAGGGGCCCCAGCACCCTGACTAAAATGAGAGAAGGGGGCCCAGCACCCTCTCCGAGTCAGTATGTTTGCTAATAGAACATATGTGCAAATAACGTGACATTTTATTGTGGGAACGTTTCGCTCCAGAAGCTTTATTAAGGTATTACCAACAACACAGAGCACATATATACGTAACAATGTGAGGTGATAAAACATAAGCATAAAATACCTTGATATGTCGTTTCTACGTCTCTGAAGTATTTGCAAGAGTTCTCGAAAACTGTGAACCTCGGCATCACATAACCAAGAGTTTTGTCCAGTGCTGCTGCTACTATTGCTATTACTACTACTGCTACTGCTAGTATTATTATTACTACAACTACTACTACTACTGCTACTATTGCTGTTACTACTACTGCTACTGCTTGTATTATTATTATTACAACTACTACTACTACTATTACTGCTACTATTACTACTACTACTACTGCTGCTACTCTTTCTGCTACTATTACTACTACTACTATTACTACCATTAGTACTACTACTGCTACTACTAATGCTACCACCTAAAGCATGGGCCAAATAGCTTACCGAAGTTATTATGCTATTTCACCTCACACCTGCTGGACCATGTTCTTCATAACTGCTGGACCATGTTCTTAAAAACTGCTGCATGATGTTCTTCACACCTATTGGATCATATTCTTCACACCTGCTGGACCATGTTCTTCACACCTGCTGCTTCAGGCCTACTGGCCTGAAGCAGCTGGTCCAATTCTCCCACCGGCTTAAGCTAATGCCTTAACCTAGTCATGTCAGTCAAATTCACTTAAGAGAGGAGCACGGCATCTGACCTAATAACACAAGCTAGTCAGGTCCAACTCACACCCACCCACATCTACTCATGTATTTATCCAAACTATTTTGAAAACTACAAAACGTCTCAGCTTCTATAACGGTACTCGGGAGTTTGTTCCACTCATCCACAACTCTATTACCAAACCAGTGCTTTTCTATATCCTTCCCGAATCTGAATTTTTCCAACTTAAAACCATTGCTGCGAGTCCTGTCTATGCTAGATATTTTTAGCACGCTTTTTACATCCCCTTCATTAATTCCTGTTTTCCAATTATACACCTCAATCATATCTCCCCTAATTCTACGCCTTTCTAGAGAGTGCAGATTCAGGGCTCTCAGTCTATCCTCATAGAGAAGATTTCTGATACATGGGATGAACTTTGTCATCCTCCTTTGAACGTTTTCCAGTGCATTTATATCCATTCTGTAATAAGGTGACCAGAATTGTGCAGCATAATCTAAATGAGGCCTAACCAAAGATATATAGAGTTGAAGAACAACCTGAAGACTTCTATTATTTATTCTTCTTGATATGAAGCCAAGGATTCTGCTACCTTTATTGCGAACACATATGCACTGTTGTCTTGGTTTCAGATTACTGCTAACTTGAACTCCTAAATCCTTTTCCCAGTCCGCAATATTAAGATCTACATTATTCAGTTTATATGTGGTATGGTTATTTTCCTGTCCACTTCTCCGATCACTGCATCAGTCTATTCAAATAATCCTGAAGTTCTCTAATGTCCTCATTAGAATGAATTGGACGGCCTATTTTGGTGTCATCAGCAAATTTGTTTATGTTGTTATTTATTCCCTCATTTATGTCGTTTATGTAAATTGTGAACAACAACGGGCCCAACGCTGACCCCTGTGGAACACCGCTTGTGACGTGCTTCCATTCTGATTTCTCCCCATTTATGCAAACTCTCTGCTGCCTATTTGTCAGCCATGCCTCTACCCAGGAAAAAAAATCGTAAAACTGGAACGCCCCTTTGTAAAACCGTGCTGAGATTCATTAATTATTTTATGCCTTTCAACATGGGTACGAACTGCTTCGGCAATTACTGATTCCGTAAATTTTCCTGCTATGGAGGTAAGGCTTATTAGTCTTACCTCCATAGTTGGAAAATTTATGGAAACAGTAATTGCCGAAGCAATTCGTAGCCATCTTGAGAGGCATAAATTTTGTTAATGAATCTCAGCACGGTTTTAAAAAGGAGCGTTCCAGTTTTATGAATTTACTAACTTTCTTCACTAAGGTGTTTGAGGAGGTAGATCATGGTAATGAATATGATATTGTGTATATGGACTTCAGTAAGGCTTTTGATAGAGTTCCACATCCGAGTCTGTTGAGGAAACTTAAGACACACGGAATAGGAGGAGAAATTTTCCACTATGTAGAGGCATGATGACAAATACTGGACAATGTTCTTCACACCTGCTGGACCATGTTCTTCATACCTGCTGGACCATATTCTTAAAAGCCTGCTGGACCATGTTCTTAAAAGCCTGCTGGACCATGTTCTTAAAAGCCTCCTGGACCATGTTTTTCACACTTACTGGACCATGTTCTCCACATCTGTTGGAACATGTTCTTCACACCTGTTGGACCATGTTCTTCACACTTGCTGGACCATGGTTTTCACACATGCTGGGCCATGTTCTTAAAAACAACCTGCTGGACTATGTTCTCCACACCTGCTGGATCATGTTCTTAATGTAATAAAGTTGGTAGAATTACCGACAATATGTAAAGTAAAAGGACACAAGTGCAACTAATGTGACATTTTATTGTGGCAACGTTTCGCTCTCCAGGAGCTTTATCAAGGCATTACAAACAATACATGGACACAGAGGGTATATAAAGGCTCAGAGTGAGGTGCAATACTAGTGAGGTACCATTCCGATGTTCACTAGTGAACATCGAAATGGTACCTCACTAGTATTGCACCTCACTCTGAGCCTTTATATACCCTCTGTGTCCATGTATTGTTTGTAATGGCTTGATAAAGCTCCTGGAGAGCGAAACGTTGCCACAATAAAATGTCACATTAGTTGCACTTGTGTCCTTTTACTTTACATGTTCTTAATACCTGCTGGACTATGTTCTTCACACCTGCTGAACTCTATAAACATCTCACGTTATCCGCCAAATTGTCTTATCTTATGTCTATACCAGGTGGCTCTATAATCGATGCCATCTGTAAACTAAATCTGCTGATATATATATATATATATATATATATATATATATATATATATATATATATATATATATATATATATATGTCGTGCCGAATAGGCAGAACTTGCGATCTTGGCTTAAATAGCAACGCTCATCTTGCCATATAGGACAAGTGAAAATTTGTGTATGCAATAATTTCGCCAAAATCATTCTGAACCTAACGAAAAAAATATATTTGATTGTGTTTGTTTAGTACTAAATTACTGTAAACGTATTTAAAATATATTTAGTTGGGTTAGGCTAAAATAAATTGTTCTTGTTATAATAAGGTTAGGTAAGTTTTCTAAGATTCTTTTGGTGCAAAATTAAAAAATTTTGCATTAACATTAATGAAAAAAATATATCTTTAAACGTATAAGAGAAAATTTCGGAAAGGACTTAATTTTAAATGAGTTCTTGCTAATTGACCAGTTTTACATATTCGGCACGACATATATATATATATATATATATATATATATATATATATATATATATATATATATATATATATATATATATATATATATATATGTATATATATATATATATATATATATATATATATATATATATATGTATATATACCTGCTAACTTTTTTTTCCTCTATTCCTGCTGAACTGAATCAGCTAAACTTGCTGACTAGTAATTCCCAAAACCTGACGATTTATATCCTCTAGTCTTGCTGACTTCACTAAACTAATCCTGGTGATTTTTCATCTTCTGTACCTGATGACTTCAATCTTTTAAATCAACACCTGCTGACTTGTATTTTCAACACCTGCTGACTTCTATCTTCAACACTTGCTGACTTGTATCTTCAGCACCTGCTGACTTGTATCTTCAGCACCTGCTGACTTGTATCTTCAGCACCTGCTGACTTGTGTTCTCTGTATTGTACCTGTCATGTCTGTCAGCATGCTAGTATATAACTCTCCAACATGTTGACAAGTTTTCCTCACATCTGTTATATATACCTTACTCAAGGTAGCATGTATCCACTTTACCAGCTAGCATGTATCCCTCACACTTACTAGCGCGTGTATTACGCTCAGCATGTATCCCTAACCCCAGAAAGCATGTATCACTTTCTTCATTTGACATGTGCGATTCACATACGTGTTAATGTATGTTAATGTATCCCTAACTCCAGCCAGCATATATGCCTTACACCAGCTCTCATATATCCTTCATACTTATCAGGTATCCCTCACATCTGGTAGAATAAATTTTTTCACACATCCCAGAAGTGATTCCTCTCACCATACATGTATCCCTTACATCTTCCAAATCGTATCCATCACACCTAGCATGTATCTGTCTGATGTATCATGAATCCCTCAAACCTGCTAGCCTGTATTCATTACGCCAGTTAGCATATATCTCCAAGACACAACATGTATCCCTCACACCAACCAGGATAGATCCTATAATAATAATAATAATAATAATAATAATAATAATAATAATAATA
This sequence comes from Cherax quadricarinatus, assembly GCF_038502225.1. Lineage (NCBI taxonomy): Eukaryota > Metazoa > Arthropoda > Malacostraca > Decapoda > Parastacidae > Cherax > Cherax quadricarinatus. The sequence continues at coordinate 44,875,793 of NC_091292.1, read as the reverse complement.
ATAATAATAATAATAATAAAAATAATAATAATAATAATAATAATAATAATAATAATAATAATAATAATAATAATAGGTTTATTTCTACAAGTACATGTAGAAGGTATACAGGCCTAGCTTATATCAATAACATACTACTATATAGAAAGTCGTTTGTTGTGCAGAGCATTTCAGGCAAACAGCAGCCGGCATGTATCCCACCTACTAATATCCCACACAATGGCAAGGTGTATCCCCTGGTCAGGGCTTCTGGCCGCCACACGCCGAGTCATGTTTCATGTTTCATGTTTCATGTCCCAACTAACGAGTCGTCTTCCTCCTGCACAAACTTTTTATGTTTTTTTTCCATCTCATAAATATATTTAAAACATTCATCTCACTCTTTATAGGACCTGGGAACATTTTCTAAGTATGATTTTTTGTGTATGTTTGCAGAGGCTGGTAACTGAGTTTGGTAGGGGATGTAAAAGAAGGAAATTAAAAGTTAATATAGGAAAGAGTAAGGTGATGAGGATAACAAAATTATGTAACGAAAGATTGGATATCAGATTGGAGGGAGAGAGTATGGAGGAGGTGAATGTATTCAGATATTTAGGAGTGGAAGTGTCAGCAGATGGGTCTATGAATGATGGGGTGAATCATAGAATTGATGAGGGGAAAAGGTAAGTGGTGCACTGAGGAGTCTGTGGAGACAAAGAACTTTGTTATACAAACGCTTTTATATGGGTTTGAAGCATGGGTGGTGAATGTTACAACAAGGAGAAGGCTGGAGGCAGTGGAGATGTCATGTCTGAGGGCAATGTGTGTTGTGAATATAATGCAGAGAATTCATAGTTTGGAAATAAGGAGGAGGTGCGGGATTACTAAAACTATTATCCAGAGGGCTGAGGAAGGGTTGTTGAGGTGATTTGGACATGCAGAGAGGGTAGAACAAAATAGAATGACTTCGAGGTAGGGAGTAAGCCTAGGAAAGGTTGGAGCGAGGGGGTAAAGGAAACTTTGTGTGCGAGGGGCTTGGACTTCCAGCAAGCATGCGTGAGCGTGTTAGATAGGAGTGAATGGAGACAGATGGTTTTTAGGACTTGACATGCTGATGGAGTGTGAGCAAGGTGATATTTATGAAGGGATTCAAGGAAACTGGCAGGTCGCACTTGAGTCCTGGTGATGGGAAGTACAGTGTCTGCACTCTTAAAGGTGTTAAAGTTCCAGTTTTATAACTGTAGCGTAAGCATGCCTCTGGCAAAACAGTGATGGAGTGAAAGATGAAAGTTTTTCTTTTTTCGGGCCACCCTGCCTTGGTGGGAAACGGCCGATGTGTTAATAAGAAAATATGCAAATTCATTGTATATAGTTTTAAATTGCATATCCATTCTGTAATAGTAATGGGAAATAATGCACCAGGGTACACACAGTGGAAAAAATACATACAATGTATCCAACGGATGGTTACAAGAAGTCACTTGGGGACCAACAACACTGTTAAACATGTTTGTACAGTCATTTTCAAGCCGAAATTATGTTGTAAACCTTGTGCTGCTAGGAGGAGCCTGGCACTGTCTTAACCTGGCGTGTGCCAAGGGACAGCAGAGCCTGGCACTGTCTTAACGTAGCGTGTGGCAAGGGACAGCAGAGCCTGGCACTGTCTTAACGTAGCGTGTGGCAAGGGACAGCAGAGCCTGGCACTGTCTTAACGTAGCGTGTGGCAAGGGACAGCAGAGCCTGGCACTGTCTTAACGTAGCGTGTGGCAAGGGACAGCAGAGCCTGGCACTGTCTTAACCTGGCGTGTGGCAAGGGACAGCAGAGCCTGGCACTGTCTTAACCTGGCGTGTGGCAAGAGACAGCAGAGCCTGGCACTGTCTTAACCTGGCGTGTGACAAGGGACAGCAGAGAGCCTGGCACTGTCTTAACCTGGCGTGTGGCAAGGGATAACAGGGTTGGAAAAATAAATCCAAATGCAGTATAATGCAGTAGAGTGGGTTGTATCAAGTTATAAAGAGATAGCAGGTCTGACAGGTGTCGAGGGACGGCAGGTCTGTCAGGTGTCGAGGGTCGGTATTTCTGTCAAGTGTCAAGGGACGGCAGTTCCGTCAGGCATCGGGGGATGGTAGCGGCATTCACTGTCAGGTGTCGGGGGCTGCAGTCTTTCACTGTCAGGCATAAGGGACGGAAATGTCTTGCATTGTAAGGCGTTCGGGATGGCGGTGACTTTCACTGTCAGATGCTGGGGGATTGCAGTCTTTCACTGCCAGTTGTCGTGGGATGGCAGCGTCTTTCACTGTCAGGGTCGGGGGATGGCAGTGTTTTTCACTGTGAGGTGTCAAGAGATGGCAGCGTTTTTAATGGTGATATTCAAATGTGAATTTAATTAAGAGCGACAGATGGGAATCAATCATTCTTTGTCTTGACTAATGACGTCTCAATAGTTGTACTAGGAGACATCATCTTCCACCCTACAGCCTTGTTGACTAATGGTGTCTCAGTAGTTGTACTAGGAGACATCATCTTCCACCCTACAGCCTTGTTGACTAATGACGTCTCAGTAGTTGTACTAGGAGACACCATCTTCCACCCTACAGCCTTGTTGACTAATGACGTTTCAGTAGTTGTACTAGGAGACACCATCTTCCACCCTACAACCTTGTTGCCTAATGACGTCTCAGTAGTTGTACTAGGAGACACCATCTTCCACCCTACAGCCTTGTTGACTAATGACGTCTCAGTAGTTGTACTAGGAGACACCATCTTCCACCCTACAGCCTTGTTGACTAATGACGTCTCAGTAGTTGTACTAGGAGACACCATCTTCCACCCTACAGCCTTGTTGACTAATGACGTCTCAGTAGTTGTACTAGGAGACACCATCTTCCACCCTACAACCTTGTTGACTAATGACGTCTCAGTAGTTGTACTAGGAGACACCATCTTCCACCCTACAGCCTTGTTGACTAATGACGTCTCAGTAGTTGTACTAGGAGACACCATCTTCCACCCTACAACCTTGTTGACTAATGACGTCTCAGTAGTTGTACTAGGAGACACCATTTTCCACCCTACAGCCTTGTTGACTAATGACGTCTCAATAGTTGTACTAGGAGACACCATCTTCCACCCTACAGCCTTGTTGACTAATGACGTCTCAGTAATTGTACTAGGAGACACCATCTTCCACCCTACAGCCTTGTTGACTAATGACGTCTCAGTAGTTGTACTAGGAGACACCATCTTCCACCCTGCAACCTTGTTGACTAATGACGTCTCAATAGTTGTACTAGGAGACACCATCTTCCACCCTACAGCCTTGTTGACTAATGACGTCTCAGTAGTTGTACTAGGAGACACCATTTTCCACCCTACAACCTTGTTGACTAATGACGTCTCAGTAGTTGTACTAGGAGACACCATCTTCCACCCTGCAACCTTGTTGACTAATGACGTCTCAATAGTTGTACTAGGAGACATCATCTTCCATCCTACAGCCTTGTTGACTAATGACGTCTCAGTAGTTGTACTAGGAGACACCATCTTCCACCCTACAACCTTGTTGACTAATGACGTCTCAGTAGTTGTACTAGGAGACACCATTTTCCACCCTACAACCTTGTTGACTAATGACGTCTCAGTAGTTGTACTAGGAGATATCATCTTCCACCGTGCAGCCTTGTTGACTAATGGTGTCTCAGTAGTTGTACTAGGAGACATCATCTTCCACCGTGCAGCCTTGTTGACTAATGGTGTCTCAGTAGTTGTACTAGGAGATATCATCTCCCACCGTGCAGCCTTGTTGACTAATGGTGTCTCAGTAGTTGTACTAGGAGACATCATCTTCCACCGTACAGCCTTGTTGACTAATGATGTCTCAGTAGTTGTACTAGGAGACATCATCTTCCACCGTACAGCCTTGTTGACTAATGATGTCTCAGTAGTTGTACTAGGAGACATCATCTTCCACCGTACAGCCTTGATGACTAATGATGTCTCAGTAGTTGTACTAGGAGACATCATCTTCCACCGTACAGCCTTGATGACTAATGATGTCTCAGCAGTTGTATTGGAGACATCATCTTCCACCGTACAGCCTTGTTGACTTCAGATTTACATCTGTTGGATTTCATCTGAATCTTACTTCTTTCCCCCGGGGACACTGAGTATTTTTCCTATATTTTCAATTCTTGTTCTGTATTACTTTTCAGGAATTGGGACGGTTTGTTGTATGCCTGGGCATTATATCACTCTGTTTTTGAGATTTTTAAACTTGTGCTAAACTGTTTGGGTCTTCAGCTGTCATGAGGTCAACAGGACCACTGAACTTTGATTCTTATTGTTCTCTCAGGGTTTCTTTGTCGTTATCATTGTACGATTCTCCTTTGAGAAGACTGCTAATATTCAAAGTTTTTCACTTTGCATATTAATAAAAATTGCTTGGAATTTTATCATTTCCTGAATGGACTTTTATTCCGCTTGTCTTTTTTTCTGTCTGGTCGGAATTTTTTATTTTATGTTCTGCACCTGTAATTTTTCTCTGAATATATAATTTCTTTTGTTGTGATAGTTTGACAACTTTTCATTTTTTTCTGTACATTATTCGATGTTAGTGTTTTATTCCTGATCTCTATTTAGGCTTTTTCAGTAGATACTATTTTATACAGTCGTAAGTTTCTCCATTCAGGTTTTCTGGTTTAAAATAAAACTGCTCAACAAGGTTTCTCAATGGCTGATAACTAATTCATTATTTTTTCCCAGTTAATTTTCTGTTCATTGAAGTTAAATTTACCAAACTTCACTTCAATAAAATTGCCAGCAACATGAATCGACAATTTTTATGTTTGTCAAATCAAGTGCGTTTGTATTTCTAGATGATTTTGTAGTGTTAATGATTCTGTTATCCTTTGATATATATTAACTTTCCTCAATTTTAGGAGCTGCCTAACATGCAACTGTTTGAGCTGAAATACTTCTCGGTATTCTTACCATTCTTTCATTTAACAATAGGGACATCGGTATCTAAATGTGTTTCTAGGCATCTGTCTTGCCTTATTATCTTCTCAGTGAGTTCCTCTGTCGTTTCTATGGTTCACTATAAAGGGATTTACCAGGATTTTATTCTCCACTTTTACCTTAAGCACTTTACCATTTCATGCAAATAAATGAATATCTTAAATTCAGAGGAACTCGTCACTGTGAGGAATCTGTGGTAATCAAGCTGTGGCATCCAGACTCACCTCTCTATCACAACTGTAAGAGGAGATTTCTCCCAAGTTTCTAAGAAAAACATTTCTTTCTTTGATAATGCAATTTAAGAAACTTTATTTTTTTGTCTTTGGTTTAATACCTTGTATATTTTGAAAAATAAAAGAAGTTATTCAGTTTATGCTATTTTGCAATGGGGATTTTATTAAAATTTAGCACCGCTTAAGTAGGTGGTATTTCCAGTAGTGTTCCAAGTCAGTCTGTGGTGTTTGTTATACTAGTTTACTCCAGCAAGATTCATGTTGTCGTAAAGTGGCTGACGATTATTGTCGTAAAGTGGCTGACGATTATTGTCGTAAAGTGGCTGACGATTATTGTCGTAAAGTGGCTGACGATTTTTTTTAAATAATCAGCAGTGTAGTAGTTTTAATTAAGATGTATATTTATCCTTATGTCTTATTTTTAGAGTGTTCCACCTTTTGTCTTCCCGTGTGATTTTATATTTAATTTTTTTCCTAATGTTTCTCTTTTTTGTCTTCGTTTATTTCAATGCTATTAGAAGGAAAGCGTTAGAAAAATTCGACGCCTGTAATGTGAAACAACATTTGCGTATCTTATATGAAGCTTTACGCATTTCTATATAATAAACAACGTAAGACATATCTGATCTGAATACTTTCAGGTTTTTATATCTTTTAGCTGAGGTTTAAACACAGTGAGAGTATTTTGACATGCTCTCTTTGGAGCTGCCGTCTCCTTCTCGACGTGCCGTTTGTCTTGCAACAAACTCAGTGACATCACACCTGTACAAAAGTCAATCATTCACAACAGCAAGATCAGAGGAATATCATACAGACTCATCTCATTCATAATGAATTGTGGTGATCCGACAAGATAAACACATAATCGCCTTCATCTTTCACGTTATTAAGAGATTCACATTAATTTTTGTTGCCAGCTTCAGGAATAAACAAAGCGTAGTCACGTTCTCTGTGGGCTTTGATCTGTCAAATTCAAAGGTTGTAACCTGACATTACAAAAAAAAAAAAAAGAAAAAAAACACATCATGAGAATTGCAGAACAAAATTATTCGCATATGCAATGTAATAATCATTATGTATCAAGGGTCAGGAATCGCACTAGAGCCTAATATGGGCCGGGACAACATGTAGCATGGACAGTGTTCACTTTTGTGATTTCTTTTACTGCCACGTAACTTCACATATCTGGCAGCATTGCTTGCAAGTGTCTCACCAACTTTATTTGAATATAAACTAATGTTCAAACATTCAACTGGGCATATAAATATTTTGAGAAACTTACTGACTATTTGGAGTGGTAAACAACGCTGGTATTTGGGAATTTCCGTGGATGAAAATCGGTCAGGTGCTCAAAGTCAACCGGTCTGATGGTAATGTAATGCGGAGGTGTATTGTAATTAATAACAGGGCTTTCACCTTAGAAACCGAGCTGTTTGTCATACTTGTTGGTCTCAAGATTGTGGAAAATATGGCTACAGTCAATTTAATTTTAACTAATTGTCTGTCCTAATTAATTGCTCTAGATAGCCTGAGGCGTAAATGCACTATGTTTGTACATGAAGTTTGACACAGATATACACAAATTATTAAAAAATGGATTACAGGTAAGGATTTGTGGATTCCTTCTTACATAGATCTCCAGGAGCATAACAAACTTGATGAATTAGTTAACTAAACTAACATTGAATGGAATCCTGAGTATAATTTTAGTTATTAAAAGAGAAGCTTACGAAACACTTTCAGAAGGGAACTAACAAACGAATTTGAAGAAAGTAGAACAGTAACGAATGGAACTAGCAGATCCATTGTCCGTCATAAGGATATGTGTCAAGTTAAACATGTCTGTGGAGAAGGGATTAAGGTCAGTAGATTGCAAGAAGTTATTACTATTAGACTAAGACTAGGCTATAAGTATCTCTGGCAGTACGGTATGTATGGAGATGGAAAATGTGGACAGAAACAGGAATTTGCACTTTCAGAGACACTTCCACGCAAACCCTACAGGATACTACAAAAAAACTCAGTGTTTATGATATATCCGAAATCTTGAGGGTGTATCTAGTTGTACGAATGGTTTCTATAGAGGAAATTGCAACCCAATTATGACCAATGCTTTTAGTCGTAATAAAATATCATTTTTTTAAATTGTATTCCATACTGTATTGTGCACATTAACCTTATGAAGTAGCTGTAGAATGTGAATTTACTTCTAGTGATGTAACAGTGCTAAGTGAGGCCCCACAAAGAGCCATTGTGGCCTCTGTAATCCCGTTTTTTGCGCTACTTCTCATACAATGATCCTGGAGTGTACAATAAACCAGCTATTCAGGCGGCACAACTAACTGGATCAAGGTGTTTATATTCTTAACTCTCAGCCAATGAGGTTCGATAAAGGAGGCTACGTCACAGATGCTGCTTCTCCCAGGAGCCTTCTCACTGCTCTGATGCGAAGAATCTGGCTCCAGCTACCCGTAGTTTCATTCAACGGCGCAATCTTTACAATGCTCTTAGACATCCTACTTTTGTTGGTTTAAGATGAATATATATATCTCCTACATAACTGAAAGGAATTACTTAAATATTACAATGTTAAAGTATAAACCAATAAAAATCACTAGAAGAAACATTAATTTTTTTATTCAAATAAGCAAAGTTTACAAATACGTAAAACACTCCTCACCTTCCACAATGCAACTTATTACACGGAGATCATTATTTTTTTCTACAAAATTGATAAATGTGACTTATCCAAAAGCCAATGTCACTGAATTTTTCACAAAGCAAAATATATCCGAACTGAACCTTTAAAGTTGATCAGAGGAGATATTCTTAAGTCCATCAGAAAAGACATTCTCAAGTCCATCAGAAGAGACATTCTTAAGTCCATCAGAAGAGACATTCTCAAGTCCATCAGAAAAGACATTCTCAAGTCCATCAGAAAAGACATTCTCAAGTCCATCAGAAAAGACATCCTCAAGTTCATCAGAAAAGACATTCTCAAGTCCATCAGAAAAGACATTCTCAAGTCCATCAGAAGAGACATTCTCAAGTCCACCAGAAGAGACATTCTCAAGTCCATCAGAAGAGACATTCTCAAGTCCATCAGAAAAGACATTCTTAAGTCCATCAGAAAAGACATCCTCAAGTTCATCAGAAAAGACATTCTCAAGTCCATCAGAAAAGACATTCTCAAGTCCATCAGAAAAGACATTCTCAAGTCCATCAGAAAAGACATCCTCAAGTTCATCAGAAAAGACATTCTCAAGTCCATCAGAAAAGACATTCTCAAGTCCATCAGAAAAGACATTCTCAAGTCCATCAGAAAAGACATCCTCAAGTTCATCAGAAAAGACATTCTCAAGTCCATCAGAAAAGACATTCTCAAGTCCATCAGAAGAGACATTCTCAAGTCCACCAGAAGAGACATTCTCAAGTCCATCAGAAGAGACATTCTCAAGTCCATCAGAAAAGACATTCTTAAGTCCATCAGAAAAGACATTCTCAAGTCCATCAGAAAAGACATTCTCAAGTCCATCAGAAAAGACATTCTCAAGTCCATCAGAAAAGACATTCTCAAGTCCATCAGAAAAGACATTCTCAAGTCCATCAGAAAAGACATTCTTAAGTGCATCAGAAGAGACATTCTCAAGTCCATCAGAAGGGACATTCTCAAGTCCATCAGAAAAGACATTCTCAAGTCCATCAGAAAAGACATTCTCAAGTCCATCAGAAAAGACATTCTCAAGTACATCAGAAAAGACATTCTCAAGTCCATCAGAAAAGACATTCTTAAGTCCATCAGAAAAGACATTCTCAAGTACATCAGAAGAGACATTCTCAAGTCCATCAGAAAAGACATTCTTAAGTCCATCAGAAAAGACATTCTCAAGTCCATCAGAAAAGACATTCTCAAGTACATCAGAAAAGACATTCTCAAGTCCATCAGAAAAGACATTCTTAAGTCCATCAGAAAAGACATTCTCAAGTCCATCAGAAGAGACATTCTCAAGTCCATCAGAAGAGACATTCTCAAGTCCATCAGAAAAGACATTCTCAAGTCCATCAGAAGAGACATTCTCAAGTCCATCAGAAAAGACATTCTCAAGTACATCAGAAAAGACATCCTCAAGTACATCAGAAAAGACATTCTCACGTCCATCAGAAAAGACATTCTCAAGTCCATCAGAAAAGACATCCTCAAGTACATCAGAAAAGACATCCTCAAGTACATCAGAAAAGACATCCTTAAGTCCACCAGAAAAGATATTCTCAAGTCCATTAGAAAAGACATTCTCAAGTCCACCAGAAAAGACATTCTCAAGTCCACCAGAAAAGAC
>NC_091292.1:44841227-44861227 GCF_038502225.1 Cherax quadricarinatus | reverse complement strand
TGTACAACCCACCACAGAACTGCAGGAGGCCAAGAGAAGAATACGATGAGAGCAACAGAGCAATGGTCGACACACTAGCCGAGGTGGCCAGGAGAGCACGCATGGGGGGAGCAAAGTTACTAGTTATGGGTGATTTCAATCACAAGGAGATTGACTGGGAAAACCTGGAGCCCCATGGGGGTCCCGAAACATGGAGAGCCAAGATGATGGATGTGGTACTGGAAAACCTCATGCATCAACATGTTAGAGACACTACCAGAGAGAGAGGAGAGGATGAACCAGCAAGACTGGACCTTGTATTCACCTTGAGTAGTTCTGACATCGAGGATATCATGTATGAAAGGCCCCTGGGAGCTAGTGATCATGTGGTTCTATGCTTCGACTACATAGTTGAGCTCCAAGTGGAGAGAGCAGCAGGAATAGGGTGGGAAAAACCAAACTACAAAAGAGGGAACTACTCAGGCTTGAGGAACTTCCTTCAAGACATTCAGTGGGAGAGGGAACTGACAGGAAAACCAGTACAAGAAATGATGGACTATGTGGCAACAAAATGCAAGGGGGCAGAGGAGAGGTTTGTTCCCAAGGGAAACAGAAATAATGGGAAGAACAGAACGAGTCCTTGGTTCACCCAAAGGTGTAGGGAGGCAAAAACTAGGTGTACTAGAGAATGGAAAAGGTACAGAAGACAGAGAACTCAGGAAAATAAAGAGATTGGCCGAAGAGCCAGAAACGAATATGCACAGATAAGAAGGGAGGCTCAGCGGCAATACGAAAATGACATAGCAACGAAAGTCAAGACTAACCCGAAGCTGTTGTACAGCCACATCAGGAGGAAAACAACAGTCAAGGACCAGGTAATCAGACTGAGGAAGGGTGATGGGGAATTCACAAGAAACGACCGGGAGGTATGTCAGGAGCTCAACACAAGATTTAAAGAAGTATTTACAGTGGAAACCAGTAGGACTCCAGGAAATCAGAGCAGGGGGGTGCACCAGCAAGTGCTGGATGAGGTACATATAACCAAGGAGGAGGTGAAGAAGCTGCTATGCGAACTTGACACCTCAAAGGCGGTGGGACCAGACAACATCTCTCCGTGGGTCCTTAAAGAGGGAGCAGAGACATTGTGTGTACCATTGACAAAGATCTTCAACACATCATTTGAAACTGGGCAACTCCCTGAGGTATGGAAGATGGCAAATGTAGTCCCAATTTTTAAAAAGGGAGACAGACATGAGGCACTAAACTACAGACCTGTATAACTAACGTGTATAGTATGCAAGGTCATGGAGAGGATCATCAGGAGGAGAGTGGTGGAGCACCTGGAAAGAAACAAGTGTATAATTGACAACCAGCATGGTTTCAGGGAGGGAAAATCCTGTGTCACAAACCTATTAGAGTTTTATGACAAGGTGACAGAAGTAAGACAAGAGAGAGAGGGGTGGATCGACTGCATTTTTTTGGACTGCAAGAAGGCCTTCGACACAGTTCCTCACAAGAGGTTACTGCAAAAGCTAGAGGATCAGGCACACATAACAGGAAAGGCACTGCAGTGGATAAGAGAATACCTTACAGGGAAGCAACAACGAGTCATGGTACGTGACGAGGTGTCAAAGTGGGTGTCTGTGACAAGCGGGGTTCCACAGGGGTCAGTCCTTGGACCTGTGCTGTTCTTGGTATATGTGAATGACATAACGGATGGGATAGACTCAGAAGTGTCCTTGTTTGCGGACGATGTGAAGTTAATGAGAAGAATCAAATCGGATGAGGATCAGGCAGGACTACAAAGAGACCTGGACAGGCTACAAGCCTGGTCCAGCAACTGGCTCCTTGAGTTTAACCCCGCCAAATGCAAAGTCATGTAGATTGGGGAAGAGCAAAGAAGACCGCAGACACAATGTAGTTTAGATGGCCAAAGTCTGCAAACCTCACTCAAGGAAAAAGATCTGGGGGTGAGTATAACACCGAGCATATCTCCTGAGGCGCACATCAATCAGATAACTGCTGCAGCATACGGGCGCCTGGCAAACCTACGGATAGCGTTCCGATACCTCAGTAAGGAGTCGTTCAAGACTCTGTATACCATTTACGTCAGGCCCATACTGGAGTATGCAGCACCAGTTTGGAATCCACACCTAGTCAAGCACGTCAAGAAATTAGAGAAAGTGCAAAGGTTTGCAACAAGACTAGTCCCAGAGCTACGGGGATTGTCCTACGAAGAAAGGTTGAGGGAAATTGGCCTGACGACACTGGAGGCCAGGAGGGTCAGGGGAGACATGATAACGACATACAAAATACTGCGCGGAATAGACAAGGTGGACAAAGACAGGATGTTCCAGAGATGGGACACAGACACAAGAGGTCACAATTGGAAGTTGAAGACTCAGATGAATCAAAGGGATGTTAGGAAGTATTTCTTCAGTCATATGACAGGATGGATAATGAGAACCTTCAAAACTAGGGAGGCCAAGCCCATGATGACACTCTTCAGGTCACTTGTTCTATCTAGGCTGGAATATTGCTGCACACTAACAGCACCTTTCAAGGCAGGTGAAATTCCCGACCTAGAAAATGTACAGAGAACTTTCACGGCGCGGATAACGGAGATAAAACACCTCAATTATTGGGAGCGCTTGAGGTTCCTAAACCTGTATTCCCTGGAACGCAGGAGGGAGAGATACATGATTATATACACCTGGAAAATCCTAGAGGGACTAGTACCGAACTTGCACACGAAAATCACTCACTACGAAAGCAAAAGACTTGGCAGACGATGCACCATCCCCCCAATGAAAAGCAGGGGTGTCACTAGCACGTTAAGAGACCATACAATAAGTGTCAGGGGCCCGAGACTGTTCAACTGCCTCCCAGCACACATAAGGGGGATTACCAACAGACCCCTGGCAGTCTTCAAGCTGGCACTGGACAAGCACCTAAAGTCAGTTCCGGATCAGCCGGGCTGTGGCTCGTACGTTGGTTTGCGTGCAGCCAGCAGCAACAGCCTGGTTGATCAGGCTCTGATCCACCAGGAGGCCTGGTCACAGACCGGGCCGCGGGGGCGTTGACCCCCGGAACTCTCTCCAGGTAAACTCCAGGTAATAGAGTAGTCAAGCCGTGGAATAGCCTAGAAAGTGAAGTAGTGGAGGCGGGAACCATACATAGTTTTAAGGCGAGGTATGATAAAGCTCATGGAGCAGGGAGAGAGAGGACCTAGTAGCAATCAGTGAAGAGGCTGGGCCAGGAGCTATGACTCGACCCCTGCAACCACAAATAGGTGAGTACAAATAGGTGAGTACACACACACACACACACACACACGCACACACACACACAGTTCCACACAAGAGATTGGTGCAAAAACTGGAGGACCAAGCAGGGATAACAGGGAAGGCACTACAATGGATCAGGGAATACTTGTCAGGAAGACAGCAACGAGTCATGGTACGTGGCGAGGTGTCAGAGTGGGCACCTGTGACCAGCGGGGTCCCGCAGGGGTCAGTCCTAGGACCAGTGCTGTTTCTGGTATTTGTGAACAACATGACGGAAGGAATAGACTCTGAGGTGTCCCTGTTTGCAGTTGACGTGAAGTTGATGAGAAGAATTCACTCGATCGAAGACCAGGCAGAACTACAAAGGGATCTGGACAGGCTGCAGACCTGGTCCAGCAATTGGCTCCTGGAGTTCAATCCCACCAAGTGCAAAGTCATGAAGATTGGGGAAGGGCAAAGAAGGCCGCAGACGGAGTACAGTCTAGGGGGTCAGAGACTACAAACCTCACTCAAGGAAAAAGATCTTGGGGTGAGTATAACACCAGGCACATCTCCTGAAGCGCACATCAACCAAATAACTGCTGCAGCATATGGGCGCCTAGCAAACCTCAGCACAGCATTCCGACATCTTAATAAGGAATCATTCAGGACCCTGTACACCGTGTACGTTAGGCCCATATTGGAGTATGCGGCACCAGTTTGGAACCCACACCTAGCCAAGCACGTGAAGAAGCTAGAGAAAGTGCAAAGGTTTGCAACAAGACTAGTCCTAGAGCTAAGAGGTATGTCCTACGAGGAGAGGTTAAGGGAAATCAACCTGACGACACTGGAGGACAGGAGAGATAGGGGGGACATGATAACGACATACAAAATACTGAGAGGAATTGACAAGGTGGACAAAGACAGGATGTTCCAGAGATTGGACACAGTAACAAGGGGACACAGTTGGAAGCTGAAGACACAGATGAATCACAGGGATGTTAGGAAGTATTTCTTCAGCCACAGAGTAGTCAGTAAGTGGAATAGTTTGGGAAGCGATGTAGTGGAGGCAGGATCCATACATAGCTTTAAGCAGAGGTATGATAAAGCTCACGGCTCAGGGAGAGTGACCCAGTAGCGATCAGTGAAGAGGCGGGGCCAGGAGCTCGGACTCGACCCCCGCAACCTCAACTAGGTGAGTACAACTAGGTGAGTACACACACACACATACACACACACACACACACACACACACACACACACACACACACACACACACACACACACACACACACTGCTACATCAGTCACAAATGAGGGGACTATAGGATACAAAGGAGTTAAACTGTACACAGTGCCTGGGAAAAGACATTGAGCACACCAGGAACATATGAGGGGACTGAAGAAAACGAAAGAGCTAATCTGTATGCAGAGGTCCTAACAGACCACGGCGGTGCCCAGGAAAGGATGAAAAGGGAAAATGACAGATCACTGGGCACAGGGACAACAGATAAAGAGACTGAAGACAGAAAATCTGCGATGAAGACTACTAAATCGAATCAGAAGTTACAAAGGGATGTGCAGTGGGAGAATGAAAGGGAGAAGTCAGTCTTTGTATATGGGCTACAGGAAGTTGAAGGGGAAACTTACTAAGAAAACAGGTGGTGATAAAAGCAATGGAAAGTATCATGAAAGCACTATGAGAGGAAGACATGACCCAGCTGACAAATTTTCTGAGTATAGTGGGGTTTGCAAGAGGAAGAAACCAGCCAGTTGGTGATTTTCAAGGCAGAATTGGCTCGAAACAGGATCCTACAGGGAAAGCATGATGGCGTACAGGAGGGTGTAAATCGACCGCAGCAGAACACGAGAAGAGAGAGTACAAAAATGCAAGATAGAAAGAGAGGCAAAGATGGAGATGGGCAGGAGAACGCAGACTCAGGAGGAAGAGCAAATATAACCTCTCTCAGACCCAACCACAGAAGGCCCTCAGCCCCGACAATCCCAATGCAACCAAGCAATCTAACCCAAAACCCACATGCTGCACCCACTGCCACCACCCACCTTCACAGAAACCTCCCATAGTTCTTTACCTGGTCTCCCGCTTCCCCAACCTCAATGTACCCCCCCCCCCCATGACTACAGTTTTAGAAAAGAAGTTGAAGGTTTGGTATACAAACGTGATTGGAATAACAAATCTTAAGACATATGAAGACATAAACTTATACCCAAAAAAAATGATAATTAAAAACTTGAGGTGTGGCATGAAAGAATCAAGGAGAATCCCCAGACATTATAGCACTCACAGGGAAGGAGTTGTGCTGCTCATAAAATATCTGGGAGGATTTGAGGAAATGGAAGGGATGGATGGAATGGGCGAAAGAGACTACATAGCAGAAACAATTCAATCTGGCGGCCCTAAGGTGGTAATGTACAACTGCAATTATCACTGCAGGAGGCCAAGAGAAGAATATGAAGAGAGTAAAAGAGCAATGGTGGACACATTAGATGAGGTGGCCAGAAGAGCTCACATGGGTAAAGTGGAGTTATAAGTTATGGGTGATTTCAGTCACAATGAGATTGACTGGGAAAACCTGGAGCCACATGGGGGTCCCAGAACATGGAGAGCCAAGATGATGGATGCATCAACATGTAAGGGACACTACCAGAGAGAGAGGCGAGGGTGAACCAGCAAGACTGGACCTCGTATTCACCTTGAGTAGTTCGGACATCGAGGCCATAATGTACTAAAGGAGATAGTGATCACGTGGTCTGAGCTTGGAATACATAAAGTTACAAGTGGAGAGAGTAGCAGGAGTAGGATGGGAGAACCAAACTACGAAAGGGAAGACTACACAAGCAGTGGGAGAGAGAATTGGTAGGAGAATCAGTGAAAGAATGATGGACTACATGAGAAGAAAATGCAAAGAGGCAAAGGAGAGGTTTGTTCCCAAGGGAAATAGAAATAATGGAAAGACCAGAACTAGCCCTTGGTTCACCCCAAGTTGTAGGGAGGCAAAAACTAAGTGTGCTAGAGAATAGAAAAAGTAGAGGAGGCAAAGGACCCAAGAAAATAAAGAGATTAGACGAAGAGCCAGAAACGAGTATGCTCAGATAAGGAGAGAAGCCCAGCGGCAATACGAAAATGACATAGCATTGATAGTCAAGTCTGACCCGAAGCTGTTGTTTGGCAACATCAGGAGGAAAACAACAGTCAAGGACCAGGTAATCAGGTTGAGGAAGGATGGTGGGAAGTTCACAAGAAATGACCAAGAAGTATGTGAGGAGCTCAACATGAGATTTAAAGAAGAATTTACAAGGAGACAGAAAGGACTCCAGGTATGGAAGATGGCAAATATAGTCCCAGTTTTTAAGAAAGGAGACAGACATGAGGCATTAAACTACAGACCAGTGTCACTGACGTGTACAGTATGAAAAGTCATGGAGAAGATTATCAGGAGAGTGGTGGAGGACCTAGAAAGGAACAAGCTTATAAATGACAACTAGCACGGTTTCAGGGAAGGGATATCCTATGTAAAAACCTACTGGAATTTTATGACAAGGTAATGAAAGTAAACATGAGAGAGAATGTTGAATGAGAGTGTTGAATGCCTTCTTGGACTGCAAGAAGGCATTCAACACAGTTCCTCACAAGAGATCAGGCACACATAACAGGAAAGGCACTGCAGTGGTTCGGGAAATACTTGACAGGGCAGGAGCAACGATTACATGATACGTAACGAAGTGTCAGAGCGGACTCCTGTGACGAGCGGGTTTCCACAGGAGCAGTTCTTGGACCAGTGCTGTTTTTGGTATACGTGAATGACATGACGGAAGTGTCTCTTTCTGTAGATGATGTGAAGTTAATGAAGAGAATCAAATCGGATGATGATGAAGTCGTACTACAAAGAGATCTGGACAGGCTACAAGCCTGGTTCAGCAGCTGGTTCCTCGATTTAAACCCTGACAAATGCAAAATCATGAATATCGAGGAAGAGCAAAGAAGACTGCAAACAGAGTATAGGCTAGGTGGCCAAAACTACAAACCTCACTCAAAGAAAAGGATCTTGGGGTGAATACAACGAGGTGAATACACACACACACACACACACACACACACACACACACACACACACACACACACACACACACACACACACACACACACACACACACACACACACACACACACACACACACACACAAAGGTTTATAACAATAATCCCAGAGCTAAGGGATACGTCCTACGAGGAGAGGTTACGGGAAATCGACCTGACGACACTGGAGGACAGGAAAGATAGAAGGGACATGATGACGGTGAATATAATACCGAGCACATCTACTGAGACACACATCAACCAGATAAGTGCTGCAGCATATGGGCGGATGGCAAACCTAAGACTAGCATTCCAATACCTCAGTAAGGATTCGTACTTCAGGCCCATATTGGAGTATGCAGCACCAGTTTGGAGCCCACACCTGCTCAAGCACTACAAGAAATTAGAGAAAGTGCAAAGGTTTGCAACAAGACTGGTCCCAGAGGTAAGGGGGAATGTAATACGAAGAAAAGTTTTAGAGACATGGGCCACTCGACACTGGAGGACAGGAAGGTTTGGAGAGGCATGATAGCGACATATAAAATACTGCGAGGAATTGACAAGGGAGTATTTTTTCAGTCACAGAGTTGTCTTGAAGTGGAATAGTCTAAGAAGTGACGTAGTGGGGACAGGATCCATACATACCTTTAAGAAGAGGTAAAATAAAGCTCATGGAGCAGGGAGAGTGACCTAATAGCGATCAGTTAAGAGGCGAAGCCAGGAGCTGTGAATCGACCCTTGCTACCAAAACTAGGTGAATACAACGAGGTGAATACACACACACACACACACACACACACACACACACACACACACACACACACACACACACACACACACACACACACACACAAAGGTTTATAACAATAATCCCAGAGCTAAGGGATACGTTCTACGAGGAGAGGTTACGGGAAATCGACCTGACGACACTGGAGGACAGGAAAGATAGAAGGGACATGATGACGACGTATAAAATACTGAGAGGAATTGACAAGGTGGACAGAGACAGAATGCTCCAGAGATTGGACACAGTAACAAGGGGACACACTTGGAAGTTGAAGACTCAGATGAATCGCAGAGATGTTAGGAAGTATTTCTTCAGTCACAGAGTTGTCAGGAAGTGGAGCAGTTTTTGAAGCGATGTAGTGGAGGCAGGATCCATTCATAGCATTAAGAAGAGATATGATAAAGCTCATGGTGCAGGGAGAGTGACCCAGAAGCGGCCAGTGACGAGGAGGGGCCAGGAGCTCGACAGAACTCGACCCCTGTACAACTAGGTGAGTACACACACACGTGGTTCTGAGCTTCGAATACATAGTAGAGTTAAAAGTGAAGAGGGAAGCAAGAAGGGCAGGACGAATGAAGCCAAACTACAAGAGAGAGAACTACACAGGCATGAAAATTTTCCAGCACGGGGTTCAGTGGGACAGAGAACTGGCAGGGATGTCGGTAAACGAGATGATGGAATATGTGACAATATGCAAGGAAGCTGAGGAGAGGTTTGTACCCAAGGGTAACAGAAATAACGAGAAAACCAGGATGAGCCCTTGGTTCACCCAAAAGTGTAGAGAGGGCAAAACCAAGTGTGCTAGAGAATGGAAGAAATATAGACGGCAAAGGACCCAGGAGAATAAGGAGAGCAGTCGTAGAGCCAGAAATGAATATGCACAGGTACGAAGGGAGGCCCAATGGCAATACGAAAATGACATAGCAGCGAAAGCCAAATCTGACCCTAAGCTGTTGTACAGCCACATCAGGAGGAAAACAACAGTCAAGGACCAGGTAATCAAGCTGAGGAAGGAAGGAAGGGAGATCCCAAGAAACGACCGCAAAGTATGTGAGGAGCTCAACATGAGATTCAAAGAAGTGTTCACAGAGGAGACAGAAGGGACTCCATAAAGACGGAGAGGTGGAGTACACTATCTTGTGCTGGACACAAAACATTCAACCGAGGAAGAAGTGAAGAGGCTGCTGAGAGAGCTGGATACCTCAAAGGCGGTGGGGCCAGATAACATCTCTCCATGGGTCCTGAGAGAGGGAGCAGAAGCTCTATGCATACTACTAACAACAATCCTCAACACATCTATCGAAACAGGGTGACTGCCTGAGGTATGGAAGACAGCAAATGTAGTCCTAATTTATATAAAAAATGAAACGGACAGGACGCATTAAACTACAGACCAGTGTCACTGACATGCATAGTATGCATAGTCATTGAGAAGATTATCAAGAGAAGAATGGTGGAGCAACTAGAAAGGAGTAAGCTTATCATCGACAGCCAGCACGGTTTCAGGGACGGAAAATCCTGAGTCACAAACCTACTTGAGTTCTATGGCAGGGTGACAGCGGTAAGGCAAGAGAGAGAGGGGTGAATAGATTGCATTTTCTTGGACTGTAAGAAGGCGTTTGACACAATTCCACACAAGAGATTAGTGCAAAGGCTGGAGGACCAGGCAGGGATAACAGGGAAGGCACAGCAATGGATCAGGGAATACCTGTCAGAAAAAGAATAGCAAGTCAAGGTATGTTGCAAGGTGTCAGAGTGGGCGCCTGTGACAAGTGGGATTCCACAGGGTGCTGCCCGTCACTGGCGTGCTGCCCGTCACTGGCGTGCTGCCCGTCATTGGCGTGCTGCCCGTAACGGGCGTGCTGCCCGTCACTGGCGTGCTGCCCGTCACTGGCGTGCTGCCCGTCACTGGCGTGCTGCCCGTCACTGGCGTGCTGCTCGTCACTGGCGTGCTGCCCATCACTGGCGTGCTGCCCGTCACTGGCGTGCTGCCCGTCACTGGCGTGCTGCCCGTCACTGGCGTGCTGCTCATCACTGGCGTGCTGCCCGTCACTGGCGTGCTGCCCGTCACTGGCGTGCTGCCCGTCACTGGCGTGCTGCCCGTCACTGGCGTGCTGCTCATCACTGGCGTGCTGCCCGTCACTGGCGTGCTGCCCGTCACTGGCGTGCTGCCCGTCACTGGCGTGCTGCTCATCACTGGCGTGCTGCCCGTCACTGGCGTGCTGCTCATCACTGGCGTGCTGCCCGTCACTGGCGTGCTGCCCGTCACTGGCGTGCTGCCCGTCACTGGCGTGCTGCTCATCACTGGCGTACTGCCCGTCACTGGCGTGCTGTCCGTCACTGGCGTACTGCCAGTGACGGGCAGTAGTAGTAGTAATAATAATAATAACTATAATAATAATTAAAATAATAATAATAATAATAATAACAATAATAACAACAAAATCAAGCTTTATTTTAAACTTTCTTTACTAAGTTAATTAAGTTAAAAATGTAAGGCCAGGCTGCCTCACTAACAACCTAACTTACAAAAATAACAAAGTTGGCAATGTGTTGTCACTACATTAATGGTGTCCTGTTGCTATCAGTTGATGAATGAGACACACCTGCAACACCTGTGTATCTTTACTGGTGAATGAGATACACCTGCAACACCTGTGTATCTTTACTGGTGAATGAGATACACCTGCAACACCTGTGTATCTTTACTGGTGAATGAGACACACCTGCAACACCTGTGTATCTTTACTGGTGAATGAGACACACCTGCAACACCTGTGTATCTTTACTGGTGAATGAGACACACCTGCAACACCTGTGTATCTTTACTGGTGAATGAGACACACCTGCAACACCTGTGTATCTTTACTGATGAATGAGACACACCTGCAACACCTGTGTATCTTTACTGGTGAATGAGACACACCTGCAACACCTGTGTATCTTTACTGGTGAATGAGATACACCTGCAACACCTGTGTATCTTTACTGGTGAATGAGACACACCTGCAACACCTGTGTATCTTTACTGGTGAATGAGATACACCTGCAACACCTGTGTATCTTTACTGGTGAATGAGACACACCTGCAACACCTGTGCATCTTTACTGGTGAATGAGACACACCTGCAACACCTGTGTATCTTTACTGGTGAATGAGACACACCTGCAACACCTGTGTATCTTTACTGGTGAATGAGACACACCTGCAACACCTGTGCATCTTTACTGGTGAATGAGACACACCTGCAACACCTGTGTATCTTTACTGGTGAATGAGACACACCTGCAACACCTGTGTATCTTTACTGGTGAATGAGACACCTGCAACACCTGTGTATCTTTACTGGTGAATGAGACACCTGCAACACCTGTGTATCTTTACTGGTGAATGAGACACACCTGCAACACCTGTGTATCTTTACTGGTGAATGAGACACACCTGCAACACCTGTGTATCTTTACTGGTGAATGAGACACACCTGCAACACCTGTGTATCTTTACTGGTGAATGAGACACACCTGCAACACCTGTGTATCTTTACTGGTGAATGAGACACACCTGCAACACCTGTGTATCTTTACTGGTGAATGAGACACACCTGCAACACCTGTGTATCTTTACTGGTGAATGAGACACACCTGCAACACCTGTGCATCTTTACTGGTGAATGAGATACACCTGCAACACCTGTGTATCTTTACTGGTGAATGAGATACACCTGCAACACCTGTGTATCTTTACTGGTGAATGAGATACACCTGCAACACCTGTGTATCTTTACTGGTGAATGAGATACACATACAACACCTGTGTATCTTTACTGGTGAATGAGATACACCTACAACACCTGTGCATCTTTACTGGTGAATGAGATACACCTGCAACACCTGTGTATCTTTACTGGTGAATGAGACACACCTGCAACACCTGTGTATCTTTACTGGTGAATGAGACACACCTGCAACACCTGTGTATCTTTACTGGTGAATGAGACACACCTGCAACACCTGTGTATCTTTACTGATGAATGAGATACACCTGCAACACCTGTGTATCTTTACTGGTGAATGAGATACACCTACAACACCTGTGTATCTTTACTGGTGAATGAGATACACCTGCAACACCTGTGTATCTTTACTGGTGAATGAGATACACCTACAACACCTGTGTATCTTTACTGGTGAATGAGATACACCTGCAACACCTGTGTATCTTTACTGGTGAATGAGACACACCTGCAACACCTGTGCATCTTTACTGGTGAATGAGATACACCTACAACACCTGTGTATCTTTACTGATGAATGAGACACACCTACAACACCTGTGTATCTTTACTGGTGAATGAGACACACCTGCAACACCTGTGCATCTTTACTGGTGAATGAGATACACCTACAACACCTGTGTATCTTTACTGGTGAATGAGACACACCTACAACACCTGTGTATCTTTACTGGTGAATGAGACACACCTACAACACCTGGGTATCTTTACTGGTGACACATATTGTGAATCAGTGTTTTTTTTCAATCCAGTTCAGAGAATAAGTACCGGAGATAGTTTAAGAAATGGAGAAGTAATTTTAGGCTTTAGTCAGTCGATGTTGATGCGTGGTATATATTTACTGGCGTCGGTGTTGAGTTACAACAGTTGAAGACATCATATCAGCTGGGAGGAACCAGATTCCATGGAGAAACTGTGTCGTGTGTCAACTATGTATCCGAACATAATAATGTTCTCTTAGGCATGACCTACTTCCACTTATGAGCCTCGTCCATCTTTCCTCTCTCTCTCTCTCTCTCTCTCTCTCTCTCTCTCTCTCTCTCTCTCTCTCTCTCTCTCTCTCTCTCTCTCTCTCTCTCTCTCTCAATATATATATATATATATATATATATATATATATATATATATATATATATATATATATATATATATATATATATATATATATATATATATATATATATATATATATATATATGTATGTATGTATAACTCCATCATGACTCATAAAATCCTAATAACACGACTGGAAAACAACTCACGGAACGTGTGGTTAACGGATTAGTTTGTGAGTTATAGGACTGACTTGCCATGAATTTAGTCCGGTCCGTGGTTCACATGACACCATCCTCACGCCTCATCTTTACATTTATCATGTGTAAGAGACTGAAGAAGATGAGTTCCTGATATCCTCAAAATTATCTCTCACTACTGGACTCAAAAAAATGTCACCGGGTAAGTGGAACGATACTTGTCTGACGCAACAACGCAATGGAATCTTTTTAAAGAGGATATTTTTTATAGCGCTATTATTAACGTCCGGCCAACTCCAAGGCTTAACCTACTTCGACTGAGGGTCCCGCCCGCCTGTCTATTCGGCTCCTGCACTTATCCTGTAGCTCCTGGCTAATAGACTGAATTTTCTTTCTCAAAATTACCTATCTACTTCTTCCATCATCCACAATGTTTACTCTTTGCGTTGGACTGTAAATACCAGGTGTTGCGGATGTTTTACTTGTCTGTGTGTTGTCGCCATTATGTGGACGACTAGTCTCGCTCTAGAAATGGGTTAATTCCTCTAGACACTGAGTTACATGGAGAATCATCAATGTTTGCTTCTGTAAAGAGCAAAAAGACAATACCGTGACTGGAACAATGCATAAATAACCCGTACTTATGAAAGTCGGTTCGACTTGGGCCATTTACAAGTCACACTAACACACGAAGGTGAAGGAACCGGTATATATAGGAGAGGGCGACAAGGACAGAACAAAGAGAGGACGAAAGAAACAAGTGGAGATATAGTGGTAGAGATAATGCTGGTAATGGAACAAACAGTTGTTTTTCCTGTCTTTGTAAGTCTTGCGAGAACGTATAGAACTTATTGAAATAAATTATTAGCAAACTGAACCCACTGTACGAGGATTTTTTATTGGTATGTGTATACACACCGCCCCAGTATATTACTAAGGTTGATCATAATTTTAGGTTATTCTGGCTGCTGAAAAACCTTGAAGACGGAAAAATCTAAACTTAAACTAAGACCCGTGACAGAAGATTTAACCCTTCCTATAAACTAACAGCATCCAAATCTCTCTTGGTAGAAGTTACTGTGGTGATCATTCAAGTGAATGATACAGCTGGCCTCGAGAGTTAAAATGAAGGCTGAAGATGTTTAGAGTTTTTCGTATTTCAGATCTCCCATGATGAGCCAACCACGGTTTTGAAACCTGCGTTCAACCACAGTTACTTCAGCTTGAAAACGTCGTTAGCACAGCCTTGTGCAATTGAGCAGACAGAAGAAGATTTAATTATATCGGGAAAGTCAGCGTCCCTGTGGGAGAGCTGTAGATGCACCACACCTCAGCATGTTCCAGTATGGTCTAGGGAAGGTCTGAAGCATGTTCCAGTGCCTATATTTGAGGGGAATTTCACAAACCTCGCCTCACTATTCTAAGTTAACATTCCAGGAAGGTACGGAAAGAAAGATCTTGATGTTCCTGTTAATCAACAGTAAATCAAGGAACTGGAACAACCACCACCACCACCACCTCCTTCTCCTCCTCCTCCTCCTCCTCCTCCTCCTCCTCCTCCTCCTCCTCCTCCTCCTCCTCTTCCTCTTCCTCTTCCTCTTCCTCCTCCTCTTCCTCCTCCTCCTTCTCCTCTTCCTCCGCTTCCTCCTCCTTCTCCTGCTGCTGACGCTACTACTTCTTCTACTATTACTACAGCTACTACTATTACAGCAACTACTACTTCTGTTACTACTACTAGTACTACTGCTGCTGTTGCTACTACTACCACTAGTATTGAAAAAAAATATAGTAATAATGATAAAAGTACGACTTCTACTACTACTACTACTACTGCTGCTACTACTACTACTACTACTACTGCTACTACTACTACTACTTCTACTACTACTACTACTACTACTACTACTACTAATAATAATAATAATAATAATAATAATAATAATAATAATAATGTATAAATGCTCATATCATAATTATTATGAATATAAACATTAGTTCTCCATATTTTCCACAGCATCTGTTCATCTCGCTCTCTTAAATTATAATCAATTAATTGTCTCTCCTATCCTTCCCTACCCATCCTCCCTCGTAAGTCCTTCCATCCTTCCTTATATCATACCTCACTCCCTATCCCCCTTCCTCTCTTCTCTCCCTATATCTCTCTTCGTTCACCTTTACCATATCGTTGTCTCTCTCTATCTCCTTTAACCAGCCGTGCGCCATTTTCTGTAGCATCCATGAACCATCTGCTTCTAATTCCTTATTCATTCCAATTTGGTATACGTTTCAAGGGTATTCCCGTTCTGGTTTAGGACTTATCATCAAGGTAATGACAGCTACAGTCTGCTTCCTACGATCAAAAGTAAATATCCTGTCTACCGTAGGCGCTGTGTCACCTGTACTGGTGTTAGTGTTCCTCTGTGTATATGTGAAGCATTTTGGTTCCCATTTAAGATTCTTCACTAGGTTGTCTACACCAGGTGGTCTTTACAAAGTGGTCTTTACAGGGTGGACTTTACTAGGTGGTCTTCACAAAGAGGTCTACACCAGGTGGTCTTTACAAAGTGGTCTTTACAGGGTGGACTTTACTAGGTGGTCTTCACAAAGAGGTCTACACCAGGTGGTCTTTACAAAGTGGTCTTTACAGGGTGGACTTTACTAAGTGGTCTCACAAAGAGGTCTATACCAGGTGGTCTTTACAAAGTGGTCTTCACAAGGTGGACTTTACAATTTTGACTTCACCAGGTGGTCTTTAAAAAGTGGTCTGTGCAAGGTGGTCTTCACCAGGTGGTCTTCACAAAGAGGTCTTCACCAGGTGGTCTTTACAAAGTGGTCTGTACAAGGTGGTTTTCATCAGGTGGTCTTCACAAAGAGGTCTTCACCAGGTAGTCTTTACTAGGTGGTCTTTACAAGGTGGCCTTCACTAGGTGGTCTTCACAAAGTGGTCTTCACCAGGTGGTCTTTACAAACTGGTCTTTACAAGGTGGTCTTCACCAGGTGGTCTTCCCAAAGTGGTCTTCACAAAGTGGTCTTCACCAGGTAATTTTCCCTAGGTGGTCTTTACCAGGTAGACTTCAGCAGGTGGTCTTCAGCAGGTGGTCTTCAGCAGGTGGTCTTCAGCAGATGGTCTTTAACAGGTAGACTTAAGCAGGTGGTCTTCAGCAGGTGATCTTCAGCAGGTGGTCTTCAGCAGGTGGTCTTCAGCAGGTGGTCTTCAGCAGGTGGTCTTCAGTAGGTGGTCTTCAGCAGGGGTCTTCAGCAGGGGGCCTTCAGAAAGGGGTCTTCAGCAGGCGGTATTCAGTAGGTGGCCTTCAGCAGGGTTCTTCAGCAGGGGGTCTTCAGCAGGGGTCTTCAGCAGGGGGTCTTCAGCAGGTGGTCTTCAGCAGGGGGTCTTCAGCAGGGGGTCTTCAGCATGGGGTCTTCAGCAGGTGGTCTTCAGCAGGTGGTCTTCAGCAGGGTTCTTCAGCAGCGGGTCTTCAGCAGGGGGTCTTCAGCAGGTGGTCTTCAGCAGGTGGTCTTCAGCAGGTGGTCTTCAGTAGGTGGTCTTCAGTAGGTGGTCTTCAGCAGGGGGCCTTCAGCAGGGGGTCTTCAGCAGGTGGTCTTCAGCAGGTGGCCTTCAGCAGGGTTTTTCAGCAGGGGTCTTCAGCAGGAGGTCTTCAGCAGGGGGTCTTCAGCAGGTGGTCTTCAGCAGGGGGTCTTCAGCAGGGGGTCTTCAGCATGGGGTCTTCAGCAGGTGGTCTTCAGCAGGTGGTCTTCAGCAGGGTTCTTCAGCAGCGGGTCTTCAGCAGGGGGTCTTCAGCAGGTGGTCTTCAGCAGGTGGTCTTCAGCAGGGTTCTTCAGCAGGGGGTCTTCAGCAGGGGGCCTTCAGCAGGTGGTCTTCAGCAGGTGGTCTTCAGCAGGGGTTCTTCAGCAGGGGGTCTTCAGCAAATGGTGTTCAGCAGGTGGTCTTCAGCAGGTGGTCTTCAGCAGGTGGTCTTCAGCAGGTGGTCTTCAGCAGATGGTCTTTACCAGGTAGACTTCAGCAGGTGGTCTTCAGCAGGTGGTCTTCAGCAGGTGGTCTTCAGCAGGTGGTCTTCAGCAGGTGGTCTTCAGCAGGTGGTCTTCAGCAGGTGGTCTTCAGTAGGTGGTCTTCAGTAGGGGTCTTCAGCAGGGGGCCTTAAGCAGGGGGTCTTCAGCAGGTGGTCTTCAGCAGGTGGCCTTCAGCAGGTGGCTTTCAGCAGGGTTCTTCAGCAGGGGGTCTTCAGCAGGTGGTCTTCAGCAGGTGGTCTTCAGCAGTGGGTCTTCAGCAGGGGGTCTTCAGCAGGTGGTCTTCAGCAGGTGGTCTTCAGCAGGGTTCTTCAGCAGCGGGTCTTCAGCAGGGGGTCTTCAGCAGGTGGTCTTCAGCAGGTGGTCTTCAGCAGGGGGTCTTCAGCAGGGGTCTTCATCAGCGGGTCTTCAGCAGGTCAGCAGGGTCTTCAGTAGGTGGCCTTCAGCAGGGTTCTTCAGCAGGGGGTCTTCAGCAGGGGGCCTTCAGCAGGTGGTCTCTA
This sequence comes from Cherax quadricarinatus, assembly GCF_038502225.1. Taxonomy (NCBI): domain Eukaryota; kingdom Metazoa; phylum Arthropoda; class Malacostraca; order Decapoda; family Parastacidae; genus Cherax; species Cherax quadricarinatus. The sequence continues at coordinate 44,843,526 of NC_091292.1, read as the reverse complement.
GCAGGGGGTCTTCAGCAGGGGGTCTTCAGCAGGGGGTCTTCAGCAAAGCGGGTGTTCAGCAGGGGGTCTTCAGCAGGGTTCTTCAGCAGGTGGTCTTCAGCAGGGGGTCTTCAGCAGGGGGTCTTCAGCAGGGGGTCTTTAGCAAATGGTGTTCAGCAGGTGGTCTTCAGCAGGGTTCTTCAGCAGGGGGTCTCCAGCATGGGGTCTTCAGCAGGGGGTCTTCAGCATGGGGTCTTCAGGAGGGGGTCTTCAGCAGGTGGTCTTCAGCAGGTGGTCTTCAGCAGGTGGTCTTCAGCAGGTGGTCTTCAGCAAGTGGTCTTCAGCAGGTGGTCTTCAGCTGGTGGTCTTCACTAGGTGTTCTCCTCCAGGTAGTCTTTACCTGTCGTGCCGAATAGGTAAAACTTGCGATTTTGGCATAAACAGCAACACTCTTCTTGCCGGATAAGAAAAACGAAAATTTGTGTATGCAATAATTTCGCAAAAAATCGTTCTGAACCTAACGACAAAATATATTTCATTGTGTTTGTTTTATAATAAATTACTGTAAGCTTATCTAAAATATATTTAGTTGGATTAGGCTAAATTAAATTGAGCTTGTTATAATAAGGTCAGGTAACTTTTCTAAGGTTCTTCTGGTACAAAATTATTAATTTTGGCATTAACATTATATATATATATATAAATATATATATATATATATATATATATATATATATATATATATATATATATATATATATATATATATATATATATATATATATATATATATATATATATATATATATATATATATATATATATATATATATGATGGGGTCCACCTCTGGTGTAAATTGTGGGACCCATAGCCTCGGAGTGGATAAAAAGGCTTCAAGGTAGAATATTTGGATTTCTTCCTGAAGCCATTTGAATATTCCACTTCCCCTACCACCCCATCTTTTAAACTATTTTTTTTTTACCAATAGGAATATTTTATTACATAATATGGCACAGAAGATTTAAGAGATACATTGTTGATATAAAGGTGGCATATATATATATATATATATATATATATATATATATATATATATATATATATATATATATATATATATATATATATATATATATATATATATATATATATATGTGTATATATATATATATATATATATATATATATATATATATATATATATATATATATATATATATATATATATTTATATATTAAATGAGTTCTTGCTAATTGACCCGTTTAACCTATTCAGTATGTGACCACGGAAAGGCAAAGAACAGCACCAGATCTGGGTGGGTCTCCTACGGACGATTCTCGCCAGTGTTCCAAGGAGACCGTACCCATGATGCCCAGTGGTTCCCAACCTATTCTTACTCCCGCACCCCTATAAAATTTTTGTTCTAACCTCGCACCCCCTACAATTTAAACTTTGTTAAAGGATAAAGGATGTGGAATCATACTAAATTTTGTCGAAAGATGATATTTATTTCACTTTCTAATATAATATGTGAACAAAATTCAGACTTACAGAAAAGAAACATATCACAGAATGATATTTGAATACACCTTACAAAAACAATAACTTGCTTGAAATATATACAAAAAAGTCAAATCAAGAACTAGCTTTCAAACCTTTAGAAAGGAATTTTATTTTTTTAATATGTAAAAAATCAAACATATGGACAAGAAAGGATGTCTCCGATTAACATCTGAATATACCATACAAAAAATAGTTACTTTCTTTAAATATATACAAGATAATAAAATCAAAACGCTGACTTCCAAAAAGTTTGCGAATCCATTTTAATTCAATGACTCTTTTGTTCCTGTTTCTTGCTTGTGAGTTTTTAAGACGAACGCTTCTCGCACCCCCTGGAATAATGTCTCGCACCCCCAGGGGGTGCGAGCACCCCTGGTTGGGAACCCCTGCAGTCTAGACTCTAGACCGACACCACCACGGCTCCCGACACTAGAGATTCAGTGAAACCACTATAAATGTGTCCACCTAGCTTTAGCCGCATTCGGTAAAGCTAAGCTAAGCTCAGAGACTAATCTCATACTCGTCCCGTTTGCAATCCAGCCACACGATCGGTGAAACATGAATGGAAACACAGAAACAAGTGGTTTTAAAGTAAGGAACAGTACTGTTGTTGCTGCAACATTAGACTTTCATACAACAGTAGTGCAAGAAAGGTATAACTTTCATATAACAGTAATTGCAACCGTATCTCTCCTGTGTGGAAAGGACTATGCAAATGAGAGATTCTTCCATGACGGGTCTTGACGAGTGACAAG
>NC_091292.1:44818727-44836227 GCF_038502225.1 Cherax quadricarinatus | reverse complement strand
TCGCTAGTATTTTCCTGGATGAAAACTGAGAGGAAGTAGGTAGTGAGAATTTCACACATATCCTTATCACTGTCAGTGATCTGACCAGAGTTACTCTTAAGTGGGCCAATCTTGTCTCTAATCTTACTTCTGTATACCTGAAAGAACCCTTTTGGGTTAGTCTTTGAATCCCTTGCGACCTTAGCCTCATAATCCCTTTAAGCTTTTCTTATTCCTTTCTTTATTTCTCTTTAATTGAATATATTGATTCCTTAACTGCCCATTCCCTCTTTTGATACGCCTATATATGCCTCTCTTTTGACGAATGAGATGTTTTAATCTATTGTTCATCCATTTGGGATCATTTTTGTTAGATCTAATTTTGCTACTCGGAACAAAAGTTGTCTGGGCAACTAGAACTAATCTCTGAAAAACGTCATATTGGCAACCACGATCACCTACCTGACGCATAGTCAGGGCATCCCAATTTAGCCCACCCAGGTAATTTTTCAGCCCCATGAAGTCGGCCAAGCAAAAATCTGGGACAGAGATTTGATTGCAGTTATCTGGGTAATTCCATGATATATTGAAATTAAGTGATTTGTGATCACTTTCCCCAAGCTCATCATTAACCTCAAGATTATTAATTAGTGAATCTTTGTTGTCAAGAACCAAGTCAAGCAGATTGTTTCCTCTAGTTGGTTCTGTCACAACCTGTTCTAAAAAGCAATCCTGAACCGCATCAAGAAAGTCACTAGACTCAAGATTTCCTGTCATATTGTTGCAACCAATTTGTTTAAAGTTAAAATCTCCCATTAACACAACATTTTCATATCTAGATGCCTTATGAATTTCATCCCATAACAGCTTACTGCACTCCCTATCAATGTTTGGGGGCCTATAAATCACACCCAAAATTAATTTGTCACGTCCCTCGAGAAACTGTAGCCAAACAGATTCTGTGTTCGATGTTTCTAATCTTATATCATGTCTAAGACAGCAATTTAAATTTTCTCTGACATACATCGCCACACCACCACCCTTCCTGTTGACCCTATCAGTGTGGAATAGTTTATAACCCTGTATGTTGCATTCAGAAGGTATTTATCATTCTTTCAGGTTAAACCAGGTCTCTGTTATACCAATAATATCTATATTACCTACACTTTCAAGTAATCTTAGCTCATCTATCTTATTTCTTAGACTCCTACAATTTGTATAGTAAACTTAAGGGAGCTAGTCACTCGTTACTGTCTACTATCTCTCGTTGTTTGCTGATCAATTGATTTGCCATTACTAGCAACTTTATTTTGAATATTGTCTTTTAAACATATCCCTGAGGTATCCCGGTAATAACAGCTGTATTTAACCCTAATGCTGCAGCCTGATTGTTTCCCGCAAACACCCATACCTCTATAATCTATCAGTTTTAAATTCCTAGACAAGTTATTGTTGCGAAGAAATTTTATAAAGAACTTCAGAATGTGGTCTGTTACTATTTTCTTCATAGGCAACAAGATTTTGGATCAGAGTTAGTTAAAGGTATTTTAGAGTCTAGGGGAAATAATTTCAACTGGGAAACTCCATAGAATAATATTCAAATTTATTAAAGTATTTAAATACAATACTTTATCTTTTCTCTGTACCTAATATTATATCTTAATACTTTGTACAATAAATTTACAATAATATATATATTTAGTTCAAAATCATGGAAGTATCACATTAATAAGGAAGATTAATTATTCTTCCAGTAATTAAGTCTTCACTAACATTTACGTCTTTGTCTTAACAAGACTGCGTAAACTCAAACTACAAAATGTACAAGATTCAACAAGACCTTTGAATCCGGCCGTAAAGGTAGTAGAAAGCAAGAGTTTGTCTGAGAAGACGTATCTCTATGGATTACTGAACTGACCGAAAATATAAATATCAAATCAATCTTCAGAGCAATGAGGAACAAACTGAGTCAGCTCTAGAGCCTAATTCTCAAACCCATCCGAACTATACACTCCTAAGAGAGAACCAATATACGATCAGTTGTCAAGGCTAGAACAGGGAGCGGACTGACTACCTGCCAGTCTGTTGACCCGTCGTCAGGTTGGATCACCTGACCCAAACGTCAGTCAGCCGGACATAAACAATTGAACAATTCACCGGATGGTTCCGAGACTTATGCTCTATATACATAAGAAATCCTACCTAATAATAATAATAAAATAATAGTGATAATACCATGGTATTTTTTATATATTAAACAGATAATAATATAACGCCGAAAGTCTCTATTTTAGCTATAAACGGGGACTTTCGCTCTATAATATTAAGTGATGATCATATTCTCTTACTATAGTTAAATATCACAGGATGACCAATTTCCAAGATATAACATCATCAATTATCCTCTCAATTGAACTGGCTAATGCAACCACTCCATCCCCAGAGAGATGAACCCCATCCCTTGCATACATATCACGTTTGCCAAAGAAAAGGTCCCAGTTATCAATGAATGGGATTGCAAGTTCCTTGCAGTACCTGTCTAGCCAGCAATTTATACCAATTGCCCTAGACATCCATTCATTGCCTTTCTAGGCAAGATGCTACATATGACTGGGATTCCTCCCTTAGACCTAACTACTTCTATGGCTAACCTGTACTTATCCAGCAGCTCCTCTCTCCTGCCCTTCCCAGTGTCATTACCCCCAGCACTAAGACAGATAATGGGCTTGTTCCCATTACCTGCCATAATATTATCCAACCTGCTGACTATGTCACCAACACCAGCTCCAGGAAGACACACTCTCTGTCTGGTCTTTCTGCCTCTGTTACAAAATGCACGGTCCATATATCTTACCTGAGAATCGCCTATTAAAATATTCTTACCTTGATTAGCAGGGGAATCAGTGGTACCTTCAACCTCACTAACCACTGAAGTACACTCGTCTTGGAGAACAGAGAATCGATTTCCTACCTTCACATCTTCTCTATTAACTCTCCTCATCTTCCTTCTTCCTGAACTGTGAACCACTTGCCACTTAAAGCGGCTGCCACTATCACTGCTGGTGACCATTCAGTTCCATAGTCAGGAACTGGAACTGAACTTCTCCAGGCTGAGGGACTGACAACCTCAAAATTCTACGACTTCAAGGGTGATGGACTGATTACATCGTCTTCACATCTCTACTGTTCCTGCCTACTTTCTGTATTCGACTGAAGAAGCCTACTGTGTAGGCGAAACGTTTCGGAATAAAGTTGCCTAACTGTTGCCTGTGTGTCTTACCTACCAACCTGTCGGTATTGTATACCATTTTGATATTCAATAATAACTATAAAGGAGGAGATTGAAGTGAAAATACATAGATAAAACTTGTATCGTAACACTTGAAAACTGTATTCCTGTTATGTTATGTTTAATAATTCTCAGTTCATCTCTTCTGAGCTGCTTGAGTAGTTCACGGATGCTGCTTGTATGACACTGTTATATCATGGCGTAACTTAACACATCTTTGAAGATAACTGTTTAGGAGAGGTCTGAGCAAAGCTGAGGTCTGAGGTCTGAGGTCTGAGCAAAGCTGAGGTCTGAGGTCTGAGCAAAGCTGAGGTCTGAGGTCTGAGGTCTGAGCAAAGCTGAGGTCTGAGGTCTGAGGTCTGAAGTCTGAGGTCTGAGCAAAGCTGAGGTCTGAGGTCTGAGCTGTGGTCAGACCTCAGTTTGTCAGGTTGTGAACTAATAGTAAAATGTCACTTCTGGTATGACATAACTCACAAAATACGACTTTATTTGGATATCTCAGGGTAAATCAAAATGTTATTTTATGTTCCAATAACACCATTACATAAGCACCATTATGTAACGCACTTTAAACTTAATTGCTTGCTTAATTACTTGCTTAATTACTTGCTTAATTACTTGCTTAATAACTGTACTTACCTTCGTGAGAAACAATCAGTCTTACCTAAAGATAAGTTTGGATTGATTATGACATGTGAAAATCCCTGAAACTGGACAATTTGAAACACTGCTTTTCATGGGTTAACTTCCATACTGATAATTAAATAATGCAACTTCTGAGCGGCTTTAACGTAGTGTCCATGTGTATTTGAAGATATCTTTTTTTTTCTGGATAGTTTGAATTTGATCTGGGCTGCGTAATATCCAAATTTACAAATTTAACTGGAAAATTGGATATTAGTTTTTTTATGGTGACTTGTGAATTCGTCTTCTGATTCCCATCTGACCTTTAGCACAAATATTTAAATACATTTTCAAACTATGACGCACTATGCACTATTCCAGACGCATATGCTGTAGCTCTGGAGGATGTGGCTCTGGGGACTCTAACTATGGGGACTGTAGCTTCCTGGAATGTGGCTCTGGGGACTGTAACTATGGGGACTGTAGCTCCCTGGAATGTGGCTCTGGGGACTGTAACTATGGGGACTGTAGCTCCCTTGAATGTGGCTCTGGGGACTGTGGCTCCGGGGACTGTGGTTTTTAGAGTCCGTTGATCTGTTTACTGTCGTTACGGAGAATGTTGCGCCGGGTCTGTTTCTCTGGTGACTGTGGCTCAGGTGACTGTGGCTCAGGTGACTGTGGCTCAGGTGACTGTGGCTCTTGGATCTGTTGTTCAGGAGACCGTTTCTCTGGGAACTGTGACACTGTGGTTCTGGGGACAGTGGCTCTAAGGTCTGTGGCTCTGGTGATTGTGGCTTTGAAGACTGTTTCTCTGAGAATTGTGGATCTGGGTACTGTGGCTCTGGAAACTGTGGCTCTAGAGACAGTGGCTCTAGGGACTGTGGCTCTGGGGACTGAGACTCTGGTGATAGGGACTTTGAAGACTGTTTCTCTGAGGACTGTGGCTTTGGGGACTGTTGCTCCAGGGACTGTGGCTCTCTAGACTGTGGCTCTTGGGACTGTGGATCTAGAGACTCTGGTTCTAAGGACAGTGGCTCCAGTGATTGGTTCTGCGGATTGTGGCTTAGGAGAGTGTTGTTCTTAGGACTGTGGGTCTAGGGACTGAAGCTTTAGGGACTGTTGCTCTTAGGACTGTGGCTCTGGGGACGGTGGTTCAGTGGACTGTGGCTTTGGGGACTGTGGCTCTGGTGACTGTAACTATAAAGACTGTAACTCTAGGGACTGTAGCTCACTGGAATGTGGTTCACGGACTTTAGCTCTGAAGACAGTGGTTCTGGGGACTTTGGTTCTATGACTGTGACTCTGGTTCTATGACTGTGTCTTTGGTGGCTGTGGCTCTGGTGACTGTGGCTCTTTGAACTTAGGCTCTAGGGACTGTGGATCTGGTAACTGTGGATTTGGTGACTAGATTTAGTAACTGTGGTTCTGGTGACTGTGGCTCTCAGGTACTGTAGTTCTGTGGACTGTGGCTCTGGGGACTTTGGCTCTAGGAACTGTGGGTGTTTAGACTGTGGCTCTGGGGATTATGGCTCTAGCGACTGTGGCTCTAAGGACTGTGGCTCTAAGGACTGTGGCTCTTATAGCTGTGGCTCTGGAGGGCTGTGCCTATAGGGACTGGCTGTGCGGACTCTTTCTCCGGGGACTGTAACTTTTGAGACTGTGGCTCTGGGGTCTGTTGATTTTTGGGACTCTTTCTCTGAGGACTTTGGCCCTGTGGACTGTGGCTCTAGGAACTGTGGCTGTGGGGACTGTGGCTCTGGGGTGTCTGGCTCTGGAGATTGTTGCTCCGGGGACTGTGGCTCTGAGAACTTTGACTCCAGAGACTGTAGGTCTGGGGACTGCGGCTTTGGACACTGGGACTCTGTCACCTGTGGCTTTGGGGACTGTGGCTCTAGTGACTGTGGCTCTGGGGACTGGGGCTCTGGTGTCTGTGACTTTGCGGACTGAGGGTCTATTGACTGTGGCTCTAGTGGATTTGACACTGGGGAATATGACTGTGTGTACTGTGGCTCTGAGGACTATGACTCTGGGGGCTATGGATCTGCAGACTGTGGCTCTGGGGACTGTAGCTCTGGTGACTGTGACTCTGGAGACTGTGGCTCTGCAGACTGTGCCCCTGGAGACTGTGAATCTGGGGACTATGGCTCTTGGGACTGTGGTTGTGGGAACTTTGGTTATGGGGACTGTGGCTCTAGAGATTGTGGCTTTATGGCCTGTGACTCCAAGGACTGTGATTCTGGAGACTGCGGCTCTGGGAACTGTGGTTGAGGTGACTTCGCCTCGGGGGACTGTGGCTCTGGGGACTGGCTCTGGAGACTGTGGGTCTAGGGATTGTCGCTCTGGGGTCTGTGGCTCTGGTGACTGTGGGTCTGGGTACTTTGGGTCTGGGGACTTTGGCTCTTGGGATTGTGGTTCTAAGGACTGGAGTTGTGGTGACTGTAGCTCTGGTAAGTGTAGCTCTGGGTACAGTCGCTCTGGGGACTGATTCTTGGGGGGACTCTTTCTTAGGGGGGCTGTGGCCGTGACTCTAAGGACTGTGGCTCTGGTGACTGTAGATCTGGGGACTGTGGCTCAGGGGACTGTGGCTCTGATCACTGTGGTTCTGGGGACTGTGGCTCTGAGGTCTGTGTCTCTGGGGACTGTGTCTCTGGGGACTGTGGCTCTGGGGAGTATGGCTCTAATGATTGTGTCTCTGGAGACACTGGCTCTGGTGATTGTGTCTCTGGAGACTGTGGCTCTGGGGACTGTGACTCTGGTGACTGTCTCTGGGGACTATGGCTCCGGGGACTGTGGCTCTGGGAACTGTGACACTAGAGACTGTGGCTCAGAGGACTGTGGCTCTGGGGACTGTGGCTCTGGAGACTGTAGCTCTGGTCACTTTGACTCTGGGGACTGTGGCTCAGAGTACTGTGGCTCTGGTGAATGTGTCTCTGGCGACTGTGGCTCTGGAGACTGTGGCTCATGGGACTGTGGCTTTGGGGACTATGACTCTGGGGACTGTGGCTCTGGGGACTGTGTCTCTGGGGACTGTGGCTTTGGGACTGGCGCTCTGAGGAGTGTGGCTCTGGGGACTGTGGCTCATGCGACTGTGGCTCTGGGGTCTGTGGCTCTGGGGACTGTGGCTCATGGGACTGTGGCTCTGGGGACTGTGTCTCTGGGGACTGTGTCTCTGGGGACTGTGGCTCTGGGGACTGTGGCTCTGGGGACTGTGGCTCTGGGGACTGTGGCTCTGGGGACTGTGGCTCTGGGGACTGTGGCTCTGGGGACTGTGGCTCTGGGGACTGTGTCTCTGGGGACTGTGGCTCTGGGGACTGTGGCTCTGGGGACTGTGGCTCTGGGGACTGTGGCTCTGGGGATTTTGGCTCTGGGGACTGTGTCTCTGGGGACTGTGGCTCTGGGGACTGTGGCTCTGGGGACTGTGGCTCATGGAACTGTGGCTCTGAGGACTGTGGCTCTGGGGACTGTGGCTCTGGGGACTGTGGCTCTGGGGATTGTGTCTCTGGGGACTGTGGCTCTGGGGACTGTGGCTCTGGGGACTGTGGCTCTGGGGACTGTGGCTCTGGGGACTGTGGCTCTGGGGACTGTGGCTCTGGGGACTGTGGCTCTGGGGACTGTGGCTCTGGGGACTGTGGCTCTGGGGACTGTGGCTCTGGGGGCTGTGGCTCTGGGGGCTGTGGCTCTGGGTACTGTGGCTCTGGGGACTGTGGTTCTGGAATATGGGAAAATGCTTATCGGTTCGAAGAGCGACCTAAATACATCTATATTTCTCATTAAAATAATGAAGAGGAAAGCCGCAAAGTTGGATGGAATTAATGATTGATTGTCTCTATGGTCATTAAAGAGAGCGAGCGAGCGAGCGAGAGAGAGAGAGAGAGAGAGAGAGAGAGAGAGAGAGAGAGAGAGAGAGAGAGAGAGAGAGAGAGAGAGAGAGAGAGAGAGAGAGAGAGAGAGAGAGAGATGAATCCAAAGTCAGCTGTGTGGTAGCACTGGACATTGCAGGCGCTTTCGACCGGGTGTGGCACCAGGGCCTCTTAGCAAAACTTCAAGCACTGGGAATTGCAGGCTCTACGCTATGTCTCCTCAGTGATTACCTTCATGGTAGATCTCTAAGTGTAGTTCTCAATGGAACGGAATCAGCAAGACATCCTATTGGGGCAAGTGTTCCACAAGGAAGCGTCCTGGGTCCATTGTTATGGAATGTCTACTTCTACGACCTTCTTCATCTCATCCCAGAATCACATGCATATGCAGACGACTGTACACTGACATTCACTTATCCAAGAGAAGAAATGCCAGCTGCTCTAAGCTACATCAATCACCAGCTGAGAGCCATATCAGCTTGGAGAAATAGATGGCAAGTAACATTTGCACCTGAGAAAACGCAAATGATGATCGTCTCTAGGCACCATGATGGTAATGCTGGTGCAGTAGTAAGGATGAATGGGATGGTGTTGGCACCTGGAGAAGAAGTTGATATCCTTGGGGTGAAATTTGACTCCAAACTAACCATGAAGAATCATGTTGTAAATCTTGCAAACAAGGCAGCCAGGAAGCTTACAGCACTTCGCCGTATCTCGCATCTGCTTGACAGAAGGGGTTGCAAGATCCTGTACGAGGCACAAGTACTCTCACACCTTGAGTATGCTCCACTTTCTTGGTTTGCCTGCCCCCCCCCCTCTCATCTGCGACTGCTTGACAGAGTAGAGAACAGAGCAAGACGTCTCATCTCTCGCCTGGACCCATCCTGGATAGATCTGTCATTTCAGCAGAGCTTTCAACATAGGAGGGATGTGGGTGGCCTTACTGTTATGTACAAGGCCAATATTGTCAAAATACCACACTTGGATCCACTTCGAGGACAGCGTGAAACAAGCTTTTATGCCACAAGACGGGCAGAAAGCAGCAACTTCACTCTGGCTGTACCCTTCTCCAGAACATCACTCCATCTGAGATCATACATACCCAGGATGGCTCGAGTATGGAACACATTCGTACAGCATAATGATGTCAACGAGATAAAGTCAGTTGATCAAATGAAAATGCTGGCCCACAGATGGCTCCAACTTCATCCTGTTCCCTACTTGTATGTCTCATAACAATAAAAATGCTTTCAGATGAGCTGATGTAGGTAACAGCTCTTAGCTTGCCAATAAAGTTAGGAATCCTTAACCTGTAAACAGCTTGTCAATAAAGCTAGGGATCCTTAACCTTGTCAAACCCTGTGTAAAAAAAAAAAAAAAAGAGAGAGAGAGAGAGAGAGAGAGAGAGAGAGAGAGAGAGAGAGAGAGAGAGAGAGAGAGAGAGAGAGAGAGAGAGAGAGAGAGAGAGAGAGAGAGAGAGAGAGAGAGAGAGAGAGAGAGAGAGAGAGAGAGAGAGAGAGAGAGAGAGAGAGAGAGAGAGACAGACAGACAGACAGAGAGAGAGAGAGAGAGAGAGAGAGAGAGAGAGAGAGAGAGAGAGAGAGATGCTGCTCCTGCATAGATGTGAAATCAATTTTCACATTAAAATGCTGAAAAGAAAATCCTAAGTGATGGATGGAGAGGCATTAGAGCAAGCGAGACAGAAAGAGAGAGAGGGAGAAAGAGAGAGGAAATACCAGCTGCTCTAAGTTACATCAATCACCAGTTTACAGTGATACATTTATATGGCAGGTCACATTTGATCCTGAGAAAACGCAGATGATGATGGTCTCCATGCACTGTGATGGTAACGCTGAAGCAGTGCTATGAATATATGGGAGAGTGTTGATACCTGGGGATGAAACTGATATTCTTGGAGCGAGATTTGACCTCTGACTGACCATGAAGAACCACGTTGTAAATCTTGCAAACAAGGCTGCCAGGAAGCATGCAGCACTTTGATGTATCTCGCATCTGCTCAACAGCAGAGGTTGCAAGATCCTCTATAAAGTACAAATACGCTCACACCTTGAGTATGCTCCATTATCCTGGATTGTCTGCCATTCGCCTCATCTACGAGTTTTTGACAGAAAAGAAAACAGACCAAGACGACTCATCTCTCGCCTGGACCCAACCTGGATAGATCTGTCATTTCGGTGAAGCCTTCAACACCGGAGGGATGTGGGGTGCCTTACTGTTATGTACAAAACCAATACTGTCAACTTATCACACTTGGCTCCACTCAGAGGGCAGCGAGATGTGAGCTTCTACACATCAAGACGGGCAGCAAACAGCAACTATCCTGTGACTGTACCCTTCTCCAGGGCATGGCTAAATCTGAGATTATTTATTTTCAGGATGACTCGAATCCGGAGCGTGATCGTACAGCATAATGACATCAACGTCAGGTAACCAAATTAAGTTGCTAGCATATAGATGGCTCAAACTTCCTCTTGAAAGAAAGAGGTAGTTGGAGCCAGAGGAAATTGATGTTCTGGAGAAGGGTACAGTCACTCTGACTGTACCCTTCTCCAGAACATCACTTCATCTGAGATCATTTATACCTAGAATGACTCGAGCATTGAACATGTTTGTACAGGATAATGATATAAATGAAACAGTTGAATAAATGAAACTGCTGGCCCATAGATGGCTGAAGCTTCATTCTGTCCTATATCTGTTTGTTTCATAACGAAAAAGCTTTCATATGTTCTGATGTAGGTAACAACTCTTAGCTTGAAAATAAAGTTAGGAATCATTAAGCTACCCCTGTAAAAGAGAGAGGGGAACACACACACATACAGAGAGGGAGAGAGAGAGAGAGAGAGAGAGAGAGAGAGAGAGAGAGAGAGAGAGAGAGAGAGAGAGAGAGAGACAGACAGACAGACAGACAGTCAGACAGAGATGTAATGGTTTTGATACTTTTGTTTTTTAAGTTTTTGTCGTTATGGTGGTTGATGATCTTATTGTGACAACTGTTATAATTAATATTTCTAATTATTGTTGTTTATGTTGGAAGATGTTGGAAGAGTTATTTTTAAGACCGTTGAAGCAACTTTCGTGTGTGTGAAGTTGATATTTGAGTGTGATAATCATTCTCCGTCTTCTACTGTAGTTAAGGTCGAGTCCAAGTACTGTCAGAGTACAGGCAGAGTCAACCTCTTAACTGAAAGAGGTAGATGTCCGGAGGACATCTACCTCTTTAATATTTATCTCCAAATTTTGCGAATTTTTACTGTATATTAATGGAGATTCTTGTATGTATCCTGTAGTTTCAAGAAAATCGCCAGTAGTAAAACGACAAAAGTTATGTGACATCATTTCAGATTTAATAAAAGAAAACGAAGTGTTGTAAAGGTGTTGCATGTATGTTTACCTGAAAATATGTGGACACATTGAGTTTTAAACGGAGACATTTTGTACAAAATTCTGAAGAAAAATAATTTATACATCATCAAACAAGCGAAATCAACGAAAAGTGCTTTGCTGTTTGTTAAATATTATAAACAGAATAATGTGTGCAAAAGGAATGTTATTTTCTATTTGAAAAAAAAAGAGAAAAATACGGAAAATTTCAGATTCTAGGATAAGGAGTATTTTGGGCAGGATGGACGCTTGTTCTTGTGCCTCTCAGGTCAGTTTCTTCAGTTTTTTACGACTGAATCTTAGTTTCTTCAGCAAGATACTGTTATTGTCCATATCTCCTCAATTATTTTTATTTTTTAAAACGATGCCATTAAAAACCGAATTTAATAATAAGTTCGTTACAAAATCGTAGAATAATGAAATTATCCAAAATATTGCTATTTTTTTGGGGTAGAATTTTGATCCAGATATAAACCAGTTAAATATTTTCTCTACCATGGTAGTCCTTTGCAAAGTTACCTTGACACCTTGAGAGAGTTAACTCTCTTAAGAAGCTACAATCTTATGGGTTATTATAATAATAATATGATTATTATTAAATAATTAATAAACTCTAAGTTTTTGTTTGCCAGAAAGAGAGCGAAGAAATAAACACACTTACAATTATTATTTAATAAGAATTTATAATGTCTCACAACCAAGGATAAAAATTATATATTAGGAAAATATAAGTCATAATGAAGAATAATTATATGTAAAAGAAATTATATGTTGGAAAGACACTGTCCTAAAACTTAATGATTTATAATTATATCTCTGGTCAACAAATATTTGAATTCACGTTTAAAAACATGTTTGTAAATATTTTTTGGATGCAGAATTTAAATCTAAACTTAGGTTTGCTGCAATACAGTTACAATGGAGTGGGGCTCCATTGCAACTGTGCAATGGAGCCCCAATCTCACCCCATTTACTTTACCATTATATTATTGTCTATTGAGTTCTTGGTGTTTTTATGTAAGATGGTTTGTGATTATTTTCATTTTTGTTGATTTGGGTGCCCCTTAGCTCGGTTAGTAGAGCACTCAACTCACACATTGAGGTCCATGGTTCGATCCTCTGTACCGGTGAAAACATTCGAGCGTGTTTCCTTAAGACACCTGCAGTCTCTGTTCGACTAGCAGTAAAATAGGTACCTGGGTGTTAGTCAGCTGATGTGAGTCACATCCTGGGAACAAAACTGACCTAATTTGCCCGAACTGCCCTGCATAACAAGGGATTTTCTATATAATAGTACATATGTCGTTGATATCAGTTAGGCCTGTATACACGGTATATGTAAAAATAAAGATTTTTATTATTATTATTATTATTATTATTATTATTATTATTATTATTATTGTTGTTGTTGTTGTTGTTGTTGTTGTTGTTGTTGTTGTTGTTGTTGTTGTTGTTGTTGTTGTTGTTGTTGTTGTTTTTTGGAATAAATTGTCTCTTCAATTAAAGAACCTACAATGCCTCGTGGTTGCTTAAATGGCAGTAATGTGTTTTATTATATATGCAGCGTTTTTTTCACGACTTTGGTGTGAAGGTCGGAGATCAGCACAAGTTGATTTGTGTAACTTGTTCCAATTTCTTATGCAAGTGATTTGCAGGAACGAAGTAATGCATGCCATTTGCAGGAACGAAGTAATGCATTCAATTTGCAGTCTCATCAATAACCAAAAAAGGCACAATACCGTGACTGGAACGATATACAAATAACCCGCACATAGAAGAGAGGAGCTTACCACGACGTTAACGTCGTCGTAAGCTCATCTCTTCTACGTGTGGGTTATTTGTGTGCAGTCTCATCAGTATGTCTCATCAGTATGTCTCATCAGTATGTCTCATCAGTATGGAGGAAACCACAGGATCTCACCACAGATATTTCCGTGTTATAAAAGTGTCGGGATTTTCATCACAAACTTCACTAAAAAATAAAATATGAAGATCTTCCACGTGCATTCAGACCGGCAGAACATTCCGATGATTTCCCTGTTGCAGTACCATCGTCCTAAAAGATAAATTGCCCTTGGATGATGAAGAAGCCATTTGCTGAGTTTTAATCAGCTGAAGTCAGCAACCAGGAATAACATCTTGTTACTCATAAGTGACCTTAATGATCTTGTCTGGGATCGAAATTTACTGGTTCAAGATTGTGCCAGTGGAATTTACTGCACCCAGAAACAAGAATCAGTTTGCTCAGAAAGAGACAGAATGATACTGTTGTGATGTTAAGAGATTTTTCGATTCTTAGGATAAACTTCATGATCTTACACATACATGGCGTTTGTATATTTATTTCAGCATAACAAGTGTGATGGCAGTTTTCACAAATACAAAGCTCTGTTCAACTCTCACTGGAGACCTGAAAGAATTGTGTGAAACAATGTAAAATCTTTTCACTCTGATCGAATATAAGAAGCTCAGAAGGATTTCCAAAGTACTGTTGTTTCCTAATGAAAGTTAAGACACATGTGCAACATCTGGGTATCTTTACTATAGACGTTTCGCCATCCAGTGACTTCATCAATTAAGATTCTAGGACATAACAAGGAGACAGTAGAACTATATACAAAAGACGTGGTCATAAGTTCCTCAGCCTCGGAGTGAAGAGCACCTACTGTTGTTTCCTGTGTATGTGGGATAGTTGAGATGTAAATTAGTGGTACATTGTACGTGTATGGCCAACTAGAACAATGCATTAGCAAAGCATAAAGAACGTTCAATCCATTGGCAGTGTTTTTTTCACTTTTACACATTAAGCTAGGTTCATAAATAACATAGACGAAGCTTTGAAAAAAAGTTGTAGGGCTTGTCTATCTAAAGGAGAGGTTTCCCAGTGTTGGTGACGCCATTTTGAAACATGGCATCTTTCTCGGGCCATATATTGGAAAGTTACTAAATGATCCCCATTTTGAAGTCTCCAAAATGCTGAGCTGACAGCATGGATGCCATTCTAGAACACTTAGGCAAGTTTCTTGACAGTCATCACAGTGATGATTACTGAAATTTTGCAGACAGCTACTGACAGCATATCATCTACTGGAAACTCACAGGTACGTCAAGATTTATTTTCTCCATTGTCACCCTTTTTTTCCGCTAAATCTCGATGACGTTAGTGATGAAAATGGTGAATGATTTTCCTAAGACAAAACTAACAAAGAGAGGCAACATCAAAGAAATCTGACATTCAGTTTCATGGGCAATTACTGCTGAACACTGACGCAGGAGACACTGACGCAGGAGACACTGACGCAGGAGACCAATGATCAATACAAACAACACCTGATATCCTCATGCTGTAAATGTTTAGATGACTGTACACACACACACACACACACACACACACACACACACACACACACACACACACACACACTCACACACACACACACACACACACACACACACACACACAAATTTTCGGAGAATTGGGTGGTTCGTAAGGAGAAGGAAACTGCCTCTCAAAGTAATTTTCAAGGCAGAATCAATTCGAACCATGATCCTGCAGGTGAAAGCATGGCTGAGAGACAAACCGGAGTTCCAGAGTGTGTACCTCGATCGAGACAGAACACAAGAGGAAAGGATGATACTGAAAGAGAGAGTGCAAAAACAAAAGGAGGAATGCTAGGAAATGACAAAGAAAAGCAGAATAACCCAGGCACATGTGGAAGGGAAAACACACCCACCAGAAACACAGGCAGAAGGACTCCAACCACGACAACCCCAAGGCAAATGAACGATCTAGATCAACAATCACACACGGATCCCTCTGTCCCCACCCCCACACCACGAACCCTACCCCTACAGCAACCCCCTATGGGAACTCTGCCTCCACCCTCTCCAAAAACCCCATAGGGCCCCGTCAGGGCTCCTGCTCTCCCAACCCCAATATTCCCCCAGGACCACAGTTTTAGGACAGAAGTTGAAGGTTTGGTACATGAATGCAGATGGATTAACGAATAAATATTAGGAGTGGCATGAAATAATCAATGAGAAGTCCCCAGATATCATAGCAGTTACAGAAACGAAACTCACTGAGACTATAACAGACGCAATCTTCCCACCAGGATATCAGATCATGAGGAAAGATAGAAGGGGCAGAGGGGGAGGAGGGGTTGCACTGCTCATAAAAAACCGTTGGAAATTCGAGAAAATGGGAGGCATTGACGAGACTGGAGAAAGGGACTACATAGTAGGTACACTTCAGTCTGGGGAGCACAAGGTAGTCTTTGCAGTGATGTATAATCTGCCACAGTACTGCAGGAGGCCAAGAGAGAAATACGAAGAAAGTAACAGAGCAATGGTGGACACACTGGCTGAGATGGCAAGAAGAGCTCACTCGAGCAGAGCAAAGTTACTGGTTATGGGCGATTTCAACCACAGGAAGATTGACTGGGAAAACCTGGAGCTACACGGGGGTCCTAAAACATGGAAAGCCAAGATGATGGATGCGGTACTAGAAAACCTCATGCACCAACATGTTAAGGACACTACCAGAGTGAGAGGGGAGGACAAACCAGCAAGACTGGACCTTGTGTTCACCCTGGGAATTTTAGACACTGAGGACATCACATATGAGAGTCCCCTAAGAGCTAGTGACCACGTGGTTCTGTGCTTTGAATACATAGTAGAGTTACAAGTGGAAAGGGTAACAGGAGTTGAATGGGAAAAGCCAGACTATAAAAGAGGGGACTACATAGGTTTGAGGAACTTCCTGCAGGAGGTTCCGTGGGACAGAGAACTGGTAGGAAAGCCAGTAAACGAAATGCTGGAATATTTAACAACAAAATGCAAAGAGGCAGAGGAAAGGTTTGTTCCCAAGGGCAACAGAAACAATGGGAAGACCAGAACGAGCCCCTGGTTTACCCGATGGTGTAAGGAGGCAAAAACAAAGTGCAACAGAGAATGGAAAAAGTACAGAAGGCATAGAACACTTGAAAATATGGAGATTAGTTGCAGATTCAGAAACAAGTATGCACAGGTAAGGAGGGAGGAACAGCGACAGTATGAAAATAACAGCATCGAAACTCAAATCTGACCTGAAACTGTTGTATAGCCACATCAGGAGGAAGACAACAGTCAAAGACC
Organism: Cherax quadricarinatus; assembly: GCF_038502225.1. Lineage (NCBI taxonomy): Eukaryota > Metazoa > Arthropoda > Malacostraca > Decapoda > Parastacidae > Cherax > Cherax quadricarinatus. The sequence goes on along the minus strand of NC_091292.1, from coordinate 44,819,934 downwards.
AGGTGATCAGGCTGAGAACAGAAGGTGGGGAACTCACAAGAAACGATCAGGAGGTATGTGAGGAGCTAAACAAGAGATTTAAGGAAGTATTTACAGTAGAGACAGGAAGGGCTCTGGGAAGACAGCACAGAGGGGAACATCAACAAGGAATGTACCAACAAGTGTTGGATGACATACGAACAACAGAGGAGGAGGAGGTGCAGAAGCTGCTAAGTGACCTTAATACCTCAAAGGCGATGGGACCGGACAACATCTCCCCATGTGTCCTTAGAGATGGAGCAGAGACGCTGTGCATGCCACTAACCACAATCTTCAATACATCTCTTGAAACTACAGACCAGTGTCTCTGACGTGTATAGTATGCAAAGTCATGGAGAAGATTATCAGGAGGAGAGTGGTGGAGCACCTGGAATGGAACAATTTTATAAAGGACAACCAGCATGGATTAATGGAAGGCAAATGCTGTGTCACAAACCTTCTGGAGTTTTATGACAAGGTAACAGAACTAAGACACTAGAGAGAGGGGTGGGTGGATTGCATTTTCCTGGACTGCAGGAAGGCCTTCGACACAGTTCCTCACAAGAGATTAGTGTGGAAGCTGGAGGATTAGGCGCATATAACAGGGAGGGCACTGCAATGGATCAAAGAATACCTGACAAGGAGGCAACAACGAGTCATGATACGTGAAGAGGTATCACAGTGGGCGCCTGTGATAAGCGGGGTCCCACAGGGGTCAGTTCTAGGACCAGGGCTATTATTGATATATGTGTATGACATGACGGAAGGGATAGTCTCTGAAGTGTCCCTGTTCGCAAATGGTGTGAGATTGATGAGAAGAATTAAATCAGATGAGGATCAGGCAGGACTACAAAGAGATTTGGACAGACTGGACACGTGGTCCAGAAACTGGCTTCTCGAATTCAGCCTTGCCAAATGCAAAACCATGAAGATCTGTACACCGTGTACGTTAGGCCCATATTGGAGTATGCGGCACCAGTTTGGAACCCACACCTAGCCAAGCATGTAAAGAAACTAGAGAAAGTGCAAAGGTTTGCAACAAGACTAGTCCCAGAGCTAAGAGGTATGTCCTACGAGGAGAGGTTAAGGGAAATCAACCTGACGACACTGGAGGACAGGAGAGATAGGGGGGACATGATAACGACATACAAAATACTGAGAGGAATTGACAAGGTGGACAAAGACAGGA
>NC_091292.1:44766227-44816227 GCF_038502225.1 Cherax quadricarinatus | reverse complement strand
CCTCCAAGAGAAACCACGATTGAAATACTCGGAAGAGTACAAGAGGGTGTTCCTAGACAGAGACAGAACAAAATCAGAACGACAGCAGCTGAGGGAGAGGACAAAAAAGCGAAAGGAGCTAGGAAAAGAGACAAGGAGGGAACCAGCAGAGGTCTGTCAGAGCAGGACAGAACAGCAAGGGCAAGCACACACACAACTACTCTCAGAACCATACAACCTATCACACCATCCCAACACACCCTACAATCCATACCCACAGCCTCCACCCAACACCAAGCTATAGAACCCCACAGTATGCCACCAGGTCTCCCACCCTCACAGGCCCCCCAAACCACAGTGTTGGAAAGGAAACTGAAGGTATGGTACACAAACGCTGATGGAATAACAAATAAGTGGGAGGAGTGGCAAGAAAGAGTCAAAGAAGCATCACCGGACATCATAGCTCTCACAGAAACCAAGCTTACAGGTATGATAACAGATGCCATCTTTCCAACGGGATACCAAATCCTGAGGAAAGACAGAGGGAACAGGGGGGGTGGAGGAGTGGCGTTGCTGATCAAAAATCGCTGGAATTTTGATGAGCTGGAGAGAGAAGATAGCGGAGAAGAAAGTGATTACTTAGTGGGAACACTTCACTCTGGAGGTCCCAAGGTGGTAATAGCAGTGATGTATAACCCACCACAGAACAGCAGGAGGCCAAGGCAAGAGTACGACGAGAGCAATAGAGCGATGGTTGACACACTAGCTAGAGTGGCCAGAAGAGCTCATGCATGCAGGGCAAAGCTCCTGATCATGGGTGACTTTAACCACAAGGAGATAGATTGGGAGAACTTGGACCCACATGGGGGCCAAGATACTTGGAGGGCTAAGATGATGGAGGTGGTACTGGAGAACTTCATGTACCAACACGTAAGGGACACTACAAGAGAGAGAGGAGAGGATGAACCAGCAAGGCTGGACTTAGTATTCACCTTCAGTAGTGCAGATATCGAGGACATCACATATGAAAGACCCCTTGGGGCCAGTGACCATGTGGTTGTAAGCTTCGAATACACAGTAGAGCTACAAGTGGAGGGAGAAGCAGGAAGGCCAGGACGAATGAAGCCAAACTACAAGAAAGGGGACTACACAGGAATGAGGAACTACCTGAACGGGGTTCAGTGGGACAGAGAACTGGCAGGGAAACCAGTTAGTGAGATGATGGAATATGTAGCAATAAAATGCAAGGAGGCTGAGGAGAGGTTTGTACCCAAGGGTAACAGGAGTAATGAAAAAGCCAGGATGAGCCCATGGTTTACCCAAAGGTGCAGGGAGGCAAAAACCAAGTGTGCTAGGGAATGGAAGAAATATAGAAGGCAAAGGACCCAGGAGAATAAGGAGAACAGTCGTAGAGCCAGAAATGAATATGCAGAGATAAGAAGGGAGGCCCAAAGACAATATGAAAATGACATAGCAGCGAAAGCCAAATCTGACCCGAAACTGTTGTACAGCCACATCAGGAGGAAAACAACAGTCAAGGACCAGGTAATCAGGCTAAGGAAGGAAGGAGGAGAGACAACAGGAAATGACCGGGAAGTATGTGAAGAACTCAACAAGAGATTCAAAGAAGTGTTCACAGAGGAGACAGAAGGGACTCCAGAAAGACGGAGAGGTGGGGCACACCACCAAGTGCTGGACACAGTGCACACAACCGAGGAAGAAGTGAAGAGGCTTCTGAGTGAGCTAGATACCTCAAAGGCAATGGGGCCAGATAACATCTCCCCATGGGTATTGAGAGAGGGAGCAGAGGCGCTATGTGTACCCCTAACAACAATATTCAATACATCTATCGAAACAGGGAGATTGCCTGAGGCATGGAAGACAGCAAATGTAGTCCCAATCTTTAAAAAAGGAGACAGACATGAAGCATTAAACTACAGACCAGTGTCACTGACATGTATAGTATGCAAAATCATGGAGAAGATTATCAGGAGAAGAGTGGTGGAACACCTAGAAAGGAATGATCTCATCAACAGCAGCCAGCATGGTTTCAGGGACGGGAAATCCTGTGTCACAAACCTACTGGAGTTCTATGACATGGTGACAGCAGTAAGACAAGAGAGAGAGGGGTGGGTGGATTGCATTTTCTTGGACTGCAAGAAGGCGTTTGACACAGTTCCACACAAGAGATTGGTGCAAAAACTGGAGGACCAAGCAGGGATAACAGGGAAGGCACTACAATGGATCAGGGAATACTTGTCAGGAAGACAGCAGCGAGTCATGGTACGTGGCGAGGTGTCAGAGTGGGCACCTGTGACCAGCGGGGTCCCGCAGGGGTCAGTCCTAGGACCAGTGCTGTTTCTGGTATTTGTGAACGACATGACGGAAGGAATAGACTCTGAGGTGTCCCTGTTTGCAGATGACGTGAAGTTGATGAGAAGAATACACTCGATCGAAGACCAGGCAGAACTACAAAGGGATCTGGACAGGCTGCAGAACTGGTCCAGCAATTGGCTCCTGGAGTTCAATCCCACCAAGTGCAAAGTCATGAAGATTGGGGAAGGGCAAAGAAGGCCGCAAACGGAGTACAGTCTAGGGGGTCAGAGACTACAAACCTCACTCAAGGAAAAAGATCTTGGGGTGAGTATAACACCAGGCACATCTCCTGAAGCGCACATCAACCAAATAACTGCTGCAGCATATGGGCGCCTAGCAAACCTCAGAACAGCATTCCGACATCTTAATAAGGAATCGTTCAGGACCCTGTACACCGTATACGTTAGGCCCATATTGGAGTATGCGGCACCAGTTTGGAACCCACACCTAGCCAAGCACGTAAAGAAACTAGAGAAAGTGCAAAGGTTTGCAACAAGACTAGTCCCAGAGCTAAGAGGTATGTCCTACGAGGAGAGGTTAAGGGAAATCAACCTGACGACACTGGAGGACAGGAGAGATAGGGGGGACATGATAACGACATACAAAATACTGAGAGGAATTGACAAGGTGGACAAAAACAGGATGTTCCAGAGATTGGACACAGTAACAAGGGGACACAGTTGGAAGCTAAAGACACAGATGAATCACAGGGATGTTAGGAAGTATTTCTTCAGCCACAGAGTAGTCAGTAAGTGGAATAGTTTGGGAAGCGATGTAGTGGAGGCAGGATCCATACATAGCTTTAAGCAGAGGTACGATAAAGCTCACGGCTCAGGGAGAGTGACCTAGTAGCGATCAGTGAAGAGGCGGGGCCAGGAGCTCGGACTCGACCCCCGCAACCTCAACTAGGTGAGTACAACTAGGTGAGTACACACACACACACACACACAGACACATATATATTATAGGTAGTAGGTTGGTAGACAGCAATCACCCAGGGAAGTACTACGGTCCTGCCAGATGACTGTGAAACAGAAACCTGTAACTGTTTTACATGATTGTAGGATTGCTGGTTTCTTTTTCTGTCTCATAAACACGCTAGATAACACGGATATCTTGCTACTCCTGCTTACACTTTGGTCACACTTCACAGACACGCACATGCATATATATATATATATATATATATATATATATATATATATATATATATATATATATATATATATATATATATATATATATATATATATATATATATATATATATATATAAATACATCTAGGTTTTTCTCCTTTTCTAAACAGCTCTTGTTCTTCTTTATTTCTTCTATTGTCCATGGGGAAGTGGAAAAGAATCTTTCCTCCGTAAGCCATGCGTTTCGTATGAGGCGACTAAAATGCCGGGAGCAATGGACTAGTAACCCCTTCTCCTGTAGACATTTACTAAAAAAGAGAAGAAGAAAAACTTTATAAAACTGGGATGCTTGAATGTGCGTGGATGTAGTGCAGATGACAAGAAACAGATGATTGCTGATGTTATGAATGAAAAGAAGTTGGATGTCCTGGCCCTAAGCGAAACAAAGCTGAAGGGGGTAGGGGAGTTTCGGTGGGGGGAAATAAATGGGATTAAATCTGGAGTATCTGAGAGAGTTAGAGCAAAGGAAGGGGTAGCAGTAATGTTGAAGGATCAGTTATGGAAGGAGAAAAGAGAATATGAATGTGTAAATTCAAGAATTATGTGGATTAAAGTAAAGGTTGGATGCGAGAAGTGGGTCATAATAAGCGTGTATGCACCTGGAGAAGAGAGGAATGCAGAGGAGAGAGAGAGATTTTGGGAGATGTTAAGTGAATGTATAGGAGCCTTTGAACCAAGTGAGAGAGTAATTGTGGTAGGGGACCTGAATGCTAAAGTAGGAGAAACTTTTAGAGAGGGTGTGGTAGGTAAGTTTGGGGTGCCAGGTGAAAATGATAATGGGAGCCCTTTGATTGAACTCTGTATAGAAAGGGGTTTAGTTATAGGTAATACATATTTTAAGAAAAAGAGGATAAATAAGTATACAAGATATGATGTAGGGCGAAATGACAGTAGTTTGTTGGATTATGTATTGGTAGATAAAAGACTGTTGAGTAGACTTCAGGACGTACATGTTTATAGAGGGGCCACAGATATATCATATCACTTTCTAGTTGTAGCTACACTGAGAGTAAAAGGTAGATGGGATACAAGGAGAATAGAAGCAACAGGGAAGAGAGAGGTGAAGGTTTATAAACTAAAAGAGGAGGCAGTTAGGGTAAGATATAAACAGCTATTGGAGGATAGATGGGCTAATGAGAGCATAGGCAATGGGGTCGAAGAGGTATGGGGTAGGTTTAAAAATGTAGTGTTAGAGTGTTCAGCAGAAGTTTGTGGTTACAGGAAAGTGGGTGCGGGAGGGAAGAGGAGCGATTGGTGGAATGATGATGTAAAGAGAGTAGCAAGGGAGAAAAAGTTAGCATATGAAAAATTTTTACAAAGTAGAAGTGATGCAAGGAGGGAAGAGTATATGGAGAAAAAGAGAGAGGTTAAGAGAGTGGTGAAGCAATGTAAAAAGAGAGCAAATGAGAGAGTGGGTGAGATGTTATCAACAAATTTTGTTGAAAATAAGAAAAAGTTTTGGAGTGAGATTAACAAGTTAAGGAAGCCTAGAGAACAAATGGATTTGTCAGTTAAAAATAGGAGAGGAGAGTCATTAAATGGAGAGTTAGAGGTATTGGGAAGATGGAGGGAATATTTTGATGAATTGTTAAATGTTGATGAAGATAGGGAAGCTGTGATTTCGTGTATAGGGCAAGGAGGAATAACATTTTGTAGGAGTGAGGAAGAGCCAGTTGTGAGTGTGGGGGAAGTTCGTGAGGCAATAGGTAAAATGAAAAGGGGTAAGTCAGCCGGGATTGATGGGATAAAGATAGATATGTTAAAAGCAGGTGGGGATATAGTTTTGGAGTGGTTGGAGCAATTATTTAATAAATGTATGGAAGAGGGTGAGGTACCTAGGGATTGACAGAGAGCATGCATAGTTCCTTTGTATAAAGGCAAAGGGGACAAAAGAGAGTGCAAAAATTATAGGGGGATAAGTCTATTGAGTATACCTGGTAAAGTGTATGGTAGAGTTATTATTGAAAGAATTAAGAGTAAGATGGAGAATAGGATAGCAGATGAACAAGGAGGCTTTAGGATAGGTAGTGGGTGTGTGGACCAGGTGTTTACAGTGAAACATATAAATGAACAGTATTTAGATAAGGGTAAAGAGGTCTTTGTGGCATTTATGGATTTGGAAAAGGCGTATGACAGGGTGGATAGGGGGGCAATGTGGCAGATGTTGCAGGTGTATGGTGTAGGAGGTATGTTACTGAAAGCAGTGAAGAGTTTTTACGAGGATAGGGAGGCTCAAGTTAGAGTATGTAGGAAAGAGGGAAATTATTTCCCAGTAAAAGTAGGGCTTAGATAAGAATGTGTGATGTCACCGTGGTTGTTTAATATATTTATAGATGGGGTTGTAAGAGAAGTAAATGCGAGGGTCTTGGCAAGAGGCGTGGAGTTAAAACATAAAGAATCACACATAAAGTGGGAGTTGTGACAGTTGCTCTTTGCTGATGACACTGTGCTCTTGGGAGATTCTGAAGAGAAGTTGCAGAGATTGGTGGATGAATTTGGTAGGGTATGCAAAAGAAGAAAATTAAAAGTGAATACAAGAAAGAGTAAGGTTATGAGGATAACAAAAAGACTAGGTGATGAAAGATTGGATATCAGATTGGAGGGAGAGTATGGAGGAGGTGAATGTATTCAGATATTTGGGAGTGGACGTGTCAGCGGATGGGTCTATGAAAGATGAGGTGAATCATAGAATTGATGAGGGGAAAAAGGTGAGTGGTGCACTTAGGAGTCTGTGGAGACAAAGAACTTTGTCCTTGGAGGCAAAGAGGGGAATGTATGAGAATATAGTTTTACCAACGCTCTTATATGGGTGTGAAGCATGGGTGATGAATGTTGCAGCGAGGACAAGGCTGGAGGCAGTGGAGATGTCATGTCTGAGGGCAATGTGTGGTGTGAATATAATGCAGAGAATTCGTAGTTTGGAAGTTAGGAGGAGGTGCGGGATTACCAAAACTGTTGTCCAGAGGGCTGAGGAAGGGATGTTGAGGTGGTTCGGACATGTAGAGAGAATGGAGCGAAACAGAATGACTTCAAGAGTGTATCAGTCTGTAGTGGAAGGAAGGCGGGGTAGGGGTCGGCCTAGGAGAGGTTGGAGGGAGGGGGTAAAGGATGTTTTGCGTGCGAGGGGTTTGGACTTCCAGCAGGCATGCGTGAGCGTGTTTGATAGGAGTGAATGGAGACAAATGGTTTTTAATACTTGACGTGCTGTTGAAGTGTGAGCAAAGTAACATTTATGAAGGGGTTCAGGGAAACCGGCAGGCCGGACTTGAGTCCTGGAGATGGGAAGTACAGTGCCTGCACTCTGAAGGAGGGGTGTTAATGTTGCAGTTTAAAAACTGTAGTGTAAAGCACCCTTCCGGCAAGACAGTAATGGAGTGAATGATGGTGAAAATTTTTCTTTATCGGGCCACCCTGCCTTGGTGGGAATCGGCCAGTGTTAAAAAAAATATATATATATTTATATTATTGTAACCACGGACGAGTGATATTGATCAATAACAACACTGCGCTAGCCAAGGATTCGAACCCATATTGTAGTGGCCTGCCTCATGGTAAGCGAGAACCACATGACGGCTTAAGCCACGGGACCACCCAGCCCTACAAGAATGGCGCAGCCAGCAAAGCTAGCGGTTGGGCCGCCATCCAAGGGCAAACGGTTCGAATCGGCTAGCACAGTGTTATTATTGTTCAATACCACTCGTCCGTGGTTACAATAATATATATATATATATATATATATATATATATATATATATATATATATATATATATATATATATATATATATATATATATATATATATATATATATATGTATATATGTGTGTGTGTGTGTGTGTGTGTGTGTGTGTGTACTCATCTATATGTGGTTGCAGGGGTCGAGTCATAGCTCCTGGCCCCACCTCTTCACCGGTCGATACTAATTCACTCTCTCCCTGCTCCATGATATTTGTCATACCTCTTCTTAAAGCTATTTATGGAACTTGCTTCCACTACTTCATTCTCCAGATTATTCCAGTTCCTGACAAGACTAAGACTAAAGAAATACTTCCTAACATCCCTATGATTCATCTGGGTTTTCAGCTTCCAATTGTGTCCCCTTGTTTCTGTATCCCATCTCTGAAACATGTGAGTGTGTGTGTGTGTGTGTATGAGTGTGTGTGTGAGTGTGTGTGTGAGTGTGTGTGTGTGTGTGTGTGTGTGTGTGTGTGAGTCTGTGTGTGAGTGTGTGTGTGTGTGTGTGTGTGTGTGTGTGTGTGTGTGTGTGTGTGTGTGTGTGTGTGTGTGAGTGTGTGTGTGAGTGTGTACTCACCTACTCACCTAATTGTGGTTGCAGGGGTCGAGACTCAGCTCCTGGCCCCGCCTCTTCACTGATCGCTACTGGATCCTCTCTCTCTCTGCTTCCTGAGCTTTGTCATACCTCTTCTTAAAACTATGTATGGTTCCTGCCTCCACTACTTCACTTGCTAGGCTATTCCACTTACTGACAACTCTATGACTGAAGAAATACTTCCTAACGTCCCTGTGACTCGTCTGAGTCTTCAGCTTCCAGTTGTGACCCCTTGTCCCTGTGTCCCCTCTCTGGAACATCCTATCTCTGTCCACCTTGTCTATTCCCCGCAGTATCTTGTATGTCGTTATCATGTCTCCCCTGACCCTTCTGTCCTCCAGTGTCGTCAGTCCGATTTCCCTTAACCTTTCCTCGTACGACATTCCCTTGAGCTCTGGGACTAGCCTTGTTGCAAACCTTTGTACTTTCTCTAACTTCTTGACGTGCTTGACCAGGTGTGGGTTCCAGACTGGTGCTGCATACTCCAGTATGGGCCTAACATACACAGTGTACAGTGTCTTGAACGATTCCTTATTAAGGTATCGGAACGCTATTCTCAGGTTTGCCAGGCGCCCGTATGCTGCAGCGGTTATTTGGTTGATGTGTGCCTCCGGTGATGTGCTCGGTGTTATGGTCACCCCAAGGTCTTTCTCCCTGAGTGAGGTCTGTAGTCTTTGTCCACCTAGCTTATACTCTGTCTGCGGTCTTCTTTGCCCCTCCCCAATCTTCATGACTTTGCATTTGGCTGGATTGAATTCGAGAAGCCAGTTACTGGACCACATGTCCAGCCTCTCCAGGTCTCTTTGCAGTCCTGCCTCATCCTCGTCCGATTTAATTCTTCTCATCAACTTCACGTCATCTGCGAACAGGGACACTTCAGAGTCTATTCCTTCCATCATGTCGTTCACATATATCAAAAATAGCACTGGTCCTAGAACTGACCCCTGTGGGACCCCGCTCGTAACAGGCGCCCACTGTGATACCTCTTCACGTACCATGACTCGTTGCTGCCTCCCTGTCAGGTATTCCCTTATCCATTGCAGTGCCCTTCCTTTTACGTGTGCCTGATCCTCCACCTTCTGCACTAATCTCTTGTGGGGAACTGTGTCAAAGGCCTTCCTGCAGTCTAGGAAAACGCAATCTACCCAACCCTCTCTCTCGTGTCTTACTTCTGTTACCTTGTCATAAAACTCCAGGAGGTTTGTGATACAAGATTTGCCTTCCATGAACCCATGCTGGTTTTCATTTATAATCTTGTTCCTTTCCAGGTGTTCGACCACTCTCCTCCTGATAATCTTCTCCATGACTTTGCACACGATACATGTCAGAGACACAGGTCTGTAGTTTAGTGCCTCGTTTCTGTTTCCTTTCTTAAATATGGGGACTACATTAGCTGTCTTCCATTTCTCAGGTAGTTACCCAGTATCAAGGGATGTGTTGAAGATTGTGGTTAGAGGCACACACAGCATCTCTGCTCATTCTCTAAGGACCCATGGGGAGATGTTGTCCGGTCCCATCGCCTTTGAGGTGTCAAGGTCACTTAAGAGCTTCTTCACCTCCTCCTCAGTTGTTCGTATGTCATCCAACACTTGTTGGTATATTCCCTCTTGATGTTCCCTTCTGTTCTGTCTTCCCACAGCCCTTCCTGTCTCTACTGTAAAAACTTCCTTAAATCTCCTGTTCAGCTCCTCACATACCTCCTGATCATTTCTTGTGAGTTCTCCACCTTCTGTCCTTAATCTGATCACCTGGTCTTTGACTGTTGTCTTCCTCCTGATGTGGCTATACAACAGTTTCGGGTCAGTCTTGATTCTCGATGCTATGTCATTTTCATACTGTCGCTTGGCCTCCCTCCTTACCTGTGCGTACTCATTCCTTGCTCTGCGACTGATCTCCCTATTTTCGTGTGTTCTCTGCCTTCTGTACTTTTTCCATTCTCTATTGCACTTTGTTTTTGCCTCCTTACACCGTCGGGTGAACCAGGGGCTTGTTCTGGTCTTCCCGTTGTTACTGTTGCCCTTGGGAATGAACCTTTCCACTGCCTCCTTGCATTTTGTTGCTACATATTCCATCATTTCATTTACTGGCTTTCCTGCCAGTTCTCTGTCCCACTGGACCTCCCGCAGGAAGTTCTTCAACCCTATGTAGTCCCCTCTTTTATAGTCAGGTTTTTCCCATTCTACTCCTGTGTGTGTGTGTGTGTGTGTGTGTGTGTGTGTGTGTGTGTGTGTGTGTGTGTGTGTGTGTGTGTGTGTGTGTGTGTGTGAGTGTGTGTGTGTGTGTGTGTGTGTGTGTGTGTGTGTGAGTGTGTGTGTGAGTGTGTGTGTGATTGTGTGTGTGTGTGTGTGTGTGTGTGTGTGTGTGTGTGTGTGTGTGTGTGTGTGTGTGTGTGTGTGTGTGTGTGTGTGTGTGTGTGTGTGTGTGTGTGTGTGTGTGTGTGTGAGTGTGTGTGTGAGTGTGTGTGTGTGAGTGTGTGTGTGTGTGTGTGAGTGTGTGTGTGAGTGTGTGTGTGTGTGTGTGTGTGTGTGTGTGTGTGTGTGTGTGTGTGAGAGAGTGTGTGTGTGTGTGTGTGTGTGTGTGTGTGTGTGTGTGTGTGTGTGTGTGTGTGTGTGTGTGTGTGTGTGTGTGTGTGTGTTATGTAATATGGTAAACAAGGCTTTAAAGATACATTGAAGGTTTAATGATGGAATATCCAATGATGGAATATACAATGATGGAATATACAATGATGGAATATACAATGATGGAATATACAATGATGGAATATACAATGATGGAATATACAATGCATGAGGTTTGAGGGATTTATTGCAAGTACATATTACTACGTGTTTGTCAAATATTCCCTCTCAAAGCTTTCATTCCTGTCCTGAGAGGTGTAGCGGCACGTTCCTAGCTTGGATTTAACAATGCCTCTCTAGTGAATATATATTGCATTAATATTGCCCTTTTTGTCTGTGTATCAAAGGCTGATGAATCTGCGATAGTAGATATTCTGAGTGAGTTTAGACTTAAAATTATATCCGTTGTTGCTGTTGCACTCGTGAAATGTTACTGTTGTAACGACTGTTATCTAATTTCCGCAGTCGCTTGTGTAGTTGATGTGGCTCCAGTATTGGCTCTTGTAAACACTGCTGCCGTGATGTTTATTGCCGTTTTATTCGTATGAGGCTGCTATTCCCTTTATTGTTGCAAAGGTTGGGCTTTCAGACCCTTACTATGTGTTCTCTGTCTCTGGCTCTCTCTCTCTCTCTCTCTCTCTCTCTCTCTCTCTCTCTCTCTCTCTCTCTCTCTCATTTTAATTCCCTCTTGGGTTATTACGAGGTTAAGTTAACAGTTTCTAATGTTATTTACAAGCTAAGAGTTGTTACTTACCCCAGCTTATCTGAAAGCCTTTTTATTGTTATGAGACATACAAACAGGTAAAAGGATGAAGTTGGAATTATCTATGTTGCCATCTCATTAATACATTGATGTCGTTATGCTGTATGAACATGCTCCAGGCTCGACTCATTCTAGGAATGAAGGATCTCAGATGAAGTGATATTTTGGAGAAGGGAATAGCCACAGAGTAATTGCTGGCTGTTAGCTGCCCGTCTTATTGTGTAAATCTGTCTATTTGCTGTCCGCGAAGTAGGGCCAAGTGTTGTACCCTGATAACTTTGACCTTGTATATAACAGTAAGGCCACCCACATCCTTTCCGGTGCTGAAGGCTCTGCTGGTATGAGAGATTTGTCCAGGCAGCTTTCTGGCGAGAAATGAGTCGTCTTGCTGTGTCATAAAGCCGTGGATGAGACGTGGAAGGAGGCAGTCCAAGAAAGTGTAGCATTCTTCCTAGTACTGTAAGCTTGGTGGCCTTCATGCTTGCAAGATTTATGGCGTAGCTCTTTATATCAGTTTGGAATCAGATTTCACCCGTAGGATATTTACTTCGTCCTGCAGTTTCAACTCTCTCCTATTCATTCTCACTGCTGCTCTAGCATCACCATAATGTTGGCTATCATCATTGTGTTATCTCAGAAGGAATATAACTTGCCATGGTTTAATCCAGGCTGATCTATCAGTAAGTGGTGTGTGATGGAAATTCGAGAATCTTGGATATCCTCTCTTGGCTAAGTACATGTCAGAGTACAGTAGTCTGCATATGTACTGGATTCTGGGATGAGTAGAAAGTCAATGAAGTAGACATTTCATAACACTGGCCTAAGCACTCTCCTGTAGAACACTGGCACCAGTTCAGTGTCTTGTTGACTCTGTCCCAATGAGAACTACTCCCAGAAATCTATCTTAGAGATAATCACTAACGAGGCAGAGTGCTGCACCAGCGACTCATAGTGCATGCAATTTTTGCAAGAGTCCCTGGTGCCTTATTCGGTTAAGAGCACCAGCACAGTCCATTAATATTACACAGTTATCTAGGGTTCATCTAGTGTCTGGTGCCACATAGTGGACAGGTTTAACAGCAGATTAGCAGCAGAGTCACCTCTCCTGAGGCCATATTGACGGGCACAAAGAAGCGAGTGTTGGTCCAAAAACACGATCATTTGCCATGAGATTATTGTCTCAGGAATTTTGCCAATAATTGACAGAACTGACACTGGTGTGTAGTTGCTCTGCTCTTCTTCGTGTTAACAAGGACTAACTACATTTGCCTCTTTCCACAGAGGTCATTGACATTGTGCTAGGCAGTGCTGATCGATGCTGATAGATGATGTTTTTTCGATTACCATGCATGAGCTGATGATTGTACTCCAAGAAAAAAAATGCCAGGTGCTCTCAGTTACATCAGCTTACAGTTATATCAGCCGGGGGAAAACGATGGCAGTTTACCTTTGCTTCTGATGTTAGTGCTGGGGTAGTGGTAAAAATGAACTGGAACCCGGGGATTTTAGGGGTGATATTTGATTTTAAACTGGCTATAAAGAACCAAGTCGGAAATCTTGAAAATAAGGCGGTCAGGAAGCTTACAACACTTTAACTTTATACGAGGTACAAGTGCGCTCACACCTTGAGTATGCTCCACTTCTTTTGACTGTCTGCTCCTCGTCTCATCTACGAATTTTTAACAAAATAGAAAACAGCAAGACGACTTTCGCCTTGACCAGGCCTAGACAGATCTGTCATTTTAGCAGAGGCTTCAGTACCGGAGGAATGTGGGTGGCTTTGCTGTTGTGTACGAGACCAATGTTGTCAAGTGCCACACTTTTCTCCACTTCGTGAGCAGCAAGAAGAGAGCTTCTACACCACGAGACGGGCAGCCAACAGCTTTCACGCTTCACTTTCTCCGGCGACTGCCGACATTAAACAGAAAAGGGAGTGAATGTGGGAAGGAATGAGGAAGGAAGGGAGGGGAGAGAGGGAATTGGAAAAGTAAATACCATACCACGCTAAAAAAACAAAAGAGTAATTGATAATGTTATAAGACAAGTAGAAATTTACTGAATGATTGGGATGCTATTTCTTCCAACACGTGTCAGGTGAACTTCGACTAACCTGTGTAGTTCCCGAAGTTCTGGACGAGATAATGGAGATTACTTCCTGGAGTCGGCAGTCACTAGTTGAATCTTATATTTGCAAGGTATTTCTGTAACTATTTTTTTTTTTGTGAGGGCGACTAATTAAGCTGCCCATAACACTGTTGAAAATCTAATTCTGAAATTGGTGCTAAACACGTTTACAAGGGGCCTCCTGCTTTTCTTTTATTTAACTGTTTTATTTTGCTTCTCTAAAAAATGTTCGAACGAGAGTATGACAGATTTATTAAGTGTCTTGAATGTGGGTATGTTAATTGTGTTCTGGAAGTCTTATGTTAGTTGTGTTCTGGAAGTCTTACGTTAGTTGTGTTCTGGAAGTCTTACGTTAGTTGTGTTCTGGAAGTCTTACGTTAGTTGTGTTCTGGAAGTCTTACGTTAGTTGTGTTCTGGAAGTCTTACGTTAGTTGTGTTCTGAAAGTCTTACGTTAGTTGTGTTCTGGAAGTCTTACGTTAGTTGTGTTCTGGAAGTCTTACGTTAGTTGTGTTCTGGAAGTCTTACGTTAGTTGTGTTCTGGAAGTCTTACGTTAGTTGTGTTCTGGAAGTCTTACGTTAGTTGTGTTCTGGAAGTCTTACGTTAGTTGTGTTCTGGAAGTCTTACGTTAGTTGTGTTCTGGAAGTCTTACGTTAGTTGTGTTCTGGAAGTCTTACGTTAGTTGTGTTCTGGAAGTCTTACGTTAGTTGTGTTCTGGAAGTCTTACGTTAGTTGTGTTCTGGAAGTCTTACGTTAGTTGTGTCTGGAAGTCTTACGTTAGTTGTGTTCTGGAAGTCTTACGTTAGTTGTGTTCTGGAAGTCTTACGTTAGTTGTGTTCTGGAAGTCTTACGTTAGTTGTGTTCTGGAAGTCTTACGTTAGTTGTGTTCTGTCTTTAGTTGTGTTCTGGAAGTCTTACGTTAGTTGTGTTCTGGAAGTCTTACGTTAGTTGTGTTCTGGAAGTCTTACGTTAGTTGTGTTCTGGAAGTCTTACGTTAGTTGTGTTCTGGAAGTCTTACGTTAGTTGTGTTCTGGAAGTCTTACGTTAGTTGTGTTCTGGAAGTCTTACGTTAGTTGTGTTCTGGAAGTCTTACGTTAGTTGTGTTCTGGAAGTCTTACGTTAGTTGTGTTCTGGAAGTCTTACGTTAGTTGTGTTCTGGAAGTCTTACGTTAGTTGTGTTCTGGAAGTCTTGGTCACAAAATTTCTTCCCATGAAGCCAGGTTCTTCGTAGGCTTCGTTGCTTGAAGAAAGTCGTTGTTTAGTATAAATAAGACCATCCTTTATGTTCCTGGGTTTCCATGTAAATACAAGTCATTCCTTATTACTATACCCAAAATCCATTTCCTTGCATTTGTCTACAGTAAAATTCTTTCCTACGTTTTCCTCAGTAATAGCCATTCTAGGTCACTCATAGTAAACAGGGAGTCAGTCACTCACTTGTATCTAGGTCACTCATAGTAAACAGGGAGTCACTCACTCACTTGTATCTAGGTCACTCATAGTAAACAGGGAGTCACTCACTCACTTGTATCTAGGTCACTCATAGTAAACAGGGAGTCAGTCACTCACTTGTATCTAGGTCACTCATAGTAAACAGGGAGTCACTCACTCACTTGTATCTAGGTCACTCATAGTAAACAGGGAGTCACTCACTCACTTGTATCTAGGTCACTCATAGTAAACAGGGAGTCACTCACTCACTTGTATCTAGGTCACTCATAGTAAACAGGGAGTCACTCACTCACTTGTATCTAGGTCACTCATAGTAAACAGGGAGTCACTCACTCACTTGTATCTAGGTCACTCATAGTAAACAGGGAGTCACTCACTCACTTGTATCTAGTTCACTCATAGTAAACAGGGAGTCAGTCACTCACTTGTATCTAGGTCACTCATAGTAAACAGGGAGTCACTCACTCACTTGTATCTAGGTCACGCATAGTAAACAGGGAGTCAGTCACTCACTTGTATCTAGGTCACTCATAGTAAACAGGGAGTCAGTCACTCAATTGTATCTATGTCACTCATAGTAAACAGGGAGTCAGTCACTTACTTGTATCTAGGTCACTCATAGTAAACAGGGAGTCACTCACTCACTTGTATCTAGGTCACTCATAGTAAACAGGGAGTCACTCACTCGTATCTAGGTCACTCATAGTAAACAGGGAGTCACTCACTTGTATCTAGGTCACTCATAGTAAACAGGGAGTCACTCACTCACTTGTATCTAGGTCACTCATAGTAAACAGGGAGTCAGTCACTCACTTGTATCTAGGTCACTCATAGTAAACAGGGAGTCACTCACTCACTTGTATCTAGGTCACTCATAGTAAACAGGGAGTCACTCACTCACTTGTATCTAGGTCACTCATAGTAAACAGGGAGTCACTCACTCACTTGTATCTAGGTCACTCATAGTAAACAGGGAGTCACTCACTCACTTGTATCTAGGTCACTCATAGTAAACAGGGAGTCACTCACTCACTTGTATCTAGGTCACTCATAGTAAACAGGGAGTCAATCACTCACTTGTATCTAGGTCACTCATAGTAAACAGGGAGTCACTCACTCACTTGTATCTAGGTCACTCATAGTAAACAGGGAGTCAGTCACTCACTTGTATCTAGGTCACTCATAGTAAACAGGGAGTCAGTCACTCACTTGTATCTAGGTCACTCATAGTAAACAGGGAGTCAGTCACTCACTTGTATCTAGGTCACTCATAGTAAACAGGGAGTCAGTCACTCACTTGTATCTATGTCACTCATAGTAAACAGGGAGTCAGTCACTTACTTGTATCTAGGTCACTCATAGTAAACAGGGAGTCACTCACTCACTTGTATCTAGGTCACTCATAGTAAACAGGGAGTCACTCACTCGTATCTAGGTCACTCATAGTAAACAGGGAGTCACTCACTTGTATCTAGGTCACTCATAGTAAACAGGGAGTCACTCACTCACTTGTATCTAGGTCACTCATAGTAAACAGGGAGTCAGTCACTCACTTGTATCTAGGTCACTCATAGTAAACAGGGAGTCACTCACTCACTTGTATCTAGGTCACTCATAGTAAACAGGGAGTCACTCACTCACTTGTATCTAGGTCACTCATAGTAAACAGGGAGTCACTCACTCACTTGTATCTAGGTCACTCATAGTAAACAGGGAGTCACTCACTCACTTGTATCTAGGTCACTCATAGTAAACAGGGAGTCACTCACTCACTTGTATCTAGGTCACTCATAGTAAACAGGGAGTCACTCACTCACTTGTATCTAGGTCACTCATAGTAAACAGGGAGTCAGTCACTCACTTGTATCTAGGTCACTCATAGTAAACAGGGAGTCAGTCACTCACTTGTATCTAGGTCACTCATAGTAAACAGGGAGTCACTCACTCACTTGTATCAAGGTCACTCATAGTAAGCAGGGAGTCACTCACTCACTTGTATCTAGGTCACTCATAGTAAACAGGGAGTCACTCACTCACTTGTATCTAGGTCACTCATAGTAAACAGGGAGTCAGTCACTCACTTGTATCTAGGTCACTCATAGTAAACAGGGAGTCAGTCACTCACTTGTATCTATGTCACTCATAGTAAACAGGGAGTCAGTCACTTACTTGTATCTAGGTCACTCATAGTAAACAGGGAGTCACTCACTCACTTGTATCTAGGTCACTCATAGTAAACAGGGAGTCACTCACTCGTATCTAGGTCACTCATAGTAAACAGGGAGTCAGTCACTCACTTGTATCTAGGTCACTCATAGTAAACAGGGAGTCACTCACTCACTTGTATCTAGGTCACTCATAGTAAACAGGGAGTCAGTCACTCACTTGTATCTAGGTCACTCATAGTAAACAGGGAGTCACTCACTCACTTGTATCTAGGTCACTCATAGTAAACAGGGAGTCACTCACTCACTTGTATCTAGGTCACTCATAGTAAACAGGGAGTCACTCACTCACTTGTATCTAGGTCACTCATAGTAAACAGGGAGTCAGTCACTCACTTGTATCTAGGTCACTCATAGTAAACAGGGAGTCACTCACTCACTTGTATCTAGGTCACTCATAGTAAACAGGGAGTCACTCACTCACTTGTATCTAGGTCACTCATAGTAAACAGGGAGTCAGTCACTCACTTGTATCTAGGTCACTCATAGTAAACAGGGAGTCAGTCACTCACTTGTATCTAGGTCACTCATAGTAAACAGGGAGTCACTCACTCACTTGTATCAAGGTCACTCATAGTAAGCAGGGAGTCACTCACTCACTTGTATCTAGGTCACTCATAGTAAACAGGGAGTCACTCACTCACTTGTATCTAGGTCACTCATAGTAAACAGGGAGTCACTCACTCACTTGTATCTAGGTCACTCATAGTAAACAGGGAGTCACTCACTCACTTGTATCTAGGTCACTCATAGTAAACAGGGAGTCAGTCACTCACTTGTATCTATGTCACTCATAGTAAACAGGGAGTCACTCACTCACTTGTATCTATGTCACTCATAGTAAACAGGGAGTCACTCACTCACTTGTATCTAGGTCACTCATAGTAAACAGGGAGTCACTCACTCACTTGTATCTAGGTCACTCATAGTAAACAGGGAGTCACTCACTCATTTGTATCTAGGTCACTCATAGTAAACAGGGAGTCACTCACTCACTTGTATCTAGGTCACTCATAGTAAACAGGGAGTCAGTCACTCACTTGTATCTAGGTCACTCATAGTAAACAGGGAGTCACTCACTCACTTGTATCTAGGTCACTCATAGTAAACAGGGAGTCACTCACTCACTTGTATCTAGGTCACTCATAGTAAACAGGGAGTCACTCACTCACTTGTATCTAGGTCACTCATAGTAAACAGGGAGTCAGTCACTCACTTGTATCTATGTCACTCATAGTAAACAGGGAGTCACTCACTCACTTGTATCTATGTCACTCATAGTAAACAGGGAGTCACTCACTCACTTGTATCTATGTCACTCATAGTAAACAGGGAGTCACTCACTCACTTGTATCTAGGTCACTCATAGTAAACAGGGAGTCACTCACTCACTTGTATCTAGGTCACTCATAGTAAACAGGGAGTCACTCACTCACTTGTATCTAGGTCACTCATAGTAAACAGGGAGTCACTCACTCACTTGTATCTAGGTCACGCATAGTAAACAGGGAGTCACTCACTCACTTGTATCTAGGTCACTCATAGTAAACAGGGAGTCACTCACTCACTTGTATCTATGTCACTCATAGTAAACAGGGAGTCACTCACTCACTTGTATCTAGGTCACTCATAGTAAACAGGGAGTCACTCACTCACTTGTATCTAGGTCACTCATAGTAAACAGGGAGTCACTCACTCACTTGTATCTATGTCACTCATAGTAAACAGGGAGTCACTCACTCACTTGTATCTAGGTCACTCATAGTAAACAGGGAGTCACTCACTCACTTGTATCTATGTCACTCATAGTAAACAGGGAGTCACTCACTCACTTGTATCTAGGTCACTCATAGTAAACAGGGAGTCAGTCACTCACTTGTATCTAGGTCACTCATAGTAAACAGGGAGTCACTCACTCACTTGTATCTAGGTCACTCATAGTAAACAGGGAGTCAGTCACTCACTTGTATCTAGGTCACTCATAGTAAACAGGGAGTCACTCACTCACTTGTATCTAGGTCACTCATAGTAAACAGGGAGTCACTCACTCACTTGTATCTAGGTCACTCATAGTAAACAGGGAGTCACTCACTCACTTGTATCTAGGTCACTCATAGTAAACAGGGAGTCAGTCACTCACTTGTATCTATGTCACTCATAGTAAACAGGGAGTCACTCACTCACTTGTATCTATGTCACTCATAGTAAACAGGGAGTCACTCACTCACTTGTATCTATGTCACTCATAGTAAACAGGGAGTCACTCACTCACTTGTATCTAGGTCACTCATAGTAAACAGGGAGTCACTCACTCACTTGTATCTAGGTCACTCATAGTAAACAGGGAGTCACTCACTCACTTGTATCTAGGTCACTCATAGTAAACAGGGAGTCACTCACTCACTTTTATCTAGGTCACGCATAGTAAACAGGGAGTCACTCACTCACTTGTATCTAGGTCACTCATAGTAAACAGGGAGTCACTCACTCACTTGTATCTATGTCACTCATAGTAAACAGGGAGTCACTCACTCACTTGTATCTAGGTCACTCATAGTAAACAGGGAGTCACTCACTCACTTGTATCTAGGTCACTCATAGTAAACAGGGAGTCACTCACTCACTTGTATCTATGTCACTCATAGTAAACAGGGAGTCACTCACTCACTTGTATCTAGGTCACTCATAGTAAACAGGGAGTCACTCACTCACTTGTATCTATGTCACTCATAGTAAACAGGGAGTCACTCACTCACTTGTATCTAGGTCACTCATAGTAAACAGGGAGTCACTCACTCACTTGTATCTATGTCACTCATAGTAAACAGGGAGTCACTCACTCACTTGTATCTAGGTCACTCATAGTAAACAGGGAGTCACTCACTCACTTGTATCTAGGTCACTCATAGTAAACAGGGAGTCACTCACTCACTTGTATCTAGGTCACTCATAGTAAACAGGGAGTCACTCACTTGTATCTAGGTCACTAATAGTAAACAGGGAGTCACTCACTCACTTGTATCTAGGTCACTCATAGTAAACAGGGAGTCACTCACTCACTTGTATCTAGGTCACTCATAGTAAACAGGGAGTCACTCACTCACTTGTATCTAGGTCACTCATAGTAAACAGGGAGTCACTCACTCACTTGTATCTAGGTCACTCATAGTAAACAGGGAGTCACTCACTCACTTGTATCTAGGTCACTCATAGTAAACAGGGAGTCAGTCACTCACTTTTATCTAGGTCACTCATAGTAAACAGGGAGTCAGTCACTCACTTGTATCTAGGTCACTCATAGTAAACAGGGAGTCAGTCACTCACTTGTATCTAGGTCACTCATAGTAAACAGGGAGTCAGTCACTCACTTGTATCTAGGTCACTCATAGTAAACAGGGAGTCAGTCACTCACTTGTATCTAGGTCACTCATAGTAAACAGGGAGTCAGTCACTCACTTGTATCTAGGTCACTCATAGTAAACAGGGAGTCACTCACTCACTTGTATCTAGGTCACTCATAGTAAACAGGGAGTCAGTCACTCACTTGTATCTAGGTCACTCATAGTAAACAGGGAGTCACTCACTCACTTGTATCTAGGTCACTCATAGTAAACAGGGAGTCAGTCACTCACTTGTATCTATGTCACTCATAGTAAACAGGGAGTCACTCACTCACTTGTATCTAGGTCACTCATAGTAAACAGGGAGTCAGTCACTCACTTGTATCTATGTCACTCATAGTAAACAGGGAGTCACTCACTCACTTGTATCTAGGTCACTCATAGTAAACAGGGAGTCACTCACTCACTTGTATCTAGGTCACTCATAGTAAACAGGGAGTCACTCACTCACTTGTATCTATGTCACTCATAGTAAACAGGGAGTCACTCACTCACTTGTATCTAGGTCACTCACAGTAAACAGGGAGTCACTCACTCACTTGTATCTAGGTCACTCATAGTAAACAGGGAGTCAGTCACTCACTTGTATCTAGGTCACTCATAGTAAACAGGGAGTCACTCACTCACTTGTATCTAGGTCACTCATAGTAAACAGGGAGTCACTCACTCACTTGTATCTAGGTCACTCATAGTAAACAGGGAGTCACTCACTCACTTGTATCTAGGTCACTCATAGTAAACAGGGAGTCACTCACTCACTTGTATCTAGGTCACTCATAGTAAACAGGGAGTCACTCACTCACTTGTATCTAGGTCACTCATAGTAAACAGGGAGTCACTCACTCACTTGTATCTAGGTCACTCATAGTAAACAGGGAGTCACTCACTCACTTGTATCTAGGTCACTCATAGTAAACAGGGAGTCACTCACTCACTTGTATCTAGGTCACTCATAGTAAACAGGGAGTCACTCACTCACTTGTATCTAGGTCACTCATAGTAAACAGGGAGTCACTCACTCACTTGTATCTAGGTCACTCATAGTAAACAGGGAGTCACTCACTCACTTGTATCTAGGTCACTCATAGTAAACAGGGAGTCACTCACTCACTTGTATCTAGGTCACTCATAGTAAACAGGGAGTCACTCACTCACTTGTATCTAGGTCACTCATAGTAAACAGGGAGTCACTCACTCACTTGTATCTTCACAATTTCCTCCTATAAATGCGCGTTGAAATAATGGATTAGTGTCTATTTCCAGATCATTTAGCATATTAAATGTAAGACATCGTTAAAAAGATCCCTGGGCGACACCATAAGAACGAAACAACTTAAGAAAGAAGGAGCACTGCTGCAGGCCTACTTGCCCAAGTTAGGCAAGTTCAACTTACTCCCATCCTCACCAACTCATGAACTTTTCTTACCTATATTTTAAAGCTGCTGAAGGTTTTAGCTTTAATGACGCTACTTGGGAGTTCGTCCTACTCATTCACAAGTCGATCTTTATTGTTGAAACGTTTCGCCTACACAGTAGGCTTCTTCAGTCAAATACAAAGGCAGGTGTAGTAGTGAAATGAAGATGATGTAAACAGTCTATCTACCTTGGAGAAATAGTATTTAAGGAGGTCAGTCCCTCTTCTTCATTATTATTTCTCTATGATTTAATTAATTACATCATCCTCATTTCACCCATGAGTCTAAATAATCATCTTTTCGGTATTTTATGCCATTTACACAAGTCTATTACCAAACCAATGCTCTCCTATATTCTTTCTACATCTAAATTTTTCCAACTTGAACACGTTGCTGTAAGTCTTGTCTTAGGTACGTTATTTACATCCCGCTTATTTATTCCTGTTTTCCATTTATACACCTCAATCTTATCCCTCCTTAAAAATACGTCTTTCATCACTTAAACACTTAACCAGATTCGTCACTGATCCAGTCCTATAAATTAACTCCTGTGTTATGAGGTATCAGCTTACAAAGTAAGTTCTTGTGTTAAACTTTGTTGAAAGTTTTCTGAAAGTCGTAGTGTATGATACTGTTGCTCTAATTGGTAAGTGAAGATGAGGAATTCCAGCTACTTTATTATGAAAAACATATTAATTATTGCTTTGATATTATCTTTTTTAATTAGGTTACTTGTAACAGGTGTAATATTGTCCGTATTCATTATAGATTTTGTGGTAACATTAACTGGTTTCCAGTCATCTGACACACAATTTGTTATTTTTTTAAGTACAGCTGTTAATTGGTGTGTAATTAGGTATATATAATATTTTAGTATTCTAGCTGATATTTTATCCTATTACGAACACAGGTAATAATTGGTCTGTGAGACCTGGTCGTAATGGGAACTGAAGCAAATAAACTCAGAAGTAGACTATAATGTATATTTCGTTCAAGACTCTGTACACCGTGTACGTGAGGCCCATACTGGAGTACGCAGCACCGTTTTAGAACCCACACCTGGTCAAACACGTCAAGAAATTAGAGAAAGTGCAAAGGTTTGCAACAAGATTATTTCCAGAGCTAAGTTGTACGTCCTACGAGAAAAGGTTAAGGGAAATCGGCCTGACAACACTGGGGGACAGGAAGGTTAGGGGAGACATGATAACAATATACAAATTACTGCGAGGAATTAACAAGGTGGACAGAGACAGAATTTTCCAGAGATGGGACACAGAAACAAGGGGTCACAATTGGAAACTGAAGACTCAGATGAGTCAAAGGGATGTTAGGAAGTATTTCTTTAGTCGGGAAGTGGAATAGTCTGGCAAACGATATAGTGCAGACAGGATCCACAGTTTTAAGATGACGTATGATGAAGGTGGTGGAGCAGGGAGAGAGAGGACTCAGTAGCGACCAGTGAAGAGGCGGGGCCAGGAGCTATGACTCAACCCCTGCATCCACAAATAGATGAGTACAAATAGGTTAGTACAGACTCACACACACACACACACACACACACACACACACACACACACACACACACACACACATGGATCATGGAATCCTCATGTTTCATGGAAACATTTAAGATCATCAGAAAAATATTTATATAATGAGTGAGATAAAGATGAAAGTTACAACAGAAGCTAAAACTGACTGAATATTGCACACAGCATCAGATATGCTAACACGCTCCACAACGATACGGACATATAAATGAGACAAACTTTGTCACAGATTGTATACACCGAGAGGTGTTTTTCTCTCACCAAATATATATACTGAAATTCCACATTTCACCTCGAGTAGTAATATTATATACACATTAAACGTAATATCTCACTAACAGTGATAATATTACACACGGTCTGTACAAGAAAAGGTTATAAGAAGTAATTTTTTGATGAAGTTTACTTAGTCGTTATGAAGAAGATGTGTTCTGTGTTGTCTGTGTAACCACAGACTCGAAGCTGCCTCCTCTTCCTCTCTATCGGGTTTCCCATTTGTGTATTTCTTATTTATATTTTGTATTTTTCTATATTATTAAAGGGCAAATGTTTCGTTGATCAAACCTTACCATGGGTGGGGTTAGAACCCGCGATCAGAGAGTCTCAAAACTCCACACAGAGTTCAAACCCCACCCGTGGTATGGTTTGTTTGCAATCGTGTGATTACGATTTCGTGAGTCTCGTTCATCCTTTGTATCAGTCATTTATTTCATTATGTTTGTACTTTTATATCTAAGTAGTAAGAAGAGTTCTTTATTCACTGGAAATAATGGTGAATAGAACACACATTCCATGTGGTTATGAAGGATTCTTTATATTCCTGAAATACTGAAAAGAACGTAGTAAGTCCAGTTTAGGTTAGGTAAGGTTTATCAGGAAACAGGACAAGTGTTTCCTGATGCTGGTCTCAGTCATATTGATAACCCGTCGTTTGAGCTTTCGGTCATTTAGCCGAGGCCTTCTGCTGGCTTACCAGTCCACCCCTTTAAAAAGTAAGGTCATAATTATAACCATTTCCTAGAAAGAAGTTGTCTTAAAAAGGTAAGTCAGGGAAAGAGGTAAGTGTGAAAATAAGGTGAGTGTACGTAGTTCTTTAAGAGGAACTTCTCAAAGGTAAGACATCTTATTACATCTTATTACACGGTCCAAAAAAATTCTTTCATCAAGCTTTATTCACACAATGATAAGTAATTTTTAACCATATAAACGATACACATGACACATCAGGCAAATCTTTACATTACGTAGAGTAAACAATTCGTAATATATAGTTTTAACTGTATGAAAGATACATAAAACATTACACATAAACTCTAGTTCGTAATCTTACAATTGATCACGATACTTTGATTTCCTGGATTATTTAAGCTGGGTTATCATAACAAAACACAAATGTACACACTTTAAGGGGACGAATGTTCAATTTCCTGCTTTATACTTACTTAATAGTCCTACAAATTAATAAACAAATATTACAAGGACCTTCACTAATTTTCTCTCTGCAGGAATATCTGGGAGACCATATCCTAATGATCTATAATTGCTGTACACATTTTTCTTGACATCAGAGGACAGTCATCTCTTCCTGACATCACCACAAATTTCACCTCTCACATTAATGTTACTCGTAAACTCAATTGTTTCCGTATTTGAAGCAGACAAAACATTTTTATGCCTCTCATTTACTCACAGTTAAAATCTCTTTCTCGAACCTTGCAATAAAAATTAATTTCACATCAACATACTTCGTAAAGACACAATACAAGAACACAATGAAGTCTCTCGCCCTCGTCTGCACTAATGACACGGGTGCCCTGTTTCTCCTTCAGATGTCTTAATGCCTCTCTCTCTCTCTCTCTCTCTCTCTCTCTCTCTCTCTCTCTCTCTCTCTCTCTCTCTCTCTCTCTCTCTCTCTCTCTCTCTCTCTCTCTCTCTCATTCACTCTTTCCTACACTTGTTTTAAAGTCATAATATCATAAAGATTTATTGCTATGATCATAGTTCTGAACGAATGAAGGAAAATTCACTGTTGCTGCAGATCTTACAAAAACACCTTAAAAGGCACCTGAATACAGGTAGAAATTGGTACAATGTCTCTTTTATTTTGTTATTTACATTTAAACTATCAAAGTTGTATTATCCTAAATGATTAATCTTCCGAGTTAATTTTTGTCATGAAGCACGGGTTCGATTCCTTGCTAGTCGCAGTGTTGTGGGTGCAGTTTTATATATATATATATATATATATATATATATATATATATATATATATATATATATATATATATATATATATATATGTACAGCCTGATCAACGAGGCTGTTACTGCTGGCCGCACGCAGTCAAACGTACGAACTACAGCCCGGCTGATCTGGCACCGACTTTAGGTATCTGTCCAGCTTCCTCTTGAAGACAACCAGAGGTCTATTGGTAATTCCCCTTATGGCTGGTGGGAGGCTGTTCAACAGTCTTGGGCCCAGGAGCTGTTCCTTCAGAGATCTTTCCTAATGCTATATTGTCATAAGTTCTCATTTATGAGAATTAGGTGTGGGACAACTTAGTGATGAGAATTACAAGAGAACGTTGAACTGTATGCAAGACGAAGAGGTTGATGATGATGTAAAAGATATGGCAAAGCGATGAAGTGACGATATGATGAAAATATTGCTGGAACACGATGATGTAAATAGTGTTGCAAAGCCTAGACACCAGTATGATCTTCTCCTCATCCATAAGTGTCACTATACATGCAGACGGAAAGAACCTGTTAAAAGGGTTGAAGTTATCAACGATCCTAGATTAGGTAAGTGTTCCGAAAATTCCTTTAAGTTGAGTAACTTTTATTGAGATTTACAAGTGACGTTCAATTTCACTCACAAGCTCGTATCTAAACCTGAGTAATTTATAAGACATTGCCTTAAACTAGGAAATATTTGAGATCCCTAAACTTTAATACGATTTAATGAAAGATGAAAAGATGTGGGAGAGTTAAACTACGGATTACTGAGCCTCATAGTGTCCCTTGCGTCCCTTCTGACTGGGCACAGAAGTCTCTCTGTCTCTCTCTAACTTGGTCATGTACTCTATATCACAGTCTTAATTGTGAAGCAGAAAGTGTGAACTAATAAGTTACTGTTTTATTTATATGAGTGACTTCATGAGTCTTAAAACGATGTAAGACCGAGTCTTCAAAGCTGCAATCTTAAAATATGATAAGAAAGAATATGGTAAAATCTTCTTTAGCAGGTTAGCTTATTGAGGAGAACTTACAGAGGAGAATGAGAGGAGCTGTTTTGTAAGAAGCTGTAACTTATGTCAAGTAAAAGATTTAAACGTGTCTTTCAAGTTAGAAGAATTATCCACAGAACTTACTTATCTTATGGACTCTTAATTTAATATTCATCTAAAACTATAATAACGATATTATATATCATTATTAGAAAAGGATTCACATAAAAGCTTTTAACTCATTTAAATATTTTATTTGGTAAATTTCATTGATTATGGGAAGAGTTTGAGATGAATATAGAATTATCAGATCATAAAACGGAACATCACCTGGTAAATTTAAGTTCATCCACCAAACGTGAGTCACCATCCACTTGTAACATGAAGTATTTTACGAAAATTTCATCCTTTAAGAAAATTTTTTTCTATCTTATATATATACACATTTATGGGCGCCACTGGGGATTAAATTTAAGATCTTCATAATATTCTCTTCGATTATTATACTAAAAATAAGATGCACTATGGGTGGGGTTGAACTGGATTGACTTGCTCCTGCTGGTATCATCTTAATGTTGTATTACCTTATGACATTTACATGGTATATAATGTAGATCCACTTGGCGTTGTTGCCCTGGTGACCTGGTGGCTAAAGCTCTCGCTTCACACACGGAGGACCCGCGTTCGATTCCCAGTGGGGTCGAAGCATTTCGACGTGTTTCCTTACACCTGTTGTCCTGTTCACCTAGCAGCAAATAGTTACCTGGGTGTTAGTCGATTGGTGTGGGTTGCATCCTGGGGGACAAGATTGAGTATTTCAAAGGAAATAAGACAGACAGTACTCGATGACGCACTGACTTTCTTGAGTTACCCTGGGTGGCTAACCCTCCGGGGTTAAAAATCCGAAGAAAAGCTTATCTTAGTCTGCCTTTTTCTTTGTCTACCTTTTTCTTTGTCTACCATTTTCTTTGTCTACCATAGGTTTGGCTTACCCCAGTCATTACCTCAATAGACGAGAGGAGCTTACGACGACGTTTCGGTCCGACTTGGACCATTTACAAAGTCATACTAACTCTGTAAATGATCCAGGTCGGACCGAAGCGTCGTCGTAAGCTCCTCTCGTCTATGTGCGAGTTTTTTGTGTGTATCGTTCATCACGGTATTGTACCTTTTTTTTTTTTTTGTTATAAAGAAAATGTTATTGCAAAGTATCTTATTTAGACCGAAAACATACTCTTCTTCCCCCTTCCAGGGGAGACCATGTTGTGATGGAAACTCTGTTCAAGTTTTGTCTTAAGAAAATTATTTCCGAAATTTATGGAATGTGGAATAACGAATTTGTTATTATGAAAAGAGTAAAATTTGGAGGGATTCCCTATATTTCAATAGGAAGATAGTCATAAATTTATGTAAAGGAATTCTGATGACAGAAATTATTTCGGAAGGTTGATCAACCAGGATAATCTAACATTTTTTAGTTTAAACTTGGATAGCAAGATAAAACGGGTATTGTATTAATTTTTCCACGTATTGAGGTGTCCTTCAAGGTGTCTTTGCTCTCATAGGATCAACAGGATCACCAAGTAAATTTTCCATCATTCATGCGGATCTGTGAAGCAATAAATACTTAAAATATTCTGATTTTAAAATAAGAGTAGAAGAGAAAGAGAATAATCGAACTGGATATTGCTAGTGGTTTCGACAGAGTATGGCACTTGAGACTCTTGGCAAAACTACAAGTACTAGGAATCACCAGCTCTGCACTGCCTCTTCAGTGATTACCATCAAGATAGATGTCTAAACGTAGTTCTCAACGGGACAGAGTCAACAATACACTATTGGTGCAAGCGTTTCGCAATGAAGAGTGCTAGAGACCTTGTTATGGAATGTCTACTTAAATGACCTTTATCTCATCCCAGAATCCCAGGCATATGCAAACAATTGTACTCTGACATTTGCTTATCCAAGAGAGGAAATGCCGGTTCCTCTAAGTTACATTAATCACCAGATTAGAGCTATTTAAGCCTTGGGAAACGATGGCAGGTCCCATTTGCTCCTGAGAAAACATAAATAGTAATGTTCTCTAGGCACCACAGACGTTAATGGTTGAATGGGAGAGTGTTGATATCCGGAGACAAAGTTAATATCCTTGGGGTGAAATTTGACTCTAAACTGACTAGGAAGAACCACTTTATAAATCTTGTATACAAAGCGGCCAGGAAGCTTACAGCATTTAGACGTATTTGGCATCTGCTCAACAGTAGAGGTTGCAAAATTCTGTACTAGGCACAGGTATACTCACACCTTGAGTATGCTTCACTTTTTTTGGAATGCCTGCCCTATCCTGTCTCATCTGCGACTTGACAGAATAGAGAACAGAGCAAAACGGCTCATCTCTGGCCTCTACCCAGGTCTGACAAATCTGTCACTTTAGAAGAGCCTTCAACACAGGAGGGATGTGGGTGGCCTTATTGCTATGTACAAGGCCAGTATTGTCAAAGTATCACATCTGGTTCCACTCCGAGGACAGCGAGAAGTGAGCTTCCACACCACAAGACGGGCAGTAAGCAGAAACTTCACTTTGTACTCTTCTACAGAACATTGCTTCATCTGAGATCATTTTTTCCCAGGATGACTCGAGTCTGGAACATGTTCGTACAGCATAATGGCATCAACGAAATAAAGTTAGGTGAGCAAATTAAGTCGCTAGCCCACAGATGGCTCCAACTTCCTCCTGTTCTCTACCTGTACATCTCGTAACAATAAAAAGGCTTTCGAATGAGCATATGTAGGTAATAACACTTAACTTGTATATAAAATTAGCAACCCTAAACCTAACCTTGTAAAACCCTGTCTAAAAGAGAGAAAGACAGAAAAAGAAAAGACTTTCCAGATAAGATGTGCGAAAGATTGCCGAGTATATGTGCAGACTAGCTAGCGTCACCTCTAACTCGCATCACATTGTAAATGGTCTTCTCTGTGGAAAGAGGTAAATGTGAAGGTGTACTCAGCCCTGTAAGATCTTAAGTAGGAGGCCTGGTCACAGACCGGGCCGCGGGGGCGTTGACCCCCGGAACTCTCTCCAGGTAAAACTGCAGGTCTTACCAAGGCTGGCTCCTCCTCAGGAAAATTAATGAATAGAAAAATAATAATAACATACAAATATAAACACATTATTGTTATAATTGAAAATATAAAACATTTAAATATGAACTTTTGTCCTACGTGAAAGAGAAATGAAAAATGAAATATGAAAATATTTGAATTCAACGCTAATATGTACAGTTAGACTGGGGTGTCTTGGTTGATGTTGACACCGTGCCTTGTAGAAATTGTAGCCGTTGCTGATGATGGGGGGGGGTTACAGATGTTGAGTGACAACCCAACGACTAGTTCGTCACAGTGTCTCCACCTTGAATAATCCGTCAAGATGATAGAAACGCAGATCTTTCACCACTGCAAAGATGAGGGGTAGTTGCCTGGGGTTGACTACACTCAGGTATGTAGATAAAAAGTGACGTCCCAGAACTCATGTGAAGTTCGTCTCCTTCAACACTGTTTCTGTGATTATCCATTTGGTCAGAGCCCCACACGTCACCTTACCGGGTGGAGAAGGGGATGGGGGTAGCGGGAGCTAGACACTGACCCTACCTTAACAAGCAGACTGGCAATCAAACTATCGTCACCATATATTCGCTCGCTATTCCTATCTGTTGAACTCTTCCCTCACAGTAAATATAGTCCCTATTCACAAAGAGAACAGAACGGAAATCAGCAACTACAGACCAGTGTCATTCCTGTCAATCACTGGCAAGATTCTTGAGACAGTAATCTCATGGCAGAAGACTGTATTTTGACTGCCACTCGCTACTTCGTTAACGTAAATATGCTTTCAGAAACTGTCACTGTGCTGTTAAGCTTGTCTACTAGGTGGCACCAGACAGTGGATGAATCCAAGGTGATCTGTCAAGTAGTACTGCATATTACTGGTGCTTTCGACCGAGTATGGCACCAGGGACTCTTTCTTAAAAACTGCAAGCATTTGAAGTCGCCGGCTTTATTACCATCAAGATAGATCTCTAAGCGTGGTTCTCAGAGAAATAGCGTCAACAATACACTCTATTGATGCAAGAGTGCTTGGGCCAGTGTTATGGAATTTCTACTTAAATAACCTTCTTCATCTTATCCAAGAATCCCATGCATATGCCTGACATTTACTGATACAAAACATCAATCACCAGCTTACAGCTATATCATCCTGGGGTAAACGATGGCAGGTCAAGTTTGCTCCTGAGAAAAAGCAAATAATGATGGTCTCTAGGCATCATAATGGTAATATTGCAGTAGTGGTTAGAATGAATGGGAAAGTGTTCGTACTCGCGAGGGAAGCTGACATCCTTGGGGTAAAATTTGACCCGAAATTGATTATGAAAAACCACCTTGTAAAACTTGCAAACAAAATGACCAGGAAACTTACACATTTAGACGTGTCTCGCATCTGCTCAACAGTAGAGGTTGCAAGATTCTGTACAAGGCACATGCATGCTCACAACGTGAGTATGTTCCACTTTCTTTAACTGCCTACCTGTCTTAACCTCGATTTCTTGAAAATTTTGAGAAAAGAGCAAGACGACTCATCTCACGTCTGGACCCAGCCTTGGCAGATCTGTCATATCAGCAGAGGAGGTGGGTGGCCTTACTGTTATGTACAAGGCTGGACCTGACTGCCTTACGCCAGTCAGGTCCAACTCACACCCAGTCTTGTATTTGTCATTACACTTCCAAGTTGAAAACTTTTGAAATCTTGCCTTGACAGAGACAAAACATTTGGGGTATGGGAGAAAATTCTTGGGAAGCTTTGGGTAGCGGTGGTTTTGATAAGGACGTGCCATATATGGGCCAGAAGGCCTTCTGCAGTGTTCCTTCATTCTTATGTTTTAAAAGTACAACAACTAGCGCCATTCTGAGAAGTGAGCTTCTACACCACAAGACGGGCAGCAAGCAGCTAGTTTACTCTGACTGTACCCTTCTCCAGAACATCACTTCATCTGAGATCATGTATTCCTAAGATGGCACGAGTCTAGAACTTGTTCCTACAGCATAAAGAAATTCACGATTTAAAGTCAGTTGAACAAATGAAATAGCTGGGCCACAGATGGCTCCAACGTCATCATGTACCCTACTTATTTGTCTCATAAAAATAAAGAGAATTAAACTGAGCTTATTCAACAGCTCTTAGCTGGAAATAAAGTTTGGAACCCTTAACCTAACCTTGTAAAACCTTGTGAGAGAGAGAGAGAGAGAGAGAGAGAGAGAGAGAGAGAGAGAGAGAGAGAGAGAGAGAGAGAGAGAGAGAGAGAGAGAGAGAGAGAGAGAGAGAGAGAGAGAGAGAAAGGGAGAGAGATATTGGGGATAAGATCTGGAGGAGAGTTATGGGCTCCTGGGTCATTAGTGCAGCTGAAGGCGAGAGACCAAATTGTATGTCGACGTTGTTTGTTTACGAACAATGTGAGTGAATATTTAGTTTTCATTATGAGCTACGAGAGAGAGAACTTTGTGAGTTAATGAGAGATATAAGAATGTTTTGTGTGCTACAGATAGGGAAACATTTTAATGTAGGAGTAACATTAAGTGAAAGTTGTAATTTGTGGTGTTACTCTCAAGAAGAGCGGATTACCTTCTTTTATTGTCAAGAAGAGAAGACTGTCTTCTTTTTTTTTGTCAAAAAGAGAGGATTGTCCACTCTTTATGTCAAGAAGAGAGGATTGTTATAGATCACTAGGATATGGTCACCCAGAGAAGCCCTCCCGGAGCCCGGCCATGTGCCAGGCTCTTCTGGTGCTAACCTGGTCGATCAGGATGTTGCTGCTGGAGGCCGGCCGCCCTACATATCCATCATAACCTGGTTGATCTGGTACCTGGTTGATCTGGTACCTGGTTGATCTGGTACCTGGTTGATCTGGTACCTGGTTGATCTGGTACCTGGTTGATCTGGTACCTGGTGAAAACGCTTTTCCAGTTTTCTCTTGATGGATTCTACACTTGTTCCAGAAGTGTGTCAGATATTTTCTTGTAAGATGTTAAATAATCTGGGGTTACAAATGTTGATACAGTGTTCTCTTATTGTGCCCACCCCACCCCTGCTCTTTACTGGGTTTATCTTGCACTTCCTCCTATATCTCTCTCGCTCCAGTATGTTGTTATGGCTGTATGCAGATTTGGGACTAGGCCTTCGAGTACCTTCCAGGTATATATTATCATGTATCTGTCTCTCCTCCGCTCCAGTGAGTACATGTTCAAGATTTTAAGGCGTTCCGAGGAATTTAAATACTTTACTAGCTCTATTTAGGCAGTAAATGATCTCTGTATTTGTTGAAGTTCTGATATTTCTCCTGCCTTGAACGGGACCGTCAATACTAAATAAAATTCCAAATGGGGAGCGCCAGCTATCTGTTACAATTGGTATTATTTCCCTTGTTTTGAAGGTTCTCATTACCCACCCTTTCATTCTCCTGGCTATCGTTAGTTGGTCTGTACCGCCTTCTGCTGGAGTGAGAAATGTTGCATTCTCTAAGTTGCTGTCATTTAGCGGGCTGCTGAACACTGACTCATACTGTTTTTTTAGAATAGTTTATTGATCGCCTAATAATGGTTATAATCATAATCATAATTTTAAAGAGGTGGACCGGTAAGCCAGCTGAAGTCCTCCGTCAGATGGCCAAAAGCTCCAGCTGCAGGTCATTATATGTCAGGAAACACTTGCCCTGTTTCCTGACAAACCTCAGTCATTTCCTGTTCATAGTCAGTATAGAAGCCTCCTCGTAATAATGGTCCACTTCTACAGGTAGTTCATAGCTAGGATTTTGTGTAGAAATAAAAATATATTGTGCTTTTTTTGTTGCCTTTGTGCTTCTGTTTGGTATGACATCCTAAGTTTTGTTTTAATTAAGTGATTTCTCGGTTAAGACAATCTTTTCTCCGTTGCGACATATTTATGTTTTAAAGCAATTTGGTAACCCGTTTTCTTCTTTTGTACCATCTACGCTCTCTCTCTATATAACCGATCTTCTGGGTTTCCTCAATGGTACGTGTTTAATACAGCTTCTCTAGGCACTAGGGTGCTCATGTCTGATTCACAAGATATGTCTGATAGTTCTTGGCCTAATTTTTCCCGGTCAATTCTCTGGTTGTTGAAATTAAACTTACTGAACATCCCATTTCCTATACTCGTGCTGTAGGTCCCTAATCCTGAGTTCTTACTCGTTTGTACCACTATGATGTTGTCAGAGTATATTGTTTTTGTAACTGTTAAGTCTCTGATTAGTTCCTCGTTGTTTGTAAATATCAAATCCAGGATATTTTCATTTCTAGTGGGATCAGTTATCAGTTAGCTCAAAGAGTACTTCTCACAAAGCCATATTAGTTCCCTGGTATGTGAATGTTGAGCCAAGGTGCTTCCAGGAGTAATTTCTGAATAACGTTATGTTGCACCATTTCCCCCTTAATTTGTGTATACCTCTTTTGTTATAATTAACCCAGCTTAACCATGGAAAACAAAGAATTGTGATCACTTGAAAAATTACGAAATACAGTTTATATGTTATATTTTATCTGCCTTTCATACGATTAAAAATTTATCATATGAATTGCTTACATTACGTACTGTAAAGATCTGTATAATGTATGATGTCTTTCGCTTATATATTTAAATATATATCTTTAAATGTATAAAAACTGTAGAAAAAAATAAGTTTTCTTGACCATGTTTATTACCATATTTAACCTAGAGTTATATGTTATTTCATTACTATTCCTTACCAATTGGAAATTTACCTGTTAATGAAGTACAGACACTTACGTTTTCTTCTCGCTTACCTCTTTTCCTGACTTTACACTTTTTCCAGTGACAATCCTACGACTCCTTTTCTCTGGACTTACCACTTTCAAGCTTTCCTCCTTCAGAATCTTAAGAATATTAAGAATCTTACATAATATATAGATAGTGTACTGTATTTACCATTTTTCAAGTGACATTAGAACTTTTAATTGCTATACACTGAAATAATCAAATACGAGAGTAACGATAGAATGAAATCAAAGATTGACATGAAGGGTCAGCGGGACATTTACCCGACTGAGTCAGCCAAGTAAATAAATAAAAAAGAAGTTTGTATTCGGGACTTCCAGAAGTGTGAGTGAGGAGACAGAGAGGTTCCTGAGGGAGGACTCAACGTGTACTGTATCTCATCACGGCCACGGACACTGTCCAAGAACATTTATCATACAGCTGTTCCTCGTAGCAGTAATAATATTACCTAACCACTAACAATAATGATATATATGTCTACTAACAGTAATACTACTACACACCACTAACAGTAATACTATTACACACTCACTAACAGTAATAATATTGCATGTCCACTAAAACTAACAGTAATAATAACAAATTACCAAGTAATAGGACAGAAAGGAATGTAAAGAGGAGCTTAGCAAACCTTTGGCTAATCTTTTCAACATATCACTACAAACTGGCATGGTGCCAGATAAGTGGAAAATGGCAAATGTGATACCTATTTTCAAAGCAGGTGACAGGTCCTTAGCTTCGAACTATAGACCAATAAGCCTAACCTCCATAGTGGGAAAATTTATGGAATCAATAATTGCCGAGGCAGTTCGTAGCTACCTTGAAAAACATAAATTAATCAACGAATCTCAGCAAGGTTTTACAAAGGGGCGTTCCTGCCTTACGAATTTGTTAACTTTTTTCACTAAGGTATTTGAGGAGGTAGATCATGGTAATGAATATGATATTGTGTACATGGACTTCAGTAAGGCTTTTGACAGGGTCCCACATCAGAGACTATTGAGGAAAATTAAGGCACATGGAATAGGAGGAGAAATTTTTTCCTGGATAGAGGCATGGTTGACAAATAGGCAGCAGAGAGTTTGCATAAATGGGGAGAAATCAGAGTGGGGAAGCGTCACGAGCGGTGTTCCACAGGGGTCAGTGTTGGGCCCCCTGCTGTTCACAATATACATAAACGAAATAGATGAGGGCATAAAGAGCGACATCAGCAAGTTTGCCGATGACACCAAAATAGGCCGTCGAATTCATTCTGACGAGGACATTAGAGCACTCCAGGAAGATTTGAGTAGACTGATGCAGTGGTCGGAGAGGTGGCAGATGCAGTTTAATATAGATAAATGCAAAGTTCTAAATGTTGGACAGGACAATAACCATGCCACATATAAACTAAATAATGTAGATCTTAATATTACGGATTGCGAAAAAGATTTAGGAGTTCTGGTTAGCAGTAATCTGAAACCAAGACAACAGTACATAAGCGTTCGCAATAAAGCTAATAGAATCCTTGGCTTTATATCAAGAAGCATAAATAATAGGAGTCCTCAGGTTGTTCTTCAACTCTATACATCCTTGGTTAGGCCTCATTTAGATTATGCTGCACAGTTTTGGTCACCGTATTACAGAATGGATATAAATGCTCTGGAAAATGTACAAAGGAGGATGACAAAGTTGATCCCATGTATCAGAAACCTTCTCTATGAGGATAGACTAAGGGCCCTGAATCTGCATTCTCTAGAAAGACGTAGAATTAGGGGGGATATGATTGAGGTGTATAAATGGAAGACAGGAATAAATAAAGGGGATGTAAATAGTGTGCTGAAAATATCTAGCCTAGACAGGACTCGCAGCAATGGTTTTAAGTTAGAAAAATTCAGATTCAGGAAGGATATAGGAAAGTACTGGTTTGGTAATAGAGTTGTGGATGAGTGGAACAAACTCCCAAGTACAGTCATAGAGGCCAGAACGTTTTGTAGCTTTAAAAATAGGTTGGATAAATACATGAGTGGGTGTGGGTGGGTGTGAGTTTGACCTGATTAGCTTGTGCTACCAGGTCGGTTGCCGTGTTCCTCCCTTAAGTCAATGTGACCTGACCTGACTAGGTTGGGTGCATTGGCTTAAGCCGGTAGGAGACTTGGACCTGCCTCGCATGGGCCAGTAGGCCTGTTGCAGTGTTCCTTCGTTCACATGTTCTTAAGTCAAATATTAAGACAGAACACCGTCTTCATGGGGTATTGATCCTGGGTATTGGAGGATCTTCGTTGTCTGTCATTTGCCAATAGTAGTAGAAGTAGTAGTAGTAGTAGTAGTAGTAGTAGTAGTAGTAGTAGTAGTAGTAGTAGTAGTAGTAGTAGTAGTAGTAGTAGTAGTAGCAATAATAATAATAATAATAATAATAATAATAATAATAATAATAATAATAATAACTATAACAAAGACAGGTGTAGTCTTGTAGCCAGCACACCTGCTTGTAGCACAATTAAAAGAAAAAAAAGGTAGAAATGAGGAACGAGCAAAAGACAACATTGTGTAAATGCTCTATATATTTCCTTCATCATAACAGCTTGCAAAGATATGTACAATATTTAGAGAGGATATGTAAAGAACAGCAATTTGCGAGGCAGAGACCCAGAACCATCCTGGACCAGAACCATCCTGGACCAGAACCATCCTGGACCAGAACCATCCTGGACCAGAACCACCCTGGACCAGACTTGGAGGTAAGTCTGCCGGTGTTGCTTCACAACTTTAATGGACTTCCCTGTCATTTGCAGCGTTGAATCAAGGTGCTAGCATAACAAGCCCTTCCCCCTCGTTATACACTTACCATCTGATTCACTAGTCAGGAGGGCTTGCCTACATGGGTGTGTGATATACGCCGAATAAAAACAACAACAACAACAACAACAATAATAATAATAATAATAAGTGGCTTAACTTAGTTAATGGTTACTGGATGTATATATTCATCCCTCGGTGTATATATTCATCCCTCGGCGTATATATTCATCCCTCTGTGTATATATTCATCCCTCTGTGTATATATTCATCCCTCGGTGTATATATTCATCCCTCGGCGTATATATTCATCCCTCTGTGTATATATTCATCCCTCTGTGTATATATTCATCCCTCGGTGTATATATTCATCCCTCGGTGTATATATTCATCCCTCGGTGTATATATTCATCCCTCGGTGTATATATTCATCCCTCGGTGTATATATTCATCCCTCGGTGTATATATTCATCCCTCTGTGTATATATTCATCCCTCGGCGTATATATTCATCCCTCTGTGTATATATTCATCCCTCGGTGTATATATTCATCCCTCGGTGTATATATTCATCCCTCGGTGTATATATTCATCCCTCGGTGTATATATTCATCCCTCGGCGTATATATTCATCCCTCTGTGTATATATTCATCCCTCTGTGTATATATTCATCCCTCGGTGTATATATTCATCCCTCGGCGTATATATTCATCCCTCGGCGTATATATTCATCCCTCGGTGTATATATTCATCCCTCGGTGTATATATTCATCCCTCGGTGTATATATTCATCCCTCGGTGTATATATTCATCCCTCGGTGTATATATTCATCCCTCGGCGTATATATTCATCCCTCGGTGTATATATTCATCCCTCGGTGTATATATTCATCCCTCGGTGTATATATTCATCGTTCTGAGTATATATTCATCCCTCGGTGTATATATTCATCCCTCGGCGTATATATTCATCCCTCGGTGTATATATTCATCCCTCGGTGTATATATTCATCCCTCGGTGTATATATTCATCCCTCGGTGTATATATTCATCCCTCGGTGTATATATTCATCCCTCGGTGTATATATTCATCCCTCGGCGTATATATTCATCCCTCGGTGTATATATTCATCCCTCGGTGTATATATTCATCCCTCGGTGTATATATTCATCCCTCGGTGTATATATTCATCCCTCGGCGTATATATTCATCCCTCGGTGTATATATTCATCCCTCGGTGTATATATTCATCCCTCGGTGTATATATTCATCCCTCGGTGTATATATTCATCCCTCGGTGTATATATTCATCCCTCGGTGTATATATTCATCCCTCGGCGTATATATTCATCCCTCGGTGTATATATTCATCCCTCGGTGTATATATTCATCGTTCTGAGTATATATTCATCCCTCGGTGTATATATTCATCCCTCGGTGTATATATTCATCCCTCGGTGTATATATTCATCCCTCGGTGTATATATTCATCCCTCGGTGTATATATTCATCCCTCGGTGTATATATTCATCCCTCGGTGTATATATTCATCCCTCGGTGTATATATTCATCCCTCGGTGTATATATTCATCCCTCGGTGTATATATTCATCCCTCGGTGTATATATTCATCCCTCGGTGTATATATTCATCCCTCGGTGTATATATTCATCCCTCTGTGTATATATTCATCCCTCGGTGTATATATTCATCCCTCGGCGTATATATTCATCCCTCGGTGTATATATTCATCCCTCGGCGTATATATTCATCCCTCGGTATACATATTCATCCCTGGGCGTATATATTCATCCCTCGGTTTATATATTCATCCCTGGCCGTATATATTCATCTCTGGGCGTATATATTCATCCCTCGGTGTATATATTCATCCCTGGCCGTATATATTCATCTCTGGGCGTATATATTCATCCCTCGGTGTATATATTCATCCCTTGGCGTATATATTCGTCTCTGGGCGTATATATTCATCCCTCGGTGTATATATTCATCCCTTGGCGTATATCTTCGTCTCTTTGCGTATATATTCATCCCTCTGTGTATATATTCATCCCTAGGCGTATATATTGTTCCCTCGGGGTATTTTTTCTGGGGTTTAACTTTCCGTCTTAATATCTTAAAAACATTATAGGAAAAATTAATGGAAAAATTATAAAAAAATTATTCTAATGTTTATTTGTCGGAGCCGATACTTATTTCGTATTAAAAATTGTGGCTAATGAATTTAATAAAATTTTTTAGTTTAATATAAAACAAAGTGATACTTAGTTTCTAATGATGTTGTTAATATAGATTTTCAGACAGTTTTTGATAACGTACCACATGTTATAAACATGTGTGTGTGTGTGTGTGTGTGTGTGTGTACTCACCTATTTGTACTCACCTATTTGTGGTTGCAGGGGTCGAGTCCTAGCTCCTGGCCCCGCCTCTTCACCGGTTGCTACTAGACCCTCTCTCTCCCCGCTCCATGAGCTTTATCAAACCTCGTCTTAAAACTGTGTATGGTTCCTGCCTCCACTACGTCATTTTCTAGGCTATTCCACTGCCTTACAACTCTATGACTGAAGAAATACTTCCTACTATCTCTCTGACTCATTTGTGTCTTCAACTTCCAATTGTGGCCTCTTGTTTCTGTGTCCCCTCCCTGGAACATCCTGTCCTTGTCCACCTTGTCTATTCCACGCAGTATTTTATATGTCGTTATCATGTCTCCCCTGACCCTCCTGTCCTCCAGTGTCGTCAGGCCGATTTCCCTTAATCTTTCTTCATGTGTGTGTGTGTGTGTGTGTGTGTGTGTGTGCAACAACAAGTTACATTTTACATATTGTTTATGGAAAAATAACTTGCAACAGGATCATCATAAACCTTTCAAAGAGGAATTATCATTATTATCAATGACGTTGAAAAATGTTATAGAATATATCAGTGAAGGAGTTACAGCCGGAGCTTCTCCCTCCCTCCCGCATCCCTAGTCTCAAGACCGGGGCTTTCATGATGGTGGGGCTCGTGTTCCAAGGAAATGGACAAATCCTCCTTATCCTTGGATCAAACCTGATTCTCTACCATTCCCCTAGGCGTTATATGACCCCTTGCAGATTTAGCGCTTCCCTCCTGAATATTATTACTACTACTACTGCTACTACTACTACTACTACTACTACAACAGACAGGTGAAAGAGGATTTCCCATTGCCATACCAAACTTCTGAGTGTAAAACTTATTATTAAATACAAATTTTGCATCAACAATGCAAATTTTAATAAGTTTAATGATAGTAGGAACTGGCAATGGTAAATCATAAATAACGAGTTCTTCAGATAAGAAACTTAATAAATAATCAACAGGAACTTTCGTAAACAAGGAAGTAACATCAACACTACCATGTTGTTTTTAACATTAAAGTCAGAAATTTTACCGACAAAAGGGCTCAAAATTAAGCTCCTTGACTGATTTAAATGATTTTAACATGGTTAGTTTTGATGTTACTTCCTTGTTTACGAAAGTTCCTGTTGATGATTTATTAAGTTTCTTGTCTGAAGAACTCGTTAATTATGATTTACCATTGCCAGTTCCTACTATCATTAAACTTAAACTTTACGTTGTTGATGCAAAATTTGTATTTAATGATAAGTTTTACACTCAGAAGTTTGGTATGGCAATTGGAAATCCTCTTTCACCTGTTCTTAGTAACCTATACATGGAATTTTTTGAAACAAGGCTGCTTAACAATCCTCCCTAATAGAGCTAAATGGTTCAGATATGTTTTCCTGGAGTGGGTTTCGGGGGTCAACCCCCCCCCCGCGGCCCGGTCTGAGACCAGGCCTCATGGTGGATAAGGGTCTGATCAACCAGGCTATTACTGCTGGCCGCAGTAAGCTGACGTACGAACCACAGCCCGCTTGGTCAGGTACTGATTTTAGGTGCCTGTCCAGTGGTCAGTCGTCACGTGAGAGTGGTCAGTCGTCACGTGAGGTCACAGACCCTGAGCTGCTTTGGGGATTAGCGTGCACGGTTACAA
Organism: Cherax quadricarinatus; assembly: GCF_038502225.1. NCBI lineage: Eukaryota > Metazoa > Arthropoda > Malacostraca > Decapoda > Parastacidae > Cherax > Cherax quadricarinatus. The sequence continues at coordinate 44,774,882 of NC_091292.1, read as the reverse complement.
AGCATGGCTTGCTTCTGTAGTGTTTTAAAAATTGAGGTTGGAGAGTTGAAGGAGGAGGTTTTGCTTCTCTAGGAGGAGATTAGGAGGCTGAAGGTCCACCTCAGTGGGTCTCGGAGAGAGTGTGAGGTGGCTGGAGTTGTGGGGAATGAGGCTTCTAGCAGTGAGGTGCAGTCTGTCTCTCGCTGTGAGGAGGCTGTAGGTGGGGAGGTAGCAACGGCTACCAGCAGTGAGGTGCAGTCCAGCACCTGCTATAAGTGGCGAGTGGTAACCAGTAATGGGAGGAGAATCAGAATAAGGAAAGTTAAGAGTGAAGATCTGAAGGTAGGAAATCGCTTCTCTGTTCTTCAGGATGAATGTACTTCAGTGGCCAGTGAAGGTAAGGGTACTACTGCCCCTGCTAACAGAGGTAAGCGCATTCTTGTGGTTGGTGACTATTACAACCCAGGTTTCCAAATGGCCTGTTACCCCGGGTGTAATGGGAGCAAAATAAACACAGCAGAAAAAGTTTAGACTTATATTATCCTTCACCAATTTAGAACAGCAATATGTACACTATGTACAGTGATAAGTATAGTGCACTCCACGGAAAGCAAGGCAGAAATAGAATCCACAAGATAGCAGACCGTGCTTCAACCAGCTCTAGAATGGGAATGACAAAGGCAGACAGGAGAGCGGTACCCACATAACCTCTGCGATTGCCAAAACCATTTTCTTATTGGCTAGAACCTGGTAACTAGTTGAACGACGGGGCCCAATCATCAACTCTTAGCAACCTGGTTCGCTGGTTGGGGGAGATAGCCTGTAAATGAGGGTGTGTACATGCGCCGAATAAAGGTTACGTACTCTTTGCATGCCACAGTGACTCTCAGGTAAGATATATTGACTGTGCTTTTTGTAATAGGAATAAGAAGATGAGAGATAGAGTGTGCTTCCCTGGAGCTGGTGTTGGGGACATAGTTAACAGGCTGGATAATATCATGTCAGGTAATGGGAACAAGCCCATTATTTGTCTCAGTGCTGGTGGAAATGATATTGGGAAGGGTAGGAGAGAAGAACTGCTAGATAAGTACAGGTCAGCTATAGATTTCATTAAGTCTAAGGGAGGGGTCCCAATCATATGTAGCATCTTGCCTAGAAGGGGAGTAGGAAATGAATGGTTGTCTAAGGCAATTGGAGTAAATTGCTGGCTAGACAGATACTGCAAGGAACTTGCAATCCCATTCATTGACAACTGGAACAACTTTTATGGCAAACATGATATGTATGCAAGGGATGGGGTACATCTCTCTGGGGCTGGGGTGGTAGCACTTGCAAACTCAATTGAGAAGGCCATTGGTGAAATGCCTATGATTTTAAACTGATAGAAGATAGAGGTATGGGTGTGTGTGGGAAAAAAACAGGTTGCAACACTAGGGTTGGTAACAGTAAATGTATAAAAGGCATTCAGCATGAAGTTATAAATAAAGACAATAGATCAGGTCAGCAAACAAAGGGGGACAGCAGAGGACAGCAAAGGACTAGCTCCCTTAAGGTTTACTATACTAATAGCAGGAGTGTAAGAAATAAGATAGATGAGCTAAGATTAATTGTAAGTGCAGGAAACATAGATATTATTGCTATAACAGAGACCTGGCTCAATCTGAAAGATAGAGAGATGCCCTCTGAATGTCACATACAAGGCTATAAATTATTCCACACTGACAGGGTCAACAGGAAGGGTGGTGGAGTAGCGATGTATGTCAGAGACAATTTAAATTGTTGTGTTAGACAAGATATAAAAGTAGAAGCGTCAGCCACTGAATCTGTTTGGTTACAGCTTCTCGAGGGCCGAGAAAAACTAATTTTGGGTGTGATTTACAGGGCCCCAAATCTTGAAAGGGAGTGCAGTAAACTTCTATGGGACGAAATTCGTAAGGCATCTACATACGAAAATGTTGTGGTAATGGGAGATTTCAACTATAGACAGATTGACTGGAGCAATTTGACAGGAAATTTAGAGTCAGGTGACTTTCTTGATACGATCCAGGATTGTTTTTTAAAACAGTTTGTGACAGAGCCAACTAGAGGAAATAACCTCCTTGACTTGGTTCTCGCCAGTAGGGAAACACTAATTAATAATCATGAGGTTAATGATGAGCTTGGGGAAAGTGATCACAAATCACTCAGTTTTAATATATCATGGAATTCCCCTAATAATGGCAATCAAGTCTCCGTCCCTGACTTTCGCTTGGCTGATTTCATAGGACTGAAAAATTACTTAGGTGGGCTGAACTGGAATGACCTGACTAAGGGTCAGGTTGGTGGTGATGGTTGCCGATATGATGCTTTCCAGGGCATAGTTCTAGCTACTCAGTCAAATTATGTTCCAAATAGGGAAATCAGATCAAACAAAAATGATCCTAAATGGATGAACAATAGATTAAAATATCTGATTGGTCAAAAGAGAGGCATATATAGGCAAATCAAAAGAGGAGAGGGGCAATTAAGAAATCGATATATTCAGGGAATTAGAAAAGTAAAAAGAGATTATGAGGTTAAAGTTGCAAGAGAATCGAAGACTAACCCAAAAGGATTCTTTCAGGTATACAGAAGTAAGATCAGGGACAAGATAGGCCCACTCAAAAGTTCCTCGGGTCAGCTCACTGACGGTGATAAGGAAATGTGTAAAATTTTTAACACATACTTCCTCTCAGTTTTTACACAGGAGGATACCAGCGATATTCCAGTAATGATAAATTATGTAGAACAGGACGATAATAAACTGTGCACGATTAGGGTCACAAGTGACATGGTCCTTAGGCAAATAGATAAATTAAAACCTAACAAATCGCCAGGCCCTGATGAACTGTATGCAAGGGTTCTAAAGGAATGTAAAGAGGAGCTTAGCACACCTTTGGCTAATCTTTTCAACATATCACTACAAACTGGCATGGTGCCAGATAAGTGGAAAATGGCAAATGTGATACCTATTTTCAAAGCAGGTGACAGGTCCTTAGCTTCGAACTATAGACCAATAAGCCTAACCTCCATAGTGGGAAAATTTATGGAATCAATAATTGCCGAGGCAGTTCGTAGCCACCTTGAAAAGCATAAATTAATCAACGAATCTCAGCATGGTTTTACAAAGGGGCGTTCCTGCCTTACGAATTTATTAACTTTTTTCACTAAGGTATTTGAGGAGGTAGATCATGGTAATGAATACGATATTGTGTATATGGACTTCAGTAAGGCTTTTGACAGGGTCCCACATCAGACACTAATGAGGAAAATTAAGGCACATGGAATAGAAGGAGAAATTTTTTTCCTGGATAGAGGCATGGTTGACAAATAGGCAGCAGAGAGTTTGCATAAATGGGGAGAAATCAGAGTGGGGAAGCGTCACGAGCGGTGTTCCACAGGGGTCAGTGTTGGGCCCCCTGCTGTTCACAATCTACATAAACGACATAGATGAGGGCATAAAGAGCGACATCGGCAAGTTTGCCGATGACACCAAAATAGGCCGTCGAATTCATTCTGACGAGGACATTCGAGCACTCCAGGAAGATTTGAATAGACTGATGCAGTGGTCGGAGAAGTGGCAGATGCAGTTTAATATAGACAAATGCAAAGTTCTAAATGTTGGACAGGACAATAACCATGCCACATATAAACTAAATAATGTAGATCTTAATATTACGGATTGCGAAAAAGATTTAGGAGTTCTGGTTAGCAGTAATCTGAAACCAAGACAACAGTGCATAAGTGTTCGCAATAAAGCTAATAGAATCCTTGGCTTTATATCAAGAAGCATAAATAATAGGAGTCCTCAGGTTGTTCTTCAACTCTATACATCCTTGGTTAGGCCTCATTTAGATTATGCTGCACAGTTTTGGTGACCGTATTACAGAATGGATATAAATTCTCTGGAAAATGTACAAAGGAGGATGACAAAGTTGATCCCATGTATCAGAAACCTTCCCTATGAGGATAGACTAAGGGCCCTGAATCTGCACTCTCTAGAAAGACGCAGAATTAGGGATGATATGATTGAGGTGTATAAATGGAAGACAGAAATAAATAAAGGGGATGTAAATAGTGTGCTGAAAATATCTAGCCTAGACAAGATTCGCAGCAATGGTTTTAAGTTGGAAAAATTCAGATTCAGGAAGGATATAGGAAAGTGCTGGTTTGGTAATAGAGTTGTGGATGAGTGGAACAAACTCCCGAGTACAGTTATAGAGGCCAGAACGTTTTGTAGCTTTAAAAATAAGTTGGATAAATACATGAGTGGATGTGGGTGGGTGTGAGTTGGACCTGATAGCTTGTGCTACCAGGTCGGTTGCCGTGTTCCTCCCTTAAGTCAATGTGACCTGACCTGACTAGGTTGGGTGCATTGGCTTAAGCCGGTAGGAGACTTGGACCTGCCTCGCATGGGCCAGTAGGCCTGTTGCAGTGTTCCTTCGTTCTTATGTTCTTATGTTCTTGAAGACAGCCAGGGGTCTATTAGTAATCCCCCTTATGTATGCTGGGAGGCAACAGAACTGTCTTCGGCCCCGGACACTTATTGTGTTGTCTCTCAGTGTACTCGTGGCTCCCCTTCTTTTCATCGGGGGAATGTTGCATCGTCTGCCGAGTCTTTTGCTTTCATATAGAGTAATTTTCGTGTGCAGGTTTGGAACCAATCCCTCCAGGACTTTCCAAGTGTATATTATCATGTATCTCTCTCGCCTGCGTTCGAGGGTATACAGATCAAGGACCTTCAACAGTTCCCAGTAGTTTAGGTGCCTTATGGCACTTTTGTGTGCCGTGAAATTTATTTGTACACTCTTCAGGTCTGCAATGTCACCAGCCATGAAGGGGGCCGTTTGTGTACAGCAGTATTTCAGCCTGGAGAACACAAGCGATTTGAAGAGAATCATCATGGACTTGGCGTCCCTAGTTTTGAAGGTTCTCATTATCCATCCTATCATTTTCCTAGCAGATGAGGTAGATACATTGTTGTGGTCTTTGAAGGCGAGAACCTCTGACATTATCACTCCCACGTCCTTCACATTACTTTTTCGCTCTATTATATGTTAGAATTTGTGGTATACCCTGACACATTTTTAATTTCTTCAAGTTTTCCATATCTGAGTAGTTGAAATTTCTCCTCGTTGAACTTCATATTGTTTTGAGTGGCCTATTCGAAGATTTGGTTGATGTCCGCTTGGAGTCTCGTGGTGTCTTCGATGGAGGTCACTGTCATGGTGATCCGGGTGTCATCCGCAAAGGAAGACACAGAGCTATGGCTTACATCTCTGTCTATGTCAGAAATGAGGATGAGGAATAGAATGGGAGCGAGACTGTGCTTTGTGGAACAAAACTTTTTACCATGGCTGCCTGGGACTTTACTCTGTTTACTATTACTCTTTGTTTTCTATTTGTTAGGAAGTTGTAGATCCATCTGCCAACTTTTCCCGTTATTCTTTTATCCCACATTTTGTGTGCTTTTACACCATGGTCACACTTGTCGAAAGCTTTTGCAAAGTCTGTGTATTTTACATCTGTATTTTGTTTATCCTCTACAGCATCCAGGACCTTGTCATAGTGGTCCAGTAGCTGGGACAGGCAGGAGCGACCTGCTCTAAACCCGTGTTGCCCTGGGTTGTGTAACTGATGGGTATCTAGGTGGTTGGCTATCCTGCTTCTTAGAACCCTCTCAAAGATTTTTATGATATGGAATGTTAGTGCTATCGGTCTGTAGTTTTTTGCATTTGCTTTTCTGCCACCTTTGTGGAATGGGGCTATGTCTGTTGTTTTTAATGTGTGTGGGATGACCCCTGTGTCCATGCTCCCTCTCCATAAAATGCTGAAGGCACGCGATAGGGACTTCTTGCAGTTCTTGATGAACACGGAGTTCCATGAGTCTGGGCCTGGGGCAGAGTGCATGGGCATCTCATTAATTGCCTTTTCAAAATCTTGTGGAGTTATAATAATATCCGAGAGTTTTGGAATGGCCAAATTCTGGGTTTCGTTCATAAAGAATTCGTTTGGATTGTCGAACCTTAGAGTGGGCAGTGAATCGCTGAACACTGAGTCATATTGGGACTTTAGTATCTCATTTCTTGGCTATCATATGTGTATGTCCCACCCGCCTAAGCAGGGACCCAATTCTGAATGTTTTTTTCCCTTAGAATTGGCATAAAAGAAGAAGCATTTTGATTTTGTTTCAATTTCCTTTATGGCTTTTAGTTCTTCCTGCGATTCTTGTCTCCTATAAGATTCCTTCAGCTTAAGTTGATGATATTTTGTGTCTTATGCCCAAGAATGTAGATATAAACCATTTCCTTGTTAAATTAAAAAACTTAGCCCATTCTATAGACTTTACTGTTGAATTTGAGGAAAATAATTCATTGCCTTTTCTAGATGTTTTAAATATTAAGGGTAATAATGAATTCAAATATAAAATTTACTGACAACTTACAAATAACTGTTCTTATGTACACTATTATTATTCACATCAAGATAGAGTTAAACTGTCTGTTTTCTCATCAATGTTTTTGAGAGCTTTACGTATTTGTAGTCCAGAGTTCATAGATGAGGAAATATCCAAAATTTATGAAATAGGTAATGATCTAAAATACCCAAGAAACGTAATTGATAAATCTTTTAAAATTGCTAGAAATACTTTTTACAACCCAAAAAGGGACAACCAACCTTATTCAACTAAAAATATGTTGGTTTTCCCTTACCATGAAAACTTGGTTTATATGCCTTCTCTTCTTAAGACTTTTAATATCAAAGTGGTATTTAAAAATCTTGATACAGTAAAAAAACTTTTGATAAAGAATTCCCCCCAAAATACTGAAGGATGTGTCTATAAGATTCCTTGTAAAATGTACGATAAAGTTTATTACGGTCAAACTGGTAAAAATCTCGAACTAAGATTAAAACAACATAAATATAGCATTAGAACTGGACAAGATTCCAATGCTCTATTTATTCATGTGATAGATTTTAACCATCCAATTGATTTTCAAAAAGTTGAGAAAGTTGTATCAAGCAAGTCCATGGTCGACAGGAATATAATTGAATCTTGTTTCATAAAAAGCAGTTTTGAAAATAATATGAATATTTCCTTTGGCTTATATAAATTAGATTCATTTATAATTAATAGAATTTGGGAAGAATTTAATAATACATTGGACAAATAATAAATCTTTATTCTTGGTTAAAATATTTGGTTAGTGGGATGTTGTGAAGGACCTGTCTACTTGGGCCAGCAGGCCTGCTGCAGTGTTCTTTCTTATGAGACGTGTGTCTTCGCGCGTCAGGTGTTGCTTTGTTGTGGATTGTGATAGTGAGGTGTGGTCTAGACCCTTTATATGCCTTCCTTTGATATATTACTTTTATGGTTCCTTGATAATGCGAGAAGTCAAGAAAGCACTTGGAATTTCACTATTCTTTCACAGTAGTTGTTTTGCATGTATATATATATATATATATATATATATATATATATATATATATATATATATATATATATATATATATATATATATATATATATATATATATATATATATATATATATATACATATAGTAAGGCCTCACCTAGATTATATATATATATATATATATATATATATATATATATACATGCAATAAAATCACAGTAAACAGGTAATTTCACAATATGCAAAACAACCACTGTGAAAGAATAATGAAATTCCAAGCACACTCGTGACTACTCACATTATCAAGGAACAATGTTCCTTGATAATTGTGAGTATTCACGAAAGCGCTTGGAATTTCATTATTCTTTCACAGTGGTTGTTTTGTGAACAATATATAGTGTGCAAGTCCATGTGTATTGTACTCCCCGGGATAACCCCAATCAACAACTTGCGCCTCCCCCACCTAAATACCAGCGCCTCCCAGGGGAAGTTTTCCCCTTCCCCTCCTAGCCCCTCACCAGCCCCTCAAACTCCACCAGGCCACCATGGTCAAGTTCACTACCTTCCACGCACCATACCTACTCAGCACGTTATACTCCACTCCTACTGTCTAGTCCAGCAGATGGATGCCAACCAGTAGGAAGCAAGCAGCCAGGGAAATGGCACGGCTGGCAATAAACATGGTAGTTGCCCTGGTTCAGGATGTCCTCCTGTGGAAAGTGATGATCCAGAGCAATATCTTGGAAGCAATTAAAGCAACAGGTACCAGAACACTCACACATATTCCCAAAGCAGCCCGTCCACACGCAGCTGGGAAACTTACAGACCTCCTGAAAAAAGAAAACGATGGTTCCACTATCTTAAATGCTCCACCAACCATCAAGGCATGGCACAACTTGCTACTTTTTGGCAATGTCTGGTTAGCTGTGCCGGAAAGAAGGGGAAAGAGGCTAACCTCAATGATAATTAAATCCTTAAGAGATTTTCCTAGAGCTGATAACCTCATTCGCCTTCCCCGTCAACACAAAAAAGGGAGAGGGAGAACCCCCACTCACTCCACTGACAGTGAAAAAGTCAGTCCAGGTGAGCAAGAAAATTGAAGAGGGCAACACAGTGGGGGCGAGCAGAATTATTACCAGTGAAGATACAGTTGCTCCCAGGGATGCTGACACGGCTGAAGCACTTAGAGGAAAGCACCCTGCCAGGGAAACCAGTGGCACCAACAGTTCCAACACTTCT